>NC_090437.1:328334017-328649387 GCF_031143425.1 Pleurodeles waltl
AACCTAATTTCCCTTTTCTCTCCTTTGGAGTGAAGCTTGGGGTCTAAAACTACTTGGCTAGCCCAGGGACTCTCAGAGGGTTCAGTGACACCCAAATCTAGCATCTTTTTAACTGCTGCCTCTATGCTCTCTCTGACATGTTCTCACTGTCTATAAATCTTGTTTTTGACAGGCAAGCTGTTAGCAGTGTCCATATCATGGGTACACTAGTTTGTTTTTCCAGGCGTGAGAGAGAATAGTTCAGCATACTGATTGAGGACTTGCCGACAAGCGGTTTGCTGTTGTCCTGTGATGGTGTCTGATAAGACCACTCCAGTTACAGATCCATCTTGTGGGTTGCTGGAGAGGAGAGCAGGGAGAGGCTCACTCTCATCCTCCTGTCCCTGATTTGTAACCATAATCATGGTCACATCAGCTCTATCATAAAAGGGCTTTAGGCAGTTGACATGGATATATTCTTTTGGGGTTCTTGCAACTGCCTGGGTCAACTGAATAAGTGCCCTCTCCTTTTCAATCAAGTATGAGATAGGGCCCAGACCAGCTTTAGAAGCTCCTGGCTGGCCTGAATATTTTTGCAGTTTTTTTCCATGTACTCAACCATTTTGTAACGTAGCCCTAGCACATGGGGGCTTATGTAAACTTTGTTTGCGATGAATTTGCGTAATTTCTTTAACGCAAATTCAGCGCAAACTTATCTCCATATTTATATTTTGATGCTAGACCAGTCTAGCATCAAAATATTGGAGTTAACGTCATTTTTTGGATGCATAAAACCACCATGCATTAATGAGATGCGAGGTAGGAGTTCCCGTCCAAAAAATGACTTTAAGCCTCTAGCGCCATATTTACCCCCCCATGCAAAAATGACACACAGGTGGGAGGCGGACCAAAAAAATGACGTTAACCCCGTTTTGGTAAGATTTTAACACCTGGATCTGACCAGGCATTAAAATGAGGCACATACACCACTATATAAGGAAAATTCACAGACGGAACATTTGCTACCTCCAGGACAACATGGAAGCCGTACCGCTCCAGGTAGGCACCCGCCGCAGACATCCGCAATGACAGCTACTCCCTCCACCTCCACAACAGCAACCCCAAATACCACCACAACACCCACAAAGACAATGCAGAATTCAGGAGAGGATATTTCGGCAGAGGACAACCCTTCTTGGCCTCAGGGAGCAAGACATCATCAGGACTTACCATCTCAACCGTGAGTCCATTCTACGCCTGCTGAACCAGATTGCACAAGACATTACAGCAAGGCTGCAAACTCCCTAAAACATACCACCCATCACAAAGTTCCTCACTGTTCTGCATATGCTGGCTTCTGGATTCTTTCAGACAACAGGGGCACTGGTGGTTGGTGTCTCCCAGCCATCAATATATGTTTACCTGCCTAAGGTCCTAGATGCCATCTTCCATCTCACACCCTACCACATCTGCTTCCCAAACACCCAGCAACTGCAGCAGGAGACCAAGCAAGGATTCTATCTGATTGATGGGTTTCTGCATGTGCTGGGTGCAATGGACTGCACCCATTAACAACTGATGCCACCTCCAGTTCTGGAACATCTATACAGGAACCTCAAGCACACACATTCAATAAATGTGCAGGCCATTGTAGACCACTGTGGCCTCTTCACCAACATCTCAGCCAAGTATCCCGGCAGCGTCCATGATGCTTACATATTCTGGCACTCCACCATCAACAAGAGGTTCCAGGATGGGCAATATGGCAATGGCCTACTTGTCGGTATGTTAACCAGCCAATCAATACACACACAACACACCAACCCTGTAGGACAAACAACATATACACCACAACGAAGACACATGGGCATGGGCCCACAGATGTACTGGCAAAAACACATATGCAACATGCCACAGTACACCACAATGATTGAAGATCACAAACGCAGACACCAACATGTACTTAACACAGCCACAAACTAACAGCCACACCACGTGAAGGACAGGAAGATCTATGTTCTCTTTGCATACAGAATAACACTACAAACCACTACAAGTGTCCACTGGTTGACTACTAAGTATACTTCACATACTTTGGACAAAACCAACAATAGCTCTACCATGTCAATGACCTATGGCATGAGCATGTAAATAAAGTCACACCTAGGAACATCCCCACATCATTCATGGTGTGCAAGACTCAGTCACAATCTACATCAAAGGCCACCCAAGTGGTGCCAACTACAACTACATCCCATCTGCACATACCTGACATACCTGTAGGCTGCACATATATCTGTTGAATGCATTGTACTGCACACATAGGAAGCCTAATGTACCTGCCATTATAGACAATGGGGCAGAACCATGTGAAATGGTGCCACAACTACCCAACTGACACCTAACATGCCCCACTTAGCGCCCCATAACACCATCATGCCTGTACTGTAGACTAGCAATAGTACACCATGGTGCAGATTCACTGCTAAACTGTAATGTACATGGATGCCATAGTAGAGCCCTGTAGGAGTGTGGAAAACATGACTGGACATACAAGCACTGTACTAAGTGACCTTTCAGAAGTATAGCTGGGCTCCCTTCCAAAGTCTGTACTGTGCATGTGTAGTACGTCTGAGAATCCAGTTACTAAGAAACTAGGACATACACCAGTACCAAATGTGATCATCATACTAATATGTGATACACACCCCTGGACACCTGGACAGCCATCATGAGTTGTCCGGCAGAGACCGCTTGGTCAATGTCCCCCACAGTTAGACCGCCATTGTGGTCTAAACCCTGCTGGCCCAATTAGAAGTTCACTTCTGGGCCTGTGGGTGGAAACATTATTTTCCATATGCCGGCCCAGCTGGGAAGAGGGCCAAATCATTGCAGCCGGTTCGTGAGTGATCAGGCTGCAAAGTGGCGTTGGGACAGGTACAGCAGCACCAATAGTGGTTATTACTGCATGTAATTCATGCATTGGAAAGCGCTACAGGTCTGTCCATGTGGGCCCCAGCACTGCCGATGTCAAGTGCATGGCCAGTGCAAGGGCCTCCAGGGGGCACATGACACCCCCATTCTGCCAGCCCTTGCATGGCGGTGGAACCACCATCCAAAGGCTGGCAGATTTGGGAGTATAAATCCAGAGGGCTGCTCTGCTTGCAGTGCTGCCCTGGCAGATTAAGGCTGCTGGCACTGCCAGGCAGCTGGCTGGTGGCAACTTGGCAATGTTGGCAGTCCATCCATGGTGGGCCCACCACGGTCATAATAAGGGGGCGGGTCGTACTGCCACAATCACAGCTGTCCAACTGGCAAGGTGAGTCTGGCATTCTTGAGACCACCAGATTTGTAATGAGAGCCATGATGGTTGACACAACCATCATCTGCCACTAAAGCCCACTAAGGGTTGCACTGCATGCGTAATGCCATATGCCTACATCAACAGAATAGAGTGGCTTTGTAGGGCAACTAGGCTGGCCACGCATCTGACATCATTGTGCTGCAAGGAGGTGGTAGCCTCCATCTAATATGAGGACCCTGCTACTAAAATGGACTACACAAAACATGATGAGCATACGTATTGGAATCCAGATGGACATATACAGGTCGTTGAGTCAGTATCCAAGAATAACATGTACATCAATACAGTTAAATTGAACCATATTACAAGACCTGGAACCAAAAAGACCTCTGAGTCACCACTGAAACTGCAACCAACTACTGACATGGAATATTCCAGGTCACTCTCAACTCTTCACTAAAGTTCTCCCTCTTATCTTTGCAGCTGACCAAGGTTATGGCATATAGCCGTGGGTCATGACCCTATTTGAAAATTCAACTACCAATGAACAGTGTGCCTACAATGAAGCACACCGGAAAACACACAATGTGGTGGAGAGTAGTTTTGGCCTTCTCAAATCCCGGTTCAGGTGCTTGGACATGACAGGAGGAAGCCTCCTCTATGCTCCCCCACTGGCATGCAAGATCATACTGGTATGTGCTATCCTGCACAACATGTGTGTAATCCCCTGGGATGGACAAGTAGATGTCCACAACAGGGGACTGTATCATTGTGTCAGGGGACTGTATCATTGTGTCTTTTCGAGACCCTGGAACAGTACTATACATTTGTGCTGGGTCAAATAGATCACTAGATTCTACCATACAGACTTTGCCAGTTTCTTTCTTTTTCCCTCCCATTCGCTTGCACCATGACTTGTCACAAGGTAACTGGACAAGGGTGGAACGAAGATCTAGACACAGGGGATATGCTCCACGTCCAGTTTATCGACCTTCGGAGACTCCCTTTTTGGACCACAATCGTTTTAATTGTCTGAAGGGTCTGGATGGTGTGGACTGACTGCCCCCAAACCCGAACTCAAATCCTGTGACCTTGGATAATGGTCACAGTAAACTGCCTGATCCGGCTGAACCCACTTCTGAAAATGACCCCGTTAGAGTAATTGGTGTAGTTCCTGGCTTTGGTATTGGCTCTTCCCCCCATTCCATCCCTGCAATCTGTTCTGTGGCTTGTCCAGCGCACATGAGACTAATTTGGTGGAATGTGGCTGGTTTAGCCAGCAAACTGGGCACCCAAGATTGGATAACTTACATTGAGTCCGGGGATGTTTGCATGTTCCAAGAGACTTGGGCAAGGGAAGATTACAACCATCAAGGTTACGAGTCATTTTCCATCTCGGCTAGGTGGGAGGGTAAGGGCCGCCCCTCTGGTGGACTCACAACTTGGGTGGCTTCCCACTTAGGATGTCAGGCTTCACGCCTACCGGTGCCATCAGATGATATCCTAGTGGTTTTATTAGTCTGGCCGAACCTAGCGAAACTTGCCCTGATAAATATTTACTCTAGGCCAGTGGGAGCTTCGCGTGAATCCCCCACTATAGAGGAGCTTTCAGTATATTTAGCGGAAATGCCAAGAGATATCCCTTACATAGTGGGAGGGGATTTAAATTCCCATTTCGAGCTGTTGGTCGGTCTCGTAGAGGGATTTCCCATGGAAGAAGAGTTCAGGTGGTCAGTACCCTCTGTTGTAGCACCTTCCCCAAAGGCATGGACGCCTGTGGCTTTGCAGATTACTGCTCTCACCCTAAAGCATGGAATTAGAGCCTGCAATGGACGTATTAAGTCTGATGTACCAAGCAAACCCACGTACAATAGAGTGGGAAGAGAGTCCCGCTTGGACTATGCTCTTGTACAGATAGTGAACTGGTCTTCTATCCTGGACTTTAGGGTGGTGGAGAGACTGGATAGTGACCATAACGCCCTTGAACTCGATCTTAGCCATCCTGGGCCAAAGGCCTCCATAACAACCATGGGGGAGTCCAAACCTGAACTACTATTAGACAATAACAGGAGAAGAATCAGGTGGGATAAACTAGCTACGAGCCAAGTGAAACTTTCGAAGCTCTACGCAGGTTTAATCCCCATTTTGAAAAAAGTGGGAGAGCTAGCCAACGATGTGGGCAATATAGTCCACTATGAGAAATTATACCAGGCTCATGAGGACCTTATAAAAGGAGCGGCCTCTGAGCTTTTTACCAGGGTCCAGAATCAGAAGAGGATCCAACAACATAACTCCTTATGGTACAATGCAGTCTGTAGGAAGGCAAAGGGAGAACTCCTCAGATGCATCAAGGAGGGAACAGATAGAGAGAAGCTGCGAGAAAGTAGACGGGCTTATAAAAAACTGGTCATCCATGCTAAAACTGAATGGGAGGAGAATCAGTGGGAGGAGCTTACCACTTCCCTCGCAACAAGAGACCACCGAATGTTTTGGAGAGTAGTAAACGGGGGGTCGGGGATCCTCCATTCGGCAATAGAACCAAATATTGCAGCAGGGGTGTGGCAGGCACACTTCCAGTCTCTCTACAGTTCCGAGAAGGGAGATTTTGGTACTGGACTGGTAGAGTATGGCGGGGATTTGATAACAGTGGGGGAGGTGAAGGTAGCACTAATGGGACTTAAAGCTGGAAAGGCGCCAGGATTGGACGGCCTGCCCGGGGACCTGTTCAAGCAGGAGCCCGGTGTTTGGGCCCCCTATCTGGCTGCAGTGTTTAATGGAGTTTTGTGTGGCATGGAAATTCCGAGTACTTGGCTGGGGGCAGAGGTGGTTCCTATATTTAAAAAGGGCTCGCCCCTGCTCCCAGCCAACTACAGACCAATCAGTCTAATTGACGTGTCACAGAAGCTGTTTGGCAGGATACTGCTGAATCGGCTTCAGGACTGGGTGGAAGAAACGGGTGCCCTTAGTCCGTATCAGGCGGGATTTAGAAAGGGAGTTTCTACAGTGGACCAGGTTTTTCGTCTGAACGTTATCTATTGGAGGGCAGCAATATTGGAAGGGGGTAGTTTATACACTATATTTGTGGACCTGAGGGCTGCGTTCGACCTCGTGCCCAGAGGGAAACTCTGGAGTGTTCTGGCTGAGATGGGGGTCCCCCCAGACATCCTGATAATTTTAAAGAGATTGCACCATAATAACTATGCCCGGGTCAGGTGCGGGAAACATGGGGAACTAACAGACAGATTCCCCGTTGACGGGGGGTTAGACAGGGCTGTGTATTGGCACCGACCCTGTTCTGCCTCTTCGTCAACGGGGTAATCGCCCATCTCAATGGAACTGAATACACTGATGCCCCAAAATTGAATGGCAGCAGGGTGCCTGCAATGATGTTTGCAGATGACACCCTGCTGCTGTCCAAAACCCCCATGGGGATACAGAGGATCCTTGATTCTTTTGTGGCTTTTTGCACAGATAGGGGGTTAGAAATCAATGCTAACAAAACCAAGTTTATGGTTATGAACCCAACCCCAAGATCACGCCCGAACCCCTTACTGGGAGCTTCACGTTTAGAGAGAGTCTCCACCTTTGAATATCTAGGTGTAACGTTGAATGAAACCATGTCCTGGGGAACTCACCAGACTAGGGTTAACCTTAAATTAGTGCAGACCACTGGCGGCATTGCTCGGTTGATGAGAAGCTCCACATATCGACCGCTGGGGCCGCTTATCCAGATATACAAGGCACAGGCTAGAGGAGCTCTGATGTACGGGGCGGAACTGTGGGGTCACACAGCTTCCTGCAGTTTGTCTATAACTGAGAACAACTTTATTAGACAGATAGTAGCACTCCCGTCCAGTACTCCGCTCCTCCCCCTGAGGATGGATCTGGGTCTGAGACCAATAGCAGATGAATTAGGACTCAGACCCATAGTCTTCTGGCGAAGGCTATGGAGTACCGAAGAACTCTCTTCTTATAGGGCGGAACTGAGGGAGTTTTTAACCCACCCTAAAGCCCTACAGATCCCGTGGATAAAGTATATAAAAAAGTCCTGTATGGGATTGGGCCTCCCGGACCTGTGGTCGGATCCAGCTAACGCCTCACTAAGGATCCCACGAAGAGCTTTGGTCAGTGCTTACCACGAGCGGAAATTAGCTATGGCCCTAGACTGCAAGAATGAGGGGTCATTAACATCTGTATTCGCGCAAAGCAAGGACTCATACCGTTTGGAGAGGGTTCTGGATGCTATGTCTCCTGTGCTGGCCAGGAAGCTTTTTCTCCAATGGAGATATGGCACATTGCCTCTGCGATCTTACACCTGCTCCTGGTCAACACTGCCATCTACCAAGCTATGTCCGACATGTGTGGGAGCAGAGGAAAGCGATCTGCATGTGGTCTTGTTTTGTCCAACTTACAAGGCCGCCAGGAAATATTGGCTCCTACCACTTATTAGAAACCTTGGTTTTAGGGAGTACCTCCCGGTGTACAGAATTTTAAAAACTGATGTTTCAGGTCCAATTGTGTTTGCACTAGCCAAATTCCTTACCAATGTCTGGCATATTCGTACCCGTATTTTAAAGTTGCAGGCTCCTATCTAATTTTAAGTTTTCATTTTAATTGTATGGTCTTTTATCTGATGTGTTTCCTGTTTACTTTCCCTTGATGGTTTTACATGTTCATATGTGTGTTTTTTGTGTACATCTTTTATGGCCTAATTGGCCGAAATAAAGATTAATAATAAGATGTCCACAATGAGGAAGAGAAGGATCACTGGGCTGAGAAACCTGAGGGGGACCAATCAAACACAACAGACAATTGTTGACAACGTCTATACATAGTCAATCAAAAAAGTACTTTGTAAATACCTCAAACAAATGTTGTTCAACAGCATAATCCTTGGTCCACTCATTGTCCAATACATATACATTTGGAATGTGAATCTAACGTCAGAGAGTGTGTCAGAAACACAAAAACAACAAGTATGGTACACACATCTTTGGTGATGTAGGGGGTTCTACAGACTCCATCTTACATATCAGTGACACCCAAATCCCTGGCATGTGACTTCTAAAGGCCAAGATCCATGCACCACTACATATATTGTTACATAATGTGGGCGATGTGCAATTTCATGGGCCATTCACCAACACAACACCATCCCTAACAGGTAGTATGCAAGGGGCCACACATAAAGTAGGGGCTGTTAGGAAATGGAGTTTAAGCATTCTCAGAACCGAACACTGTCACAAATCTGTGTGAGAGTAGCTTGGCCTGCACTGTACATGTGTGTCAGGGGAACATTATAGTTAAAAGGACAACTTCTGTCTATGCAGGAAGATATCAATGTAAGCTTGCACATCCCCTTGACACACCAATGTTGTGATGTATGACACAAACGACACAATACGTCCAATGAGACATATGACATATAGCATTGTTCACCAACACACGTCCAAAACATCTGCAGCAACTAAGATGCACAGGAAAATCCATGTTACATGTGTAGCTGTCCTATAACTAGTTAATTACGAGAAGTAACCAGTGAGTAGACACACATGCACCCTCAAGTTGTCAGGGGATATGTGATGTCAATGCAGTCCCGGTCCACTGCATACTCTGAGTACAAAATGTAATGGTTGACACATGCCTTAGCATGTGTATGCCACAGGGCCTAAATAAAAATATGTTTGAACTATGTACTCCACTTGCTAATCACAAGTCATACACATATGTGAACACATAGCACACATGTGCCAACATACTTGTGGACACAGCATAGGACGCATGCACATATGCACAAAGTATGAGTGAGTGCCTACAGCTGAGTCATTAATACACATATTGGTTGCATATACCAAAGACAGCGCAATGACATTCATGCATAGACTTGCACATGTAGCCAAAAAACATATACCACATAGCAGAACAGCCCATGTAACATGTGAAATGAATCAGGGTGCATTCAAGGGCTACAATGGATAAAATTACGGTATTACGATATGCGTAAAACAAAATGACACTATTGTATCAACACCACACCGCAAAATTGCAAAAAGAATGCCTGGGCCCTGAGTGGCAGTTCAGCGTTACCACTACTCTAAGTGCACCGTCAAAAACACATGCATTATTCTGAAAACGTGACACACGCCCAGGAAGTGATGTCCAAGGATATCCTGAATGCAAGCATGGTACAGTAAGTGTAGTTTCACTTTCACTTCACAGTCAGTTACCCTGTGACGGTGTGTGGTTGTGTTTTGAAGGTGCAGGTGGATTTGTGGTGTGTTTGGAGGTCTTGTTGTGTCCCTTATGCTGTGTCCTGTGTTTTCTGTGTATAAATCGTCTACTTACTTGTTATTTGTATTAATATTGTACTGTTTTTGTCATTGTATTGTCTGGTGTCTGTCTGGGATAGTTTAGTTATTGGGGGAGTTTGGGGTAGGTTTTGGGTTTAAGTTTCCTTTATCATTTATTTTGGCTGACGTCCTGTACCCTTTTGTCATGTCTAGGAAGGGTAGGATAGGGAGAATGTTGCCTGATGAACTGGGTGGGGTTCATCTGGTTGGTGGCCGATTACCTGCTCCTCATGCTGCAACTGGGTGGCTGGGTGATCCTGGGTTACCCCACCGAGGCAAGGCAGCTAAGGTGGGGCAAGGTCGTTTACCATCTTGCGAGGATATTCAAGACCAGATGCAATGAGCACCAGCTCATGCATCGGTGGGCAGATCTGGTGGCAAGGGAGCAGGATCTGCTGGATCATTTGAGAATAGAAATTGTTGGAACTGTTGGTAAGTCTCCCATTGCCATACAATTGGCTGCATTTAGCATTTGGCTGACAGCTGCAGATAAGTCTGAGTGCTGCTTGTAATGGTTGTGAACATGTTGTATGCAACATGTATGAGGAGTCTCTGCCCCACATGAGGCCTGCAGATCAAATGTCATACAATTTATCCAATGCAGGACACATGTATGATGAACCCTGTATAACCATCAGAAAGGGGCATATGTAAGTGTCCCTAGCGCAACCTTGGTGCTGCCATAGTGTCATATGATTGACAGTAAGGCGGTGCTAGCCTGCCATTTCCCCCCCATAGTCTTTACAAAGTGGCACAATGCATGCATTGCACCACTTTGGCAAGGCTTGACAAACATCATCGCAGTGCAAGCCACAATGTATGCAAAGGGGCCGTTCTAGCACCAAGGGGTCCTCCTTATTAGGAAAAAGAAGTAAATGAGACTGCTGCACTCCATTTGTTGTGGATTTCCTAACGCCTACTCTTTACGTTAAAAATAAGCTCCTATCATGATCAGTGGGTGCTTAGCAGGACTCACGAAAATAATTATGCTGCAAATTTTGCGAAGCGCCAGACAAACAATTTGGACCCTGTTCCTCCTAACTACCACCATGTGTGTGCAGTCTATTGGAGACGGCGCACACATGGTGGTATCAGGAGTGCGCTAGGGCCCGCACTTCAACAGGCCAGCACTAGGTGCTGCTCCACTTCCATATATATGGCCCCAAGTGTAGTGATGCATGCCCAGTTTAACTTTCTAATTATACCGCTAGGAATGATGCCTGTGCCATGAAACAGGCATGAAAAAGTGTGTAAAAATTAGTTAGGGAGGGCAAAATCCAGACCTCAGTGTCACGACATATGTTCCAAAGTATGAATTCCAAACACTCTGTACGGCAGCTGAGTGAAGGTGTGAAATTTGTGCATAGAAATGTTTGAGAAGGGCCTCCATGTATTCAGCAGCATTTTCTGTGATCTGTAGCATCTCCTGATGAGTGCATCATTGGCCTTCACATGTATAAATGATGTTGGCCCACACTGCCATCATGCTGTGACTTAATAATGACTACGCACACACATCGATGTGAGTAAGGAGTGCACTAAGGCCCACAAGGAAAGAATAGATGCAATAGGTGCTGCAATACTGTAGTCCTATTGGCCTCTTGGTATCATTATGCAAGGCCATGTTAGGGAGCTATACATTTCCTTACACTAGAGGCTGTAGCAAATCCTGAAAACACACCCAGGTATGGCTTTAGCAGGCCACAACGAGCTAACATATATATTGCTGTGCCTTCCATTCTTTGCTCTTTCAATGGGTTCTGCATTTGGCAGCACACATTGAAAGTGCAAAGTCCCTTTGAAGATATTTTTTGTATAGAAAGGTGTCCCTCCATGCACAATGGCTATCTCCCCCTCAACGCAGCCAGCTAAGTACCAAGGGGTGGCTGGGTGAAGTACTGGAAGCAAGATTAGCGCCGGCGTAGGTGACAACACACTGATGTGCCAGCTACTATTCAATATGGCTCATCCCTACATTGTGAATTTGGCGGAGTGCTGCGCTGCCAATTGTCCCTCAACATGGTGCTCCGTCACATTCTATCATGTATGTTGTAGGGTTGTGCAATGAGATTGGCATGCATGTAGTTCTAAGGGCAACATGTGCTTGCATGAAATTGTGTGTAAAAGGATTAGTAATGGCTGAGCACATATATATGGATGTCTGCAATCATAGGTCACAGGCCAGTTGTATATGTACATAGCATACCTGTTTTAAACAGCAACCTTGTCACAGCACCACAATCCGCAATGTGTGCCACACATAGCTCACACTTGAGGACAAGATGGCACAGATGTTGGGTTCTAACTGCATTACTCTCTAGAGTGATTCTGTAGGAGACATACACACACCACCGGTGCCACAGTACCCTCCAGAGATGATGAGGTAGTGGTACAGCAAGGAGCCATAATGTCCTGAACTGCAGTAATCAGTGTACACAATGTGTGGACAACTCCACTGAAGATGTTTCAGGTCAAAGTCTATTAATCTCCTAACACCAGAATGTTAGCAGTGTAACCAATATGGTGTAGCCACCATGTAAATCATGACTGATGTAGGCCACATCCCAGATGCATATGAAGGCAATGCTGTGTGTGTAGCTGGTGCTGTGAGGATATCTATCATGCTTCTGCTGATGATGTGAGACGCTCCAGGATGCAGTTGCAGCGCACAATGCTGTGACACAATTGTTGTGGTCTTCAGAGTATCCATACAGCCACCATGCGTGTGCTATTGAACACACCATGTGTGTGCTATTGGCACAGGGTAGGGGGCTCCAGTGCTGAAATGTCTTGATAACAGTGATTGTGCAGGTCAGGGTTTGCCCAACCTTTCTCATATCAAGGTAGCATCAGTTGTACATGTAGCCACAGCATGGGAAATGCAGCTGGACCCCAGTTATGTAGGCTCAGGTCAGCTTTTACATCTGAACACATGAATGTAGATGTACTACAACATAGAATAGCAGCTTTGTAGTTGGCACCCCCACTAACAATACGCCCACTCCTACACTCCATGATGAGTGCTCGGGCCTGGGGGCATCTCCAGAGGTGTTGAGCTGATGGATTGCATGCCCAACCCCCCTTCTGCTCGGGGGGACAGGAAATCCAAACTTGTTGAGACATGTGATGCTCAAAGTGTAGATGTGAGTGATGTTGAGCGGTCGTTCCTATCAGCTGTGGCCACTTTTGATTTGCAATGGATTGACTTTATCCCTTTGACATGTACAAGATACCGGTGATGTATGGTTGGAAATAGAAGCAGATGAGGTGCAATTACATTTTTTTGAGGCATATGTGTAGGACTGTATGTGTAATCAGCTGTAGCAGTGCAAGTTACAAATCTGTACATACTCCACCCGATGCTGATACTGATGGTTGCTTGTACTCATTTTGCAGCTGCCACCATAACCAATGATGAAAGGCATGGCACACTGTTTCTGTTCCAAAAAAGCATCCGGGGAATGGCATGCATTCCTACACGGGGAACTTCTCACCCACCCAAGACAAAGGATGGAGCAGGAACATCAACAATGCAGGGGCTCCCAGCTGCACCCACCCCATCCACATCTGTAGCACCAGTCGCCACCCCCCCACAACCAGTTTTGCCACCAACAGCCGCTGGGCCAATACAATTGGAACAGGACTTACGTTGGTACATCGACCTGATAATCCAGCATTTGGACAAGGTGGAGGAGGCTCTGGCAGAAGACAGCCAACTCCTTAAGTATATTAAAAAGAAGGTTAAGAAGTCACTGAAATAAACTTGGACTGTGATGGACTATCTCCCAGTTCATTCCACTCACTTTTAAAGTTGTACCCTATTTTAGTTTGGGTTTTATGTAGTTAGTGGTAGGTTAGTGTAGTGTAGCCATTAGTTAGAATAAGTGTAGTTGGGGGAGTGGGTTTCTGTTCTTAGGTTTTCATTGGTGGGTTGTTGGGGTGTATATGTGTTTTTAGGAAGACAAATAAATACAAATAAAATAAAAAACATATATATTTGTTTAGGTCTAGGATTAGTTAGTATATATGTACTTATAGTAATTGTTGTCCTACTTGTTTCTTGTTTCTTAAGGGGGTGGAGGGGCAATGTTTAGAGTGTGGTGTTTTATGTGTAAGTTATGTTTAGCATAGGCTAGATAGATTTAGTTATATGATAAGTATAGTTAGTATAGGTTAGTTTAGGATAGGGTAGGTTTTAGTTGTTTTTGAGTAGATCATGTTTATAATAAATATCTTATCACTGCAACAGTTTGTGCAATTAGTGTGAGTCTCTTGATTCTCCCCATGAGTGTACTGGCCACATTGGGGAAATGGCCTATGGAATCCGTCCTCCCTAAAAAAGCCTCATTTACCATGTGTTATCACTATTGATAATGGAGCTGTCACATTGACTGCAACATCACCTCTACTAGTCCATGCATCTGCCATCCAGTGTACCCACCACTCATGATGACTATATATACTTTGTATTGAACAGGTAGGGCTGGTACTTCAGCTGCCAGTGTTGGGGTCCTGTAGTAGGAATGTTGGTAACTGTGACACATCTGACAATAGCCACAATTGGAACACTATCTTGCAAGACTGTGCTGTTTCTGTAATGGCAGGTTGTACATTTTAAGTGTTGAGTGGGTAATCTGGGATGGCTGCTACATTGGTTGTCCTCCTTGCAACTGGAGGTGGTGTCTGGAGGGATACCAGGGCATCCTGGAGAGTCTGTTGGCTGATGGTTGTCATCTGATCATACAGTTCATTGGAGAACTCTAGGACAGGTAGATTAGCAGAAAAGCCATCATCCTCTGCAACAAGATGGTGTAAAATCAGTCTTTCTATGTTATGGCAGTTAACATGCCACGTCATTGACTCACTATTGGAGGCTCAGTGAAAACATACACCCCAGACATTGATCTTGTACATTATGGGTGCAATTTATCAGCACTTTGCCCCACCTTAGTGTCACGTAAAGGGAAGCTCAGGTGGTACAATAGGCCACCTCATATTTACAGGGTGTGATGTATTTCGTTGTGGCCCCTTCCTAAGCATCAATTTGCATGGGAGGAACTTGCAATGGGTGTTGCAGTGGTCAAGCCACACCAGCACACATTGCAATTTGCCTCTGTCCCAGTTTTACATGTTTTTCATACACCAGAGCTGCACCAAAACCTTACACCACCCCAGAGATGGCATTACCAAGGCACAATATTGTAGTGTCCTTTGATTGCTCCTCAAGTTGATGTATGTGTATGTGTGCTACATTCCACGGCACAAATGGACCTAGCAGATTGCCATTTCAGTTTCTGGCTGTGCTTGAAGGTGCTCCTCCTACATTACTGATGTCTCCCCCTCCATGCAGCCAAACGTGCACTATGGTACAAGGGATGCAGCATTGTGCCAGTGCAGCTAATTTAACACTGGCACAGTGGTGGACCCAGGGATGGCCAGCATGGGTATCATTTGTTAGTGACAGTGCCCAATGCCACCAAATGATGGACAAAGCCAGTTGACTCATTTTCAACTTTGATCAGGGCCTTGAGCTAGTTTGATGGAGATTTTCCAGCTAGTTGTGCTGGTGCACACATGGACCCTCATTACAAGTCAGGTAGACCTATGACCACCAGACTGCCATTGGCAATATGACCACCGCCAACAGCGCAGGTGGAAGTGGCACATGTTGACCATGGGGAATGCCCCATGGTCCAATGGCCTGGCACTGAAAGGTTGCCGGCAGCTTACAGACTGGCAATGCTACCTCTCTTGTGACACCAGCCCAGCATTACAATCAGCTCTACCCTCCAGGTATGTTACCGTTTTACTGTCAGCCTTTGCATGGCAGTCAAACCCCATCCTTAGGTTAGTGGTAATGTGGTGTGGTGTGTCCCGGAGTGCTCCTGCACATCCCATGCACTTGCCATGGGCAGTGCAGGGTGGTCCATGGCCAAACCCTTTGTGCTTTCCACTGCCTGATTTGCAGTGGGAAGTGCAACGTGTGCTGTCACACCCAATGCACCCCAAGATTGCCGCTGGTGCTATTTGATCCTGCAACAATGTAGTGGTAACTGCTACACAGAGCTGACATAAGGAGACAGATTTCATTCCGCCATCCCTGCGTGTAACTCATACTCCCAACCACGGAGGGTAAACTGCACTAGTAGTATTACTAACGCCAGACTTGCCCATGCATACCCCCCACTCATCAATGTGATATTGTGCACTGTTATGTTCACAGACATACACCAAATGTTGTGTATGTGTGATTGTTTCCCCATTCCTCTGTGGCTCACATGCTTGTGTCAGAGTTGTTGTGGGCTCAGCCTGTATATGTGTTGTGTTCTAGAGATTGCAATCTGTAGTGCATATGTTCTCTAGTGGTACAGTTCTGATCAGCATCAATATGTGTGGCTCCACCCTGCAACTCCCCCAGCAGCTTCACGATTAGTTTTCCCTGCACCCAGGCAGGCATTCTTACAGCATGATGGAGAAGAGGCTGCCTGATGAGGATGTTTGGTTTATGTGCGGGGTAGTATTGGTTCCTGCGCATGTCTGAGTAATGTTAACTAAGGTGCCATTTTAATGTGTGCTGTAAGATTCAGCACACGTGCGTTTTGACAATGGGACATGGCAGTTGCGAAGTGTTTCTGCAAGAGACACCACCATGACGTTACCCCAGGAATGGTATTGACTGACTTCCTACTCTCTGATGTCTCAGTTTTGCGGGATGGGTAGGTTTGACTGTTTGCAAGAGGTGTTGTGATGACACAGTCACAGACACAGTAATTAGTTATGCCTTCCATCCTATGTGCTGCATATGTACATGTTGGTATATAGCCCTGGTGATTGACGTATGTCCAGGTTGTGTATGTGTTGTGGTGCATGGCGAATAGTGCAACTTGATTCATGGGCAATGTGCCGCGCTGCACTCCTTTAGCATGCATTGAGTGTGTCATATGTGCCTCCCCTTCTAGCATTTTTTTAATTTGGCAGTTATTTCCCCCATGCAACTTACCCTGCATTTGTGGTGGTTGTTGGAAGTCTGCTCTGTCCTGTCCTTGTATACCATCTCCTCCATCTCCTCCAGGTCCTCCTGTGGTACACGACTCCCACCTCCAGTTTGCAGTGCTACCTTTCTGTTCCTGGCCATTTTCTCCTTAGTTCTTCGCTTACAATCATGCCAGTGTTTCTTGCACTAGGGGACAGTTCTCTTCACCTCTACAACACTGTTGATTTTGTCCACTATTTGCTGCCATATTGCCTCTCTCTTTCCAATTGGCAATATGGAGCTGATGAATAACTGGTGTTGGTGCTCCGTCACCTCTCTCACAAGGATCTTATGCTCCTCCTCACTAAACCAACCTTTTACGCTTTTTCTTTTCCTTCCCCTGGGACTTCTGTATCTCCTCCTGGCTGGTTCCTGGGTATATGAAGTCACCCTGGGGTCTCTTCTGGCCTGCTGCTTCCATCTTCCCTCTGCTTTGCCAGCTTTCCTGCTTAGCATCTAAAGTTGACACTAATGAGGGATTAAAATGGTGTATATCCGTTTGCGACACGTTTACGTGCTGCAAAATGGGTTAGAGTCAGTTTTGCAGCATTAACGTCGATTTTCCTTACGACAGGGCGGAAGGGTTTATGTGAACATTTTTTACTCTAACCATTTTTCAGTGCCATTCTGCATCACAGTATAAATATGACGCCTGGATGGCGCTAAGAAATGGCACAAGAAAGCGCTAAACTTTTTGACACAAAACTGCGTCTGCGCAGTTTTGTGTCAAAAAGTATAAATGTGGGCCATAGTCTACAATATCCTCTTTGGGCTCTTTGAGAGATTTCTCCCAGCCTTCCCTAGCAAGATTTAGTGGTCCCCTAACAGGGTGCACAAACAAAAGTTCAAATGGAGAAAAACCTACTCCTTTTGTGGCACTTCCCTGTAGGCAAACAGCAGGCAAGGAAGTAGGACATCACATCTACTTCTGAGCTTTTCAGTGAGACCTCCAATCATGCCTTTTAGGGTTGGGTTGAACCTTTCAACCAACCCATTGGTTTGTGGATGGTATGGGGTGGTGAACTTATAGGTCACCCCACATTCCTGCCACATGTGTTTTAAGTGTGCAGACATGAAGTTTGACCGTCTGTATGATACTACATCCTTAGGGAACCGTGCCCTTCTTAAGATACCCAGGAGGGCTTTTGCAATTGCAGGTGCAGTCATGGTCCTAAGTGGTATAGCTTCAGGATACCTAGTGGCATGATCCACTAGTTCATATCTGTGTCCTGATACTGTTTGAGGGTCAAGGGGGCCAACAATGTCAACCCCTAACCTTTCAAAGGGTACCCCAACCACTGGAAGTAGCATTAAGGGGGCCTTTAAGTGCCCACCTGCTTTGCCTTCTTTGAACTTCTAGGGTACTTCCACCCTCCTAGTTGCACCAGGCTTGTGCCCTCCTTCCAATAGATCCTGTGGGTACCACTGACATTTCCTAGATCCTTTTGGGCAGCTTTCTGCCTCTGGCCTTCAAGAGTGGGACAGGTTATCTGCCCCTGGCACAGATCTCCTCTGCCCCCCCAGGCCCAAGAGCTCTGGGTGGTAGGACCCAAGCTCTTTAGGCTCAGTTCCCTCCAAGGTGGGTTACTACTCTTCCTGGGAAGGGAGGCCCTGTCTTGGGATCTGTTTTGAAGCTGGTCCCCCACTCTTCTTGCCTTTTGAGATGGATGAGAACAGAGCCACTTCTTTCTGCCCTACTACTCCCCCATTCAAAGGTTACCATAGCCAGTGGATGGAACCTTGTCTCACTGTCAGCATTGGTGACAGGTTAAGACTTCCCTAGCAGGAACTGATTTGAGTGGAGCAGGTGCTGAGTTACAATGGTAATACTAGCTCCTGTGTCCTTCAATGCTTTTATTTTCTACCCATTCATCAAAGGGTGTTGCCTGTATTTTTGCATATTACTTGGCCTGGCAGCACAGGATAATTCTACCCCACACTCAGTGACTAATGTTGCCTCTGTGGGGACACTGTCATGGCCAGGCCACACCTCTGACCCCATCTGTATAGTGACAACTGCATTTACTGCAGGTTGACTAGAGGCATTTTTCTTGTTTCTACAGCCAGTGTCTCCAGTTTGGTGTCCATTGGTTTTGAAATCTTGGCACTAAGCCTTGCTTGGGTCAAAGTGGCTCATTTTGTACCCCTGGACTGTGACAAGTCTGTGGGCTCACCCTCCTATGCAGGTGTTTGGAGGCCTTCAGAAGACCCTTTGTTGTTTTTACCCTGGCTCCCATCTTTCCCTTGGGGGAACTGTTAGTTTGCTATAGGATGGAAGCAGTCGTCCTCCAGTATGAAAAACAAACCATATGGAGGTACAGGGAGTGGACAGACTACTAGGATCTAAGATCAATAGAGAATGAGATGGTTAAACAATCACACTAAAACAGACTACGATGACTGACTGGTGCTACCTATAACAAACTTACAGTCCTGATGATGACACCCGATCTACTTAAATGGGGTCAAATTGTTGACATTTTGATAGTGTGGATTTTTCTTGAGAGACTAAAAAGTGACTTCTGGACCTCTGGAGTAATATGAGTCCGCTTATAGAAGATCGGTGAGAATTTATGTTTTAACCACATCTTGTATATAGTGTACAGAGCACATTTGCACACATATTTGTCACTACATTCACTTTCACTGCACCATCACTGTAGGAGCACTGTATGGAATGAATTCAAAATCAAGAATGACTGTGTTTTTTTATTAAAGATATAATAAAATATGAATTATTGACAAACTTTGCACATGTTGGAGGATTCATACATATAACATGGTGCACCCTGCCTTAGGTCTGTAAGGCCTGCCAGAGGGGTGTCTTACCCATAGTAAATGCAGTGTATGGTGGACAGGGCACGCAGGCAGTGTGCCATGTCAAGTTTGTGTTTTCAGTTTGCACCAAAACACTCAGCCTGCAATGGCAGTTCTGGGTATATCTGGATGCATGGCCCAAGAGGGTGGCATAATCAGTGCTGCTGCCCACAGGGGCCACCCCTAGTTCCCCATGCTATGGGCACATAGGTGCCCACTTAGTAGGGACTTATAGTGGTAGCTAAGGGTGTATCCAATTGTTCCAATGCATCACAACACATTTAGGGAAGAGCTCTGGCCCAGGGAACCTGGTTAGCAGTGGCCCTGGGCACCACAATTTCTAGCACACATCAACATCAGCCAAAAAGTGGGGAGATAACCATGTGAAAAAGAGACCCTCTCTCATAGCTACGAGGTAGTGAACTTAGTTGTTTAGTTTTATTTAGCGAGTTTGGTGGTTGATCCTGACAAGAATTGTGATTATTACTCGAGTTCAGTTCTTACCCCCTCAACTAATAACCCAATTTCTTACAATTAAATTATCCCTCCCTTGCACAATGTCCTATACTACTGGTACAACATGTCCCAGTCACATATACCAGCATTATCCCGCCATAAAATGGACCGCTCCTCCCCACAGTTCCTATCCACCCCTTTGGGTGGGAGGAACGTGATGTCCAGTGTCCTGGCTGTGAGCGTCAGAATATCCTTTCTTTTAGGGTCCTAGTGTTTGCCTTATGGCTTGACAGCTATGTGAGCATGGGGGCAGGTGCTATCAGGGAGTGGAGAGAGGGAGTTTGGATAGTAGGGAAGAGGAAAAAGCTGCCCCAGCAGAGGGAGCTTTACATGCTCCCACCTTGCTTAAAAGTCTACTCAAGCAGTAACTGAGACACAGGCTTTGCTGCTGTAACACCCAATGCCTCATGCAATTAACAAGCCTGAATTACGGGCTGGTAAAACAGGGTCCGATGTTCCTGAACCTAGACAAATTGGAAGCGAGAACACCAGGCCATTTGTGATCAAGGAGAGCGATATCCCAACCAGGGACACCTCTCCTTCTGACTGGTAATGAGGGCTGTTGTGTAAAATATGTAAGGTATAAATGGGACATCATGACTTCTTCCCCACTTTTGTATATGCTGCCATCTAAAAATATAAGGAAAGGTTGGATCCTTTAAAAAGTTCCTTCACATTAGTTAACTGGACAGTGTTCTTTACCAGACACCAATGATCGGACACTGGGTCTGCTGAAGTGCCACAAAATCCTAGCTATTACTTTAAACTGAATAGTGGATTTTGCACTAGAGGCCAATGGATCGACACGGCAAAGGCTTGAGGGGATGTCTATAATGAGTAATGTAGTCATCAACAATAATCATTATATTCAAAGATCTGGACCTCAAACAATAACTACACCAGTTTATTAAGAAGAATTATACATTTAATTCCCTAGATTAACAATGCTAATGTCATGAAAATAACTCTCAAGCATAAATGATAAGCATATAAAATCAATAATGGCTGATTAGAACGTCTTATATATCTGAGCCAGAGTTCCCCCCTCCAAAATACCGCTCCGCGGTCGAAAGACCGCTGAGGGTATTTTGGGTTTTGCACTGGGCTGGCGGGCGACCGCCAAAAGGCCGCCCGCCAGCCCAGTGCAAAACACCCTTCCCACGAGGACGCCGGCTCAGAATTGAGCCGGCGGAGTGGGAAGGTGCGACGGGTGCAGTGGCACCCGTCGCGTATTTCAGTGTCTGCAAAGCAGGTAAGTACCCGCATCCTCGGTACCCGCACCCAGGGGCCCCACGACACCCCATACCGCCATCCTGTTCCTGGCGGGCGAACCGCCAGGAACAGGATGGCGGTATGGGGTGTCAGAATCCTCCATGGCGGCGCAGCGAGCTGCTCCGCCATGGAGGATTCATTTGGGCAGCGGAAAACCGGCGGGAGACCGCCGGTTTTCTGCATCTGACCGCGGCCAAACCGCCGCGGTCAGAATGCCCTGCGGGGCACCGCCAGCCTGTTGGCGGTTCTCCCGCCAACCCTGGCCCCGGCGGTCCATGTCCGTAGTCTACTTCAGCAAGGGGAAACCATCAGGATCGGGCCTACATCGACAGTTAAGCCCTCATCGCTAATATGACTGGAACCACCAATGGATAGCAGAATCTCGTTCTCTTCTCTCTCCTACTCTACTCCAACAACAGAAACAACGACAACAACAACCCCCTCAAACAGATGACAGATCGTCAAATTGAATTTTGAAAAGTCTATGATTGGTCAGTACATGGGGTGGTTTACGATTCAACCAATAATTATTTTATTTGATAACCTAAAATGCAATGATGTTGACAATAACCAGGGCACATTCATAACAGTAAGTTTTCCTCTTCCGTCTCGTCTGTGACTTCATTGTTCCATCTCGTCTAAACTTCTCTTCTCAGGAAGAAACTTTTCAGCTTGCAACATTAACTTCCATCCTCAAGGAAGAAACCACGTATTAGTGACAATTTCAAACAATAGAACATTCAAACTTGTGTAATGACTTAATAAATCTGACCTTGCAAGAGAATATGGAACAACCCGTTAGGGGTAGCTATTTACACATTTATAAGCTATTAAGCACACTCTTTTATATAAGCATTGAGCAATGGAAAATAACTACGACTTTAGCTAAAGTTTTGCTCAGCCAGAGAACAAAAATGAATTATGGCTACCATCTACAAAGTCACCCATTTTCACATGTTAATTCACCAAATGATTAATACATTAGAAATCATTAAGAAAAACATTAGAAAATTCAAACTTCTGCAATCCCTCCTCTGATGACTATTTATGTCATAACACAAATCCAAAATAAATTTATTTATTAACATTTTACCATTCGAAACCTGGTCTCATTTACTTTTTCACTATTTTTCTTTTTCCTTTATTTTCCCCATAAAATGTTGTCATTTGTATATCAAACCTTCTCCAATTCTTTTCAAGTCTTCTCTTTTTCAACCATTTCATCAATTTATATATACCCCAGATTCCAATCGAACAAAACACAATCATTGACACCCATTTTATTATTTTCAATATAATTCCTTTCCCCACATTGCCAAACTAACAGCTGCAATTCCCTTGCCAGCTTTCTCCCAAATTGTAGTTTCAGTTAGTTCTTTTAAATCATCTTTGTTATTTGTTGCATTTTTTATCAAATCTCTAACTTCTCTTGAATTATCAGGAATGTAAGTACAGCAATGACTCAAACCAAGTAATTTACAAACTCCGCCCTCTTTCGCCAAAAGAATGTCCAACGCAAGGCGGTTCTGAAGTGGCATAGCTCTTGTAGCAGCCAACTCGGTATCTAGAAGAATGATAACTCCAGAATAACTAGTCAACATGTTATCTCCTATTGTAGACAACTTTTGTATCTTAATAGAATAAATTAGAACTAATCCCACTGAAGGAATTATAGCTCCAAAAATGTCTTCCAGAATGCTAGAAATTGATTCTCGCTTGTGTCTCGTTTGAATTCTCGTCATCTCAGGAAATGTAATCAAGTCTTCCAGCTGATAAATTTTTGGAAAGACTATTCCCAAATAACATGTGCCATACCATCCTATAGGAAGATGGTAATATGCATTTCTTCCACAAAAATAGTAAATACCAGGCACTGGTGGATCCTGTCCATTCATCATAAAATCCCATTTACTCCGAAACATAAATACATGTCTACATTCACTCATTCCCACAAACACTCTATCATTTTTACTCTATGGTCTGTATATACAAGGCTTTCCCACATGCTCAGCATCCAATGTTAATTTTACTTTTTTAGTAATGTCAGTATAAATATAATCAATCCCAGGCCGATGACTAATCATTCCCTTATTTGTCCTCACCTTTATTTCTCTCCTTCTATCTTCAATATTATCTAGAAATTTCTTCTCTATGAGTGTTAGTAAACATGTCAAATTGTTACGATGGTCAAATGCAGTGCCAAAGGTTAAAGTAGGCTCAAAGAAATCTCTCCCAATAACTATGTTTTTATCCTTAGCTATTCTATGACATGTATAAATGAAAATACCATGTCATAATTTGAATAGAAATACTGGCTATATTCTTGGCTATAAAAGTGTGTTAGTAAAAGACTACAGCTTATAGGATATGTGACAGGCAAACTATGGTATGTAGTTCCTTCTTCCACTGAAGTCGGAATCTGTGTACAAACATAACAATCTTTCCTCCCATCACCTCAATATACTCATGCAATAAGCGATAGGAAACATAAGAGGAAAGTTATTTTTCCTCATGTAAGTATTTGACATCTATTCTAAACTTATCTTTCGTTAGTGATGTAGTGGTTGGCTCCATTCGTCTCATAAATAATCACTCCTACAAATAACAATGAGCACATTAACACACTCGCTTCTGCCAAACCAATAACCTAAATTTTGCAATGGTTAATTCTACTGTTTTGGTCACTAAAGTTTCTCATGGTCTCAAAAAATCAGGAAAGAAGAATAAAAAAAAAACATTTTCAAAAATTTCAAAAATAAAGCAAACTAAATCTAAAACAAAATCCCTCCTACATTTTTTTTTCAATAGTTCATTCACTAAGGACAGTCTTTTTGTCAAAACCAATATAGCAGCTTGTCAAATCCAATTATCAATTTGTTTATTTCAATTATTAATGTCTCTTTTACACACGACTTTCAGATAAGTCTCCAATTTTTCCCAAATATTTTTTCATAACCTTCACGTGCCCGAATTAAAATTTTCAGTGTATCTGTCAAAACAATACCTCAAAAATTCTTCTTGCCATTCATTTGTAGTTACATCAGCCCCTTCTGGACCAGAATATTGCTTGCTTGCAACTCTTTTCCTTTTTGGTCTTTTACTACTTTCACTCTTTTTCCTCCTGAATTGGTGGTACTACATTTATTCTTCCACTTTTTGAACTTTTCTCTGGCCAGTTGTCTCCTTTTAACATCTTCTTTGTTAACACATTCATCAAGATTGGATTTGCACTTGAGCTTGAACCTCTTTCTTTTGACATTTCCGCAACTGGTTCAGGAAGAGTATAATCCACTTGGGCACGATTATCCTCAATTCCTTTCCCACTGGGGTCAGTCCTTTGTTCGGTTTGGTATGTCAAACCACCTGCTGCAGTGGACACCCTCCTCTGAGCCGAGCTTCTCTCAGCCGATTGTCTCTGATCAGTCACTTCTAAAGACACCATCCTCTGATCAGAATTTTTCTCAACCAATATTTCTCTATCCTCTTGAACCCTCCCCTCTTCTACTCCGTTCGCAGATTGTTCAATCTCTTACGAACGTTGTTATTTCTCATCTGTCATAGGAGTAGGTACATCTTGAACATTCTCAGGATCCAGCTCTTCACTTTCTTGCTCTTTACCTGGATTGTCGTTAGCTGTTAGTAACCTCAACAGCTACTCTTCCTGTTCTGTTGGGTTATTCACTTTTTGTGTGTGGCTGGCAGGTACCCAGTTCAGCAAACCTGCACACTTCACAGCTGTTGTTGTCACGAGAATTACTTGGTAGGGCCCCTTCAACTGTGGCTCTAGACACAACTTTCTTACATGCTTCTGTAGATAACCCAGTCACCAGCTCTCAAGTTGTGGCCTTGACCTTGTGTTTGATGCACTGTCGTTGCTTCCACCTGACGAGAAAAAGATCGAACCACATCAGCCTGGCTTTTGCAATAATCTAACCCCATGTCAACTGTAATATTCACAGGTGCATTGGCAGGTATCGCTGGCAAACTCATTGTTCTCCCCATTAAAATTTCACGAGGGGGCAAACCAGTCTTCTTGTCAGGAGTACTTCTCATTGACATTAAAACTACAGCTAAAGCATCTGGCCACTTTGAATTTGTGGACGCACAAACTTTTACTAACCAAGACTTTAAAGTTCCATTCATCTGCTCTACAAGTCCTGAGGCTTCTAGGTGGTAACTATAATGTAGTTTCCACTGAATGTTTAAAGCTGAAAAAAGTAATTTTATCACTTCATTGTTGAAGTGACCCCCTCTATCTCACTCCAAAGAGACTGGTAAACCAAAATGTGGAATTAACTCTCTCAAAAGTAACTTAGCTACTGTAAGGCTATCATTTCTCCTTGTTGTATGTGCCTCAATCCATTGAATAAAAATGCACACAATCACCAAAACGTATTACAAAGCAGCACACGCAGGCATCTAAAAAAAATCCATTTGCATTCTGCTGAATGGACCTCCTGCTATGCCTATGTGTCCTATCTTGACAACTGTTCCTTTACCAACATTCATCTTTTGGCAGACAATGCATCTATGGCAGACCAGTTCAGCAACTTGCCTACATTTTGGATTATACCAGAACTGTTTGAAACACCTGATCATTGCGTCTCTCCCTATGTGTTCTTGACCATGGTAATATCTGGCCATTTCTGTCAAGAAACTGTTTGGCAAAACCACTTTCCCTTCTGTTGTCACCCAAATGCCATCTTCTCTTTGAATGCAATTATGTTTCACCTAATCTCTATGCTCATTGTTCTGTATGGCCTTCAGCTCTTCTAAGGTGTCAACAATTTGCATTGTGAAATTCGTATAGATTTCATCATTTCTAGACATAAATTCCCAATTTCCTTTAAATGAGATACCATTTAAGGCACATAGGCCCTCATTCTGACCCTGGCGGTCTTTGACCGCCAGGGCGGAGGACCGCGGGAGCACCGCCGACAGGCCGGCGGTGCTCCAATGGGGATTCCGACCGCGGCGGTAAAGCCGCGGTCGGACCGGCACCACTGGCGGGGTCCCGCCAGTGTACCGCGGCCCCATTGAATCCTCCGCGGCGGCGCAGCTTGCTGCACCGCCGCGGGGATTCCGACCCCCCCTACCGCCATCCAGATCCCAGCGGTCGGACCGCCGAGATCCGGATGGCGGTAGGGGGGGTCGCGGGGCCCCTGGGGGCCCCTGCAGTGCCCATGCCACTGGCATGGGCACTGCAGGGGCCCCCGTAAGAGGGCCCCTAAATGTATTTCACTGTCTGCTGCGCAGACAGTGAAATACGCGACGGGTGCAACTGCACCCGTCGCACAGCTTCCACTCCGCCGGCTCGATTCCGAGCCGGCTTCATCGTGGAAGCCTCTTTCCCGCTGGGCTGGCTGGCGGTCTGAAGGCGACCGCCCGCCAGCCCAGCGGGAAAGTCAGAATTACCGCCGCGGTCTTTCGACCGCGGAACGGTAACCTGACGGCGGGACTTTGGCGGTCGGCCTCCGCCGCCCGCCAAGGTCAGAATGAGGGCCATAATTTTTAAACTTGGTCTGCATAAGCATTTCCCAAAGAACATAATCTTGTTCTCTCTGATGTGCACTGCATTTAACCATGGCAATTTTCTCAGGTTTCTGTACAGCCTGTAGCAGTTCATGTATTCTTTCATCATTTCTTACAGGTGAACCTGATGACATTAGGAAACCTCTCTGTGACCAAATCTGTCCAAAATAATGTTCAATACCGATATTGTCTGTCAGTATAGATCATTACTTTCATTTGATCTGATAATTGGCATGCTCTAGTAAGAGCCACCAATTCTGCAACTTGAGCAGAAAACACTCATTTAAACCATGAAGCTTCTAATATGCCATTAATTGTGCACACTGCATAGCCTGCTCTCAATGTACCACTATTATCTCTTAGACAGGAACCATCAACAAAGATAATTTGATCATTGTCTTCTAGACAAGTGTCTTTAATATCATCCCTGGGTTTTGTGCACAATTCTGTCACTTCCAAACAATCATGTTCAGTATTGCCTATTTTATCTGAATCATTTCTTCCATCTGGTAACAACGTTACAGGGTTAAGCACTGTACACCTCTTGATTGTCACATTTGGTGCCCCAAAAATCACTGTCTCATAACGTGGCAATATTGCATTGGTAAGGTATTGTGGTGGTCATTACAACCCTGGCGGACGGTGTTAAAGCTGCGGTAATACCGCAAACAGGCCAGCGGACAAAAAAAGGGAATTACGACCGTGGCGGAAACCGCCAACATAGACAGCCACTTTAACACTCCGACCGCCACGGCGGTACAGACAAGCAGCGCGGCGGTCACCGCCAACAGACAGGCGGAAGACAATGTACCGGCCACAGTATCACAACCCGCCAATCCGCCACCTTTTCCGGGGCAGATTCACCGTGGATAAAAACACGGTGGTAACAGCTCTTACAATGGGAAAACGCTCACCTCAACACACTCCACGAGGAAGGAGGCCACCATGGAGCCCGAACTACAAATACTCCCTGCACTTGTCTTCCTGCTCCTCTACGATCACCAGCAATGTAGGCGCTGAAGACATAGTTGAGTACTGCACCTACGACATAGGGGAGAGGGGAGGCAAAAGTCAGGGGGACACACACGCAACACCCCCACCCCCAACCCGACCCTCACCCACTACAACACACACACCAATGCATTTCCAAACAGCACAGTAACAACCCCCCCGGAAGAATGCAAAGACAAAAGGAAATCAGTTCAAACATTGTAATGTATCAAAATACAGTAACCAAATATATACAGATATATATAAACATTTGAAAATCATACATCACGAGTAGTACTGCAGGTATGCACATATCAATGTCCGTGGACCACTGGGCCCAAAATGCCTGGGCGAGGTCCACACTAGATACCTGTCCACAAACGGAGAGAACACTGCAGGGGCATCAGATAGAAATACAACAGGCACCTCAGGGGGAAGGGAGGGGGGACACATCAGACGGATTACAGCACCACACCAGATCCACGACGGGGTTCCATGCCCATTGATGTATCCTGGGGAGTGCAAAGCCACAGTCTCTCAAGTCTCACAAGTGGGTGGTTTGCCCACTGCTTTATCCTGGGGAGTGCAAAGCCACAGTCTCTCAAGTCTCTCCAGTGGGTGGTTTGCCCACTGTACCATCCTGGGGAGTGCAAAGCCACAGTCTCTCAAGTCTCGACAGTGGGTGGTTTGCCCACTGTACCATCCTGGGGAGTGCAAAGCCACAGTCTCTCAAGTCTATACAGTGGGTGGGTTGCCCACTGCTTTATCCTGGGGAGTGCAAAGCCACAGTCTCTCAAATCTCTCCAATGGGTGGTTTGCCCACTGTACCATCTGGGGGAGTGCAAAGCCACAGTCTCACAAGTGGATGCAGGTCTCCACTGGTTCTAGAGGGGGACTGGTGCCCAGAGTGCTTCATCCTGTGAAGGACAGACAGAGTGGATGCAGGTCTCCACTGGTTCTGGAGGGGGAATGGTGCCCAGAGTGCATCACGCTCCCTGTGACGGTCCCAGTCCCATCACTGTCCCAGCTACACAGGGGCTAACGATGCTTGATTTGGCGGTCTTTGCCCTGTTCAGCGGTCTTCACCATGGCGGTCTTTGCCCTGTTCAGCGGTGCTTGCCTTTGCTGTCTCTGACCTGTTCAGCGGTGCTTTGCCATGGCGGTCTTTGGCCTGTTCAGCGGTGCTTTGCCATTGCGGTCTTTGCCCTGTTCAGCGGTGCTTGCCTTTGCTGTCTCTGACCTGTTCAGCGGTGCTTTGCCATGGCAGTCTTTGCCCTGTTCAGCGGTGCTTGCCTTTGCTGTCTCTGACCTGTTCAGTGGTGCTTTGCCATGGCGGTCTTTGCCCTGTTCAGCGGTGCTTGCCTTTGCTGTCTATGACCTGTTCAGCGGTGCTTTGCCATGGCGGACTTTGGCCTGTTCAGCGGTGCTTTGCCATGGCAGTCTTTGCCCTGTTCAGCAGTGCTTGCCTTTGCTGTCTCTGACCTGTTCAGCGGTGCTTTGCCATGGCGGTCTTTTCCCTGTTCAGCTATGCTTTGCCCTGTTCAGCGGTCTTCACCATGGCGGTCTTTGCCCTGTTCAGCGGTGCTTGCCTTTGCTGTCTTTGACCTGTGCAGCGGTGTGTGGCATTACGGTCCCTCAGTGCCCAGCGGGGCTGTGGCTGCCGGGGCCCTCCAGATCACTGACGCTGGCGGTGGTCTCCGGACCAGTGACAATACTGCTGCCCTCCAGGGCACTGACTCTGGCCGTGGTCTCCAGACCAGTGACGATACCGCTGCCCTCCAGGGCACTGACTCTGGCGGTGGTCTCCTGACCAGTGACGATTGTGCTGCCCTCCAGGGCACTGACTCTGGCTCTGGTCTCCGGACCAGTGACGACAGTGCTGGCGGTGGCGTCCCGGCCGGCGGGGAGGATGGCGCCCTTCTCCGCCGTGCTGCTCTTACCAGACTTTGGAGACTTCTTCTGCCCCTTCACCACCTTGGGAGGAGTCACAGCTGACTTGGCACTCCCCCCGGGACCCTTGTGAGCTGTTTTGCCGGCAAGATTCTTCACCCTCTCCCGTCGGCCACTTTCCAACTTAAGGTGCTTTACAGGGGGTGGACTGGCAGTGCTTTGGCTCCGTGTCACACTGGCTGCCCTGGTGGCCGGTGCACTCCACACACCTTTAACACGCACCACTGGTACCGGACTTTTTTTGGCTGAGGTGCTACTACGGGACCTATGAATTGGAGGGGTGGGGGTGTTGGGAAAGAGATCAACGTTGCTGAGGAAGAGTTTCTGACGAACACTGGGATGGGTAGCTGGAGAGGGTCTGGGAGTGGAGGAAGAGGAGGTGGTTGGAGGAGGGTTTAACTTTAGGTGATTTGGGTGCAGGTACTGGAGGCTGTCGTGAGGTGGATGGATGTTGGGTGTGTGGGTGCCTGCGTTTGTGTAATTTGGGAGGGGGCGTCACAGACACACTGGGAGTGGACACAGGAAATGTGTAAATGTTAGTGGGGGTGGTGAGTGCAGGTGAGCGGGGTGTGGTGCTGGGTGTTCTGGTGCGAGTCCTAGTGCCTGTAGATGTAGTGCATGCAGGTGAGAGTGTAGACGACACCGGTAGGGAGGAGGGAGACGACGAGGAGGGGGACACAGTGGAGGCAGTGGATGTTGCTGTGTCTGTATGTGGTTGATGCTTGTGTGAGTGCCTGTGGGTTGTGTGGTGCTTATGTTTGCCTGAGCTACTTTTGTGTGTTGAGGTGTGTGCATGCTTGTCTGATGGTGTGCTTGGGATAGGCTGGGGTACAGGGGACTGGGTCTGGGTGGAGGAAGTTGGAGGGGGGAGGCTAGACACAGGGACAATGGCTGCCATCAGTGCTGAGGCCAGAGATTGCAGGGTTCGATGAAGGGCAGCCTGACCAGAATGAATGCCCTCCAGGAATGCAATACAGTGTTGCAACTCCCTTTCTACACCCTGGATGGCATTCACGATGGTAGACTGCCCAACAGTGAGTGACCTGAGGAGGTCAATGGCCTCCTCACTGAGGGCAGCAGGGGTAACTGGGGCAGGGGCTGAGGTGCCCGGGGCGAAGGTGATGCCCACGCTCCTGGGTGAGCGGGCACAGAGCAAAGGCTGAGGGGCTGCTGGGAGGGCGGTGCTGGTAGGGGGGGTGGCGTCTGTACCTGTAGAAGTGGGGGACACAGATGGTGCCGCCACCACAAGGGAGCTCCCATCGGCGGACGAGTCCGTGTCGCTGTTTGCTGATCCGGTGATCGACGTGAAGCTCCCCTCGCCCTCCGTCCCACTGGTGTATTCAGAGTCTGTGGTGTGGCCCCCCATGGCCATGTGGGATGCAGCTCCCTCGTGCTCCGGTGCCACTGTACCTCCGCCTGATGATGCTGATGCACAAAAGAACAGGGAGAGCACAAAAAGGGGGGTGGACAACAGAAGAAAGACAGGTTGAGTGCATGGCTTACCGCTACCGTTGGCGGACAATACAGACACAGCAGCCCCCTGCACTACGCCATGCTCTTGGCCTCTACAGATGCAATTCCTGGGATCTGGCCTACATGGCTATGAGTGTCATCTGTCCACTTAGATGACACAGGGGCATGTATACCTGTACTTGGCACTCTACAGAGGTGGGGTGGAGGGCCACAGGGCCATGCCTTACAAAGGGGCCTAGCCTACGTAACTCGCCCTGGCCTAGGGAAACCCACAGCCCTCCTCCCCCACCCAGACCCCTCCACTGCGCGCAAAGTCCGCAGAATGAGAGTGTACTCACCCCCTTGTGTCTTCTGTGATGCCCTCAAGCGCCCATCCAACTCCGGGTAGGCCACCGCCAGGATCCGGAACATCAGGGGGCTCATGGTGCGATGGGCACCCCTCCCATGTTGGGAGGCCATCCCCAGCTGAGCCTCCACCGTCTTCTTGCTCCAGCGGCGAATGTCCTCTCATCTTTTACGGCAGTGGGTGCCCTGTCTCTGGTGGACCCCCAGGGTCCGGACGTCCTTGACGATGGCACGCCAAATGCCCTTCTTCTGGTGGGCGCTGACCTACATGACATGTACAGGGGAAGAAGAGAAGTCATTACCAACTGCACCGTCGAAGTGAGTGGCCCCCATCCCTACCCTTGCCATGTGGCACATGCATTCACAGTCCTTCATGGTCGCTGAACTCTGCCCCCTTCCTACTGACATCCAGCCCTCTCCACCCAGCATAGCCCATACAACGTGCTCCCTGTGTATTTACCTGTTGGTCTGGAGGACCGTAGAGTAGCTTGTACTGGGGGAGGACCCCGTCGACTAGCTTCTCCAACTCCTGAGCAGTGAAGGCAAGGGCCCTTTCCCCAGACGCAGCAGCCATTGTCTCTTCCAGACCGAGGTCACAGCAGCACTTGCAGTGTAGGTCCTCTCCTGTCGAAGATCAGGTATCGAGTGATTTAACAGATAGAAAATGGCGGTGACGTCCGCGGCGGTGACGTCCGCGGCGGTGACGTCCGCGGCGGTGCGTATCATCACCACCGGCACACTTCATCATTGGCTCCTGGGACCCATAGGGTCCAATGGGTCAACTCCAGAGGCACCGGGTGTGGCTATTAGGGGACTCTGGTTACCCCAACCTGTCCTGGCTATTGACCCCAGTGAGGAATCCCAGGACCAGGGCAGAGGAACGCTACAATGAGGCCCATGGGCGGACTAGGAGGGTGATCGAACGCACCTTTGGCCTCCTGAAGGCCAGGTTCAGGTGCCTCCATATGACAGGTGGTTCCCTATTCTACTCACCAAGGAAGGTGTGCCTGATCATCATCCCCTGCTCCATGGTTCACAATTTTGCTTTGCGACGCCAGGGGCCTTTTCTGCAAGAGGATGGTCCAGATGACGGTGTTGTGGCAGCTGTGGAGCCTGTGGACAGTGATGAGGAGGAAGCTGAGGAAGAAGACATAGACAACAGGGAGTCAGTCATACAGCAATATTTCCAGTGACACACAGGTGAGAACAATTTTTTTACTACTACATTCACTTTCACACTTCTACCTCTATCCTGTCTGTCAATTAGAAGCAGTATTTGGTAACTGAGTTGTACATTTCCATTACAGTTTCACAGGTGTGGTTACCAACGTGTGTCATCTGCTTGCATCCTTCATGGACTTGTGATGTGTGACATAGGTATGTTGGCATTACATTTGAAAACACATTTTGTCACTGTCATTGCTAATACACATTTTCAAAATCACAGACTGACTCCAGATTGTTTTGTGGTTCAAGGGTGTTTATTGAAGTGCTAACTATTGGAGGGGGTGGCAAAATGGTGATGGGTGATGGTGGAGGAATGTCCATGGCAGAGTCCAGTCTATTAGTCACATAGGTGCACTGCCCATATGGGCATAGGAAGTGGGGCTGGGGCAGTTCCAATCTGGACAGGGTAACAAAGTGAGACAGTGGGAGGATAATCAGGGTGGTCTCATTTCCTGGCTGGGGTCTTGCCATCTTGCTCTGTCCTGTTCCTGGATCTCAGGGACCGCTTGCAGGGTGGTTGTCCGTCTGCAGGGGGTGGGGTGCTGGTGTGGTGGTCCTGTGGCGGGTGACCTGTCCACTAGCGCCGGCGGAGGTGGTGGGCAGTTCATCGTCCATGCTAGTGTCAGGGGCCCCTTGGAGTGCCACGGTGTCCCTCATGGTCTTTTGTATGTCCTTCAGCACCCCTACAATGGTGCCCAGGGCGGACCTGATGGTTCTGAGCTCCTCCCTGAACCCCAAATACTGTTCGTCCTGCAGGCGCTGGGTCTCCTGAAACTTGGCCAGGACCGTAGCCATTGTCTCCTGGGAGTGGTGGTATGCTCCCATGATGGAGGAGAGAGCCTCGTGGAGGGTGGGTTCCCTTGGCCTGTCCGGCCCCTGTCGCACAGCAGCCCTCCCAGTTCCCCTGTGTTCCTGTGCCTCCGTCCCCTGGACTGTGTGCCAACTACCACTGCCCCAGGTCCCTGTTGTTGTTGGGGTGGTGGGTTACCCTGGGTTCCCTGTAGTGGTGGACACACCGCTGATTGACGTGTCCTGGGTACGGAGGTATGGGCCTGCTGGGTGGGTGCTGTGCTGGTGTTACCAGAGGGTGGAAGGTCAGTGTTGGCTGTGCCTGTGCAAGGGGAACCGACTGTCCTGAGGCCCACGATGGTCCGGGCTGGTCATCTGGATCCAGTTGGCCAGAGCTGCTGTCGTCACTGTGGGCCTCTTCTGTGGGTGGAGTGGAGATGTCGGGACCCTCCTGTGTGGTGACGTTACTTAGTGGTCCAACAGGGGTATAAGAGCATGATTATTGCATGTGTGTCATGGTGTGCAATGGGTGGGTGTGCGTGTACCCCAGTGCAAGCATTCCTGTGTTGGGGCTTGTATGATGATGGTTGGGGGGTTGTTATGGGTATGTGCAGTGTGCATTCTTTAGTGCTGGGTGTCCATGCTTAGTTGTGTCATGCAGGGCTTGGTGTTGGGATGTTTGGTTTGTGTTATTAGTACATTAGTGAGGAGTTGGAGTGATAGGGGTGGGGGTAAGGGTGGGGGTGTGTGATAGCATGCAGGTAGGGTGGAGGATATGATAGTGAAGATTTGACTTACCGGTGCCCATTCCTCAACCGACTCCTCCGAGGCGCTCTGGATGCATGATGGTCAAGACCTACTCCTCCCATGTTGTTAGTTGTGGGGGAGGAGGCGGGGGTCCGCCGCCAGTCTGCTGAATCGCGATGTTGTGCCTGGAGACCACTGAACGCACCTTCCCCCGTAGGTCGTTCCACCTCTTCCTGATGTCCTCCCGATTTCTTGGATGCTGTCCCACAGCGTTGACCCTGTCGACGATTCTTCGCCATAGCTCCATCTTCCTGGCTATGGAGGTGTGCTGAACCTGTGCTCCAAATAGCTGTGGCTCTACCCGTAAGATTTCCTCCACCATGACCCTGAGCTCCTCCTCGGAAAACCTGGGGTGTCTTTGGCGTGACATGGGGTGGTGTAGGTGATGTGTGGTGTGGTGTATGTGTTGATGAGTGTGGTGATTTGTGGTGGTGTGGGGTGTTTTGAGCGTGGGTGTTGTCTGGGTGATGGTGTTGTGTGCCTCTGTGTGGTGGGGTTGTCTATTGCTGTAGTCTCTGTCTGTCGCCTTCGTCTTCAGTTTTTGGTCGTAGGGGTTTGTGGGTGATGTGGGTGTGTGTTTTATATTGTGTTGGGTGTGTGGGAGTGTTGTTTGTATGTGTATCAGGTGTGTGTATTTTGAATTGTTCAATGTGGCGGTGTTTTGGAGATGTGTGTGTATTTTGAGCGCGGCGGTGTGTACCGCCAATGGAATACCGCAGTTGAAAGACCGCCGCATGGATTCGTGGGTCGTGATAGCATGGGCGTGTTTCTGTTGGCATGACGGTGGAGGTTTTGGTTTCGCCAGTTTATCACTGACCTTTGGTGTGGCGGACTTGTGTGGGTGGCTGAATTTCAGCGGATTCCGTGCTGTGGGTCATAATAGCTGTGGCGGAATTCCATGGCCGCGGCGGTGTATTGGCGGTCTTCTGCACGGCGGTAAGCGCCTTTTACCGCCAATGTTGTAATGACCCCCTGTGTCTTTGATCATGTCAATAGATTTTCTATTGAATGAGGTAACATTACTGTCAGAGGATAACCCATCACAATATTTTCACTTAGAGTTATACTCTGCTCAACTGCTAGAACTGCTAGAACTGCTTGTAAGCATCCTGGTAAGGCTGCTGCAACGGGTCGATTGACACCACCATGTGTCTGTGTCAAGACAGACAAAGAACATCTATCTCGTTCATAACAAAACAACAGGAATGTTTTTGTGTAATCAGGCATACCTAAAGATGGGGCTTGACACAAACTCTCACTCAACTCAGTAAATGCTCTCATGCATTCTTCATCCATCATTATGGAGTCTGAAACATCCTTATGAGTCAGCCTTTGCAAAGGTTTAGAAATAGCTGAAAAATTTGGAATCCACTGATGACAAAATCCTACCATTCCCAAAAACATCCTCATCTCCTTTTGCGAACTTGGTATTTTCATTCTCATGATTGTTGCTACTCTTTCCCTCGAGATTCTCCTGGATCCTTTCTCAATCAAATGACCCAAATATTTCACCTCTCACTGACAATACTGTAATTTTGAAGGAGACCGTTGTCTCCCAAAAAGTTCAACAATGCAATAGCATCCTCCTTTCAGCCTTCTTTTGTCTTTGATGCAATTAATAAATCATCAATATCTTGCACCAATGTCGATTGGTAAGGCATTACCAATGGCTCCAAGTTCTTTTTCAAAATCTGATTGAAAATCGATGGTTACTTTGAAAACCCCTGAGGAATTCTGCACCAGCAATAGACTCTGGTCAGGAATTTAAAACAAAAGAGATATCTACTGTCCTCATAAAAAGGCACAGAGAAAAATGCCTGACAAAAATCAGTCACTGTGAACCACTCAGCATCACATGGAATCTGAAACATTATTACAGCTGGATTTGGCACAACTGGACAACATTTCACCACAATATCATTTATATACCGCAAATCCTGGACAAGACGAATGTTCCCACTTGGCTTTTTCAAACCCATTATTGATTAATTACACTGGCTACTCATCCCTTCCTTCAAAACTCCCTGTTCCAAAAACTGTTTTATTGAAGGTCTTATCTCTTCAATTGCCTCATTTGTCATCAGATATTGTGCAGTTTGTGGAAAAACCACACTCTCCTTTACTGCCACTCCGACTCCTTCAACTCCTTTAATCAAACCAATATCTTTTTCTGACAAGTCCCAAACTTTTGACTTGACCCTTTCCTGTAAGTCAACTGGAAGATCTTTTATTTCAAAAACTGGAAAGAAGTCAATTAAGTCAACTGAATTATTGTCCTCATTTGTCTGCTCATTTTCATTTGTCTGATCATCAAAATTAATCAGAGGAAACTCTCTGGACAATAATTCCTTTTCGACAATAATCGTTGAATCCTCTCCATCACTGTTTGTCTCAATCTCAATCCCTTTAGTTGACCATGAAATTGAGCAATTTATTTTACAAAGTAAGTCTCTTACCGGTAATGACACTGGACTAGAATCGCAAATTACAAAACTATGAAAATCTCTAAAATTGCCAACCTTCACAAGACCTGGTTCTTTAAGAGTGTTAGTCAGATGTTTGTTCGCAACTCCTACTATCTGAACTGTTCTCTCTGAAATCGATATGTCTGGAACCTCTACAGTTCTTACTGTTGAGAGTGTTGCTCCTGTGTCAACCAGAAAATTAACTTCATGACCATGTACTTCACCCTTCACATAAGGGCCCCTCTGATCCACCTCTAATGATGCTGCCATCACATACTCCTCCTCATCTGAACTATCCAATGGCCATTCATCTTTTATTTCATCCTCACTGTGTAAAGGGAATTGGTCAACTGTTTTTTCACTTTTGTTCTTTTTCTGATTCATGACCACTTGCGAAAGCATTACCTGCTGTTGATCCATAGGACTCTGTATCATCTGAACCTGCCTCAGCATGTGCATTTGCTGTACAGGCACCATCTGAACCTGTGGCTGCATTTGTTGCATCTGTGGCATTTATACTTGTTGTACCTGTGGTTGTACATTCGGTATCTGCTGCATTGGTTGTAAAGGATGAAAACTGTGCATGGTATTTATATTATTCTGGAAATTCAGATTTTGACCTCCCATTCTAGGTCCTCTCATGCTCTGATGTGAATTGACAAAGTTTGTCTGCTGCACAACACCACCTTGATTTAACATTGGAGACTGTCTTTTCCAATGTCCAATTACCCCCAAATTATGACATGGTAATACTTTTCTCCTTTGCTGCTCATCTTGCATCACCACTGAACTCAAATCCACATTTCTATTGACCACCGGAAGCATCATTCCACCTTGACGTCTGCCTCTACCTTGACTCTGAAACATACCATTCTCTTGCGGTAGTTGCTGAAAGTTTCCCTGCAATCCTGTCTGTGCAGCCTTAATCTGCATCACCATTGCTTTCTCTTTCAACTTTTTCTGCTTCAACTCGATTTCATCACTACAGTATTTTGCATTCTGCAACACTTCATCAATCGGTTTAGCTTGCCAGCAGATTAAATGATTCTCAATCATCTGATTAATTTCTGGTTTTAATCCTTCAACAAACCTAAACACCAAATGATTCATGCTCTCTTTCTCAATTGTTTACACACCACTGAATTGTTTAAACACTTTAAAAAACCTTTCATAGTATGCATGGACTGATTCCTTCCCTTCCTGTGCTGTTCTATCTATGCGTTAGCAATCAGAGTTTTTGGGCGAAAATCTCGTTTTCAGGAACTCAATAACTTTATAATAATATTTCATTACTTCTGGTTATGGTGCACCTGTTTTCGAATCCCTTTGCGGCTCACTTGTCGGCCAATCCTCACTCCTTTTGCATTCAATCCACAAATCTGCCAGAACAACAATATCAAAAAGTGTATTCAGGTCTTCCCACAGACATTTTGCAAGCTTCACAAACCTATCTGTCTGCTGGTACCACTCTTCTGGCTTTTCTCTCAACCTTGGGTAATCATTCGTAAAACTTAATATATCACATCTATTCCAAGGTACATGTACAAAATTTCCTCCTAGCATTTCTCTCATCAGCAACTTTTTCACTGAGTCTCCTGACTGTGTCATGTCATCTTTCTTAGATTTTTCCCTTTTCTTGACCCATCTGCCTTCCTATTTATCTAATGCTCTCCAAACCTGCACTCTCTCCAGTAATTCCCTAAGATGTGTTTTCATCCTTGCAGACCTCATGTGTATAAAGTCTTCCTCGTTCATGTTTAATCTGTAATTTCTTTTCAGACTTTTCATTTTCGTTAAATCAATGTCATACTTATCTGCTATTTCCTCTGAGTGCTGGTGTACTTTCTCTGCTCCCTTTGTAATTATTTTGCACAAATATCTTAATTAAGCTTCAGTATATGACTCAGGTCCATAGTCCCTTCAAGAAGTTCATTTCCTTCCATTGATAACTTCACTCGGTTTATTGTATCTTCTTCTCTGTTTTTCTTCTCTAAGGTCTTTGAATTGCTCAAATCTTCTAACCACTTTGTTAATTCTTGTGCAGATAAACCTTTCAAAGAAACCTCATTAGACTGTGCACCCAAATCTCATTCTTGTGCTTTGCTCGCACATTGTTGTGGATACATTAATCTCTCCCCCTGATTACTGTAAGATATGATCCCAGAATTCTCAACAGGAGACAAATCTATTAAAGAATTAGTCTCATTCAGGGTCTGTCCCTGTCTAGGAGTTGATTTTTCCAAAACTCCATTCTGAACCTGAATCAAATAATTCACTCCACTATTGTTTGCTTGCGCATATAGTAGGGTTAGCGGACCCATCGTAATAGGTACAGAAATTGCATCAGGACCAACAAAAGATCCAATCTGTATCTGTATCTGAACAGGCTCCCCTTGAATCATACTCAGCCCTTGCTGACTTGGAGACAACACTAAATTTGTAGTTGTCCTTATGACCTGAGCCTCTGGATGTATTTCAGGAATGTTTATTTCCAACTGCTGTCTGTTGTTCAGTGAATCATTAAAACTACTCTGCATCTGAACTCATTCATTGTTCAGGGTATTCGTGATAACTCCAATGCGGATGGTGCAGTAGAAATTGTATTACTAATCCCACTTGCACTTGTTCCACTCTCACTTGTCCTCTCATCTCTCTGACTTGTGTTTGGTGGAGGATAAGTCTCCAAAATCTCAGAAACTATTTCATATTCACCTAACTCATTGTGATCATTAAACATGACTCATTTTGAGTCTTTTAATTTCTTTCCCTTATTTACAGAAGAACTCTGTTTCTTTTTCTTCCCATCTTTCGACTCATCCTCGTCCTCTTTTGTCTTTGCAGGAAATAATCTAATTCCCTGTAGAGTTGCCACTCTCCACCTTTTCAGCTCTTTATTCCATCTAGCTTCTGATAGTGTCTTTTCTACTCTCCTCATTCTTTTCTCAAATTTCAATGCTTGTTGCTGTCTAGCTACCAGCTCCTAAATTGCTAAGGCTTTGTACTGTGCTGGCCTCGGAGGAGGTTTTACACTGTACATTTTCTGCCTTAAATTTTCCAAAGTTTTCAAATGTAATGTTCCATTCTCTGGAAAAGCTAAACAACCTTCTTTCCTTGTAATTTTGACCTAATGTTTCAACCAAAGGCACGCTCCTGCACCTTTCTCCTTAAACATAATATATGCCGGAGTATTTTCTGGCAGACAAATATCTCCTTTGAGCACCAGATTATATTCATCACCTCTCAGCGCACTTCTCAAAGCCTTGAAAAACTTCATGTCAAATTGAACTTTATTCAAAACCGATGTCCACAACAAAAATTATTACTCATGAACTGACTTAAACTAAGCAAAACAAATGTTGAAATCTGTTCAAAAACAACCAATCAGAAAAAGTCACTACGATCCCACAATTCTCTTCGACCCTCTCACCCTCCAATCGCGTGATGTTATTATAGGACTGATTGACGAATCCGTGCATGACCCTTCTCACTAATCAAGCAATCCCAATGCGGCACCACTTACGTCACACTAATGCACACACCCCTTCTCAGCGCGATCACTGAGACACTGACAAAGTCTGTCGGTCTGACTTCTTCACAACCCACACATCAAATGAACGCAATATTAATTTGCGAGCAAAACTTCAAACAAAATAAGAAAACAAATTTGCCCATTTACTACAGATAGGGTAATACGATCGCTTCAGGAACCTTCCAAAGTAACCTTCGGCTTCCGCTTACTCTCTTTCACAGTTCCCCTCATTCGCGAGCAGAATTCGACCTGCAAGTTTTTTTCTCAACTGGTCATTGGACTGTTGTCCTAGTGCACTTAGTACTCACCAAATCTCAGTATAATTTCAATCACATCAATTATCTCACAACCTCGATTTACCAATCACGCAGGATCAGTCTACTAAATGGACAAATTACAACATATACCAAGTGTCTCACTACACTTGTCAATATACTCCGGAGTCTTATACATTTCTCATTAGGTCCGTCCTCAACAACCATGTGGATAATTTTTCCTGAATTAAGCGCCACACTCAAATGAAGAACGTCGCTTCCCTACTCTCATACCTATTGGAGTATGCCCACTCCTAAACACTACATCCACTCCTCCCGAACTCACATACCTCAATCATCTGCAAATTAACTTAAGCTGTGCAAGCACAAATCACCTCACTCAATTCAACCAAACACCGCTAGAAACAGACTCTTCAACCAAGAGTGTCTCCAAGAACAGGGGAAAGTCACTTGAGGCAACTAGCAACTCATCTTGTCAAATCTGTATAACATTTCAGAAAAAATTAACAGATCTATTTCTTTTTCGAATAAATTTTCACAAGTTACATTACTCTCATTATAACATCATCAGCGATGACATAACCGTAATCTGCTACCAAAAACTGCTGAAGCACCACAAAATCCTAGCTATTACTTTAAACTAAATAGTGGATTTTGTGCAAGAGGCCAATGGATGGACACGACAAAGGCTTGAGGGGATGTCAATAATGAGTAATGTAGTCATCAACAATAATCATTATATATTCAATGATCTTGACCTCAAAATTAACCACACCAGCTTATTAAGAAGAATCATAAATTTATTTCCCTAGATTAACAATGCTAATGTCACGAAAATAACTCTCAAGCATAAATGATAAGCATGTAGAATCAATAACGGCTGCTTAGAACGTTTTGTATATCTGAGTTTAATCAAAACAATCAAGCAAATAATCTCAAGTATCATAACACTGATTAATAACACTAGAATTGGCAACAAAGGTAAAGTATACAGTAGTACAAACAATCAAAGAATGCCAATATGAATCATGAGCATGTGAAGGTAGATTCCCTCACTAACCACAAATTAGCATCAACATGTTAGACTTCATGTAAAAGAATTTATGAACACAAATTTAGAAACATCACACTACCTCGGGTCATTATATATAAAATAATAATTATTGTCATTATTATTATGCAGCAATTAAACTATAAGTTGCAGCTGGTAGCTGCAAAGCAAAAGAGACACATATCAATGCAATTTCATACATTACCCATAGAACAACAACATGCAGTCTGCTTCAGCAAGGGGACACCATCAGGATCGGGCCTACATCGACAGTTAAACCCACATGGCTCACATAACTCGAACCACCAAAGGATAGTGGAATCTCAGTCTCTTTTCTTTCCTACTCTACTTGAACAACAACAACCCCCTCGAACAGATAACAGATCGTTTAATTAAATTTTGAAAAGTCTATGGAGGTCATTTTGATCTCGGCGGGCTTTTCACAAGACCGCAGAGGGACCGCCATGCTGAAGACCACCAGTGGTGGCGGTTTTCCGCTCGGCGCATTATGACTGCTGGCAGCCCTCCGTCCTTTTCCGGACAGAGAGCCACCAGCAGCCATACTGGCGCGCGGCGGGGAAGTGGAGGTTGCTCCACCTCCACCGCCAGCGGAGCAGCCCCCATGGATCCCGTACCCTCCCGGAAGATCAACGGGCAAGGTAAGTTGATTGTCCGTTAGGGGAGGGTGGAGGGTGTTGTGTGATGTGTGGGTGCATGAGGGTGTGCGTGTGAGTATGTAGAGGGGGTGTGTGAGTGCATGTATGCATGCGGGGGTGTAGTGTGAATGGAAATGTGTGCGTGTCTGTATGTATGTCTGTATGGATGTGTGCATGTATGTCTGAATGAGGGTGTGCGTGTATGACTGTGTGTGTGTCTGTTGGCATGTTTGTTCGTGTGTGTGCGGGAATGTGTGTTGGTGGTGCCTGCATGCGTGTCGGGTGTGTGTCTGTGTTGTGATGTCGGGGGTAGGGGTGGGGAGGGGGGTCCTGCCACCTTTGGAGGGTGGCAGGGGGGTGTCGGGGACGGACTCGGGGGAGAGGGTGGGGGGTGGCAGGGACCCCTATCAGTGCCAGGGAAAGAATTCCCTGGCACTGATAGTGCTTACCGCCATGGATTTCATGGCGGTTCCAAACCCCATGAACTCCATGGCGGTAAGTCGGGTCATGATACCGCACGCGGTCTTGTGACGGCCGCCGGTCTTGGAGACCCAAGTCTCCAGCCCAGCGGTCGTCTCCACCATGGCGGTCTGACCGGAGAAGTGGCGGATGACCATGGCGGTAACTGCCATGGTCATAATTCCAAATTTTTTACCGCCAGCCTGTTGCCGGTAAAACCGCCACTTCTCCGTCAACCGCCAGGGTCGTAATGACCCCCTATGATTGGTCAGTGCATGGGGTGGTTTTTGATTCAACCAATAGTGATTTTATTTGATAACCTAAAATACAATTACGTTGACAATAACCAGGGCACATTCATAACAGTAACTTTTCCTCTTCCATCTCGTCTGTGACTCCATTGTTCCATCTCGTCTAAACTTCTCTTCTCAGGAAGAAACTTTTCAGCTCACAACATGTACTTCCAGGAAGAAACCATGCATTAGTGATAATTTCAAACAATAGAACATTCAAACTTGTGTAATGACTTGATAAATCTGACCTTGCATGAAATTATGCAGCAACCTGCTAGGGGTAGCTATTTACACATTTATAAGCTATTAAGCACACTCTTTTATGTAAGCATTGAGCAACGGAAAATAACTACCACTTTAGCTAAAGTTTTGCTTAGCCAGATAACAAAAATGAATTATGGCGACCATTTACAAAAGTCACCCGTTTTCACATGTTAATTCACCAAATGATTAATACATTAGAAATCATTAAGAAAAGCATTAGAAAATTCACACTTCTGCAGGTCTCGAAGACATTATCACTTCCAACAGTACTGGGACACATGAAGACGTTTGATGCATTTGTCTTATTTATTTGCATAGTAAGCATTAGGAGGTAAATTTTTTGGAATTACACCCTTTACTCTGAGTTTCCTTCTGATGATGCCTGAGTTTACTCTGCATCATGTCTCACACAATACAAATGGCCATAGGGCCAAGGTTACCAAAAGTGTAGCACCTAGTGCCTCTCAACTACAAAAATGTTTGGGGGTTACCTTTAGCTGTAGATTTTAGTTTTAACTTTGCTGCTTTGCCATTCCTAAAAATACTTTTTTTTCTAAATGTAAGCTCTGACAGCACACTCATGGTATTGACTGTTGTTTAGTGCTCGACCTTGTTATTTCGTGAGAGTCACGTACCGAAAGGGAGTAACTTTGCTATCCAGTTCTGGTACACATGTATTGCAGACCTGTGACACCGGTGGTATACAACAATATCCCAGTGCTTAAGTTATAAATAGAAAGGTGCCCAAAGCCTTCCTCGTAAACACGCGGCTGCTGCAATTAAGGGGCATATTTATACTCCGTTTGCGCCAAATTTGCGTCGTTTTTTTCGACGCATATTCGGCGCAAAGCTAACGCCATATTTATACTTTGGCGTTAGACGCATCTAGCGCCAAACTATGAGTAAAGAGCGTCATTTTTTTGCGTGAACGCCTTCCTTGCGTTAATGATATGCAAGGTAGGCGTTCCCGTCCAAAAAACTGACTGCGACTCTAATGCGTCGTATTTATACTCCCGGGCAAAAATCACGCCCGGGAGTGGGCGGGCCAAAAAACCCTGCATTTGCGCCGGATTTTAGCGCCTGGGTCAGGGCAGGCGTTAAGGGACCTGTGGGCTCAAAATGAGCCCACAGCTGCCCTCCCATGCCCCCAGGGACCCCCCCTGCCACCCTTGCCCACCCCAGGAGGACACCCAAGGATGGAGGGACCCATCCCAGGGACATTCAGGTAAGTTCAGGTAAGTATATATATATTTTTTTATATATTTTTTTTGGCATAGGGGGGCCTGATTTGTGCCCCCCTACATGCCTCAATGCCCAATGACCATGCCCAGGGGACAGAAGTCCCCTGGGCATGGCCATTGGGCAAGGGGGCATGACTCCTGTCTTTACTAAGACAGGAGTCATGTAAATGGCGTCTGGGCGTCGTTAAAAATGGCGCAAATCGGGTGGAGGCGATTTTTTTGCGTCAACCTGACTTGCACCATTTTTAAGACGCCCTAACGCCATTTTTCCCTACGCCGGCGCTGCCTGGTGTACGTGGTTTTTTTCCACGCACACCAGGCAGCGCCGGTCTGCTTGCGCCGGCTAACGCCATTCAATAAATACGGCGCCCGCATGGTGCTTCAGAATGGCGTTAGCCGGCGCAAATTTTTTTTACGCTAAACTGCGTTAGCGCAGTTTAGCGTCAAAAAGTATAAATACGGGCCTAAATGTGTGAACACGGAATAGTGAGGCAGCGTAATCCTGAAGCCATCTCGGGCCTCTTCAATCCACATAAAGCCACTCACTTCAGCTCACTCTTGCAGCTTTATAATTTCTCCCTTTGTGACGCTTTTTCGTTTTTCCCTTCCTCCGTCTCTCCCATATGTGTCTTTTGCTTGCAGCAAATGCTTGAGGCAGAAGAATTAGCCCCGGCCCTCAAAAATAAGTGCTGGTGCTCAGCACCGGAAACAGCAAGCACAAATTAAGCACTGCAATACCCACCCAGAATACTGCCCAGTAACTTCACAGGAAAAGTCCTCAAGCCATCACTGTTCATTTGCATTTCCAATTGGGTCTACGTTTGATTAATAGGGTGAAATAAAGCATGCGACGTACTGGGCCACACACTTACACATCTGTCACACCCCGTATGTAAAGGCATGTAAAACAACATAACTTAACACTACTTAGTTGACAACAAATAAGTAATTTTGAAGTACACTAGAAATCGCAGAAGAAAATGTTCGTTAAAATTGTGGAGACTTATCTGATAGTCACAAAATTATATGATAAAAAGCGCACATTCTGTATTCTCGCTTCCACGTAAACTGCTCAACCACTCATTGTATCTGCTTTGTATCTTGTCCACATGTCGGGCTGGACTGCCGATTCATTCCATCCGACAATTTCCCAGTGGGTCGGAGACTTTGCATGCCAGATTTGCAAGCCCATGTCCCTGTCACTCTTCTCCAACGTCCCGCGGTTAACTGCAGCAGGTACAGAGGGTCCTTTTAGGAGAGACAGAGTAACGAGAGAAAGGAAAGACAAATATATATATATAGAGAGAAAGAGACTGGAGAGGCGGAAGGGAGCGGACAGCGTTGGACATTTATTATCAGGGCTGCTTTTAGCTCCCAGTACAGCCCTGCCCACGCTCCAGAGTGTGCAGTCAGAGTTGTCGTGCAGGGTTATCTAGTTGTAAAGTTAATTGTTGATTTTCATGCAGCATACGCATGTCTATATAATCCCCTTTCGGTGAGTCCTGCAGTAAAGCAGCACCGCCGTAGATTTTTACTTTCATAGTTTATCGTTAGCGAACAGATTCCTATGGCGTTTGTGTCAGAGAAATGAAAAACGAAAAATACAGATTTTGTTGATATTTAATCTGGTATTACATCATTCTGTTTTGTGCAGGAAGAGGAAAAAGCATAAATCGGTTAGTTTTGTGGAATGCAGCCTTCACAGCTAGAGAGTCAGATTTCAAGAGGTAATTTAATAGGTCCCCATTGTGTTTTTTCAAGCCCTGCCTAATTGTAATTGTATATTGCTTTAAAATGATAATTAACAACGAACCGTTCCTAATTTAATGTCAACTAAACCAGCAAGTTTAAGGAAATTCTTTCCCTCTCACTAAACTCCAGTGACAACTGGGAACTTGAAATATCTCAGTGTTCATGTTTACAGTTCTCTCTAAACATGGCGACGGGGGGAGGCGCCACCTACATGCAGCCTTTGGCTGACAATGTCACATTTAAAGTGACACCGCCATTGATCATGATATCACCCTTAGGTATTGCTTGGAATTTCTAAAGGTAAAGAGTGTTTACTTTCCTTTGAGTACTTATACAGTGTCTGCTTCTGTCATGATGCTAGCTTCTAAGAGTTTTTAGGTGGAACTGCTTGTTGTGTGGACATATACCTTTCTTGTGGCATCAGTTACCATACTAGTCTACTATGCCTGCATCGACAAGGGGCATGGTTTACAATGGATTATACCAGGTGTTAAACCGATTTATGCTTACAACAATGTACAACTTACATATGGCTAGTATATTCATGAGTCACATATGCATAACTAAAGATGTAAATGTATGATATACGTACGAGAAATCTACTCACGTATTCTTACATTAAGCACCCATACTTTTTGCTAACCTTACAATTTAGGGGTACGGCTAGATGTGTACATACGGAGTACTCACATTGTAAATGCACTCTTCACGCCTCTCTGCACATGAATATTACCATAAGTATTGTAGTGTTCCTGCACATGTAGGCAGATGCACCACTATCTCAGGTTTTCCAGGGGAAGTTTCTTTAGGAGGAGAGGCAAATTTTGGAAATTATTTACATTAAAAAGAAATCAATTGCACAAAAAGGAAAAACAAGAGCATTCCACGCTTTGACTGTAGTGCATTCAAAGACTTCAGCCTTCAACTCTTGCTCTTTAAAATCCTAGGATGATAACAGTAACAAAGTTCAATGAATTGTGCTTTGAAATCTTTGACTGTAATGTGTAATTGCCCTAGTAGTAACAGGAAAAGTCTCTAGGCACGTTTGTTGGCTGCAGTAGTGGAGACAAACGTGAAGTCCGTGAACTCTGTTACTGTTTCAGCTTCACCTTAATTATTCAGCATACTTAATCTTAGATAATTATTTTTGTGATCATTTCCACTGACACATTTCCAATGACTTCTTAATAAAGTGATATTGATAAAACACGTGTCAGCTGTTTCTCTTCTAGTCATGGCTACTATTATGGGAAGCCCTTCATGTCAAAATTAGAGCTCCCTATATAGGACTCCTGAAATGCATAGTGTGCTGCAAAATGAATATCGCACACACCAGAATTAATGTAATGTGTCTAAATAAATATGGTACCTGGCAGAGTGAATCTGACTTGAAACCAAAACAAATATGAAACCTGGTTGGGTTGGTGAATATGCTACTTAGTGATTAATATGAATAACACACACTCTGAATTAAATAATAGATATACTGTAATATATATCAATTATACTGAAATAACCATGGCCATCACTGTAAACAATATAGCAATCACTGAAACTAATGCAATATTCATAAAAAAGAATGACATTTCTTGAAAAGACTGGCAAATACCAAGAGGAGTATGATATATTTCGAAATTAAAATGATTACGACAGAGTGAAATTAATATAAGTTCCTGAAATGAATATATTATATTCTGAAAAGAATATAATGCACATTGAAAATAATATAACATACACTGAAATTAACATTACACGTGTTGCAATGAATATGGCATGCATTGAAATAAATATTACCCAGATTGCAATGAATATGAGATATACTGAAATGAATAGGACATAATTTAAAATGAATGTTGCTTGTCTTCAGCCCAATTGAATTTGACATGCCTTCAGATGAGTATTATCAAAGTTGAAATTCTCATTTCATTTGTCAAAATCAATATGGCATGCATTGAAATTAATATAATACATATTCAAATTAATATGATATATGTTAAAATGGATAGGTTGCGTCTCAAAATTAGTATAATAATTGTTAATATGAATATGGCATCCATTGAAGGAAATATACCATTGATTTAAAGGAATATAACACATGTTAAAATGAATATGAGATGAGTTAAAATTAATATGAGCTTCATTGAAATTAATCTGATATGTTTTAAAATAATATGTTATTAACTTTTAAATGAAGATGACATTCATCAAAATGAGTACGGCTTCTATTGCAAGTAATATGTTACACTTTGACATGATTATGATACATGTTGCAATGGATATAATTAATTTTAAAATGAATATGTGTTAATATGAATGAGAAATCCCTTAAAGGAATATGACACATGCCAAGATTAATATATGATAGACACTGAAATGAATATGAGCCCCATTAAAAAATCATTCAACCTGCCTTAAAATGAATATGACCAATGCTGAAATTAAAATTAAACTTGTCAAACTGAATATGTTGTGCTTTGAAATTAATAAGATACACATCAAAATGAATATTGCATATATTGAAATTAATAACATATATTTAAATGGATATGACCCATGTTGAAATTATTATTACAGGTGTTAAGGTGAATATGAAATCCACTGACATGTATAAGGAATTAATTGAAAGGAATATGACACATTTTAGGTTGAATATGAACCCCTTTGAAATGAATATGGTACCTCATGAAACTAATATGGCTCACATCAAAATTAATATGACATTCATTAACATGAATCTGACACTTTTTGAAAAGAATATGAAAGTATGTGAGATACTTGTAGCAAGCTTTGAAATGAATAAAACACATATCGAAATTAACCCAAGACGTTTAAATGATGATGACTCCTGTTTAAATGAATATTGCGTGCATTGAACTTATGTTGATTTGCTTTTAAATTAATATTACATATCAAAATTAATTTTACATATTTTGAAAGGATATGATATGGACTAAAATGAATTAACTAAAATTAATATACCACACATTTAACAGAATATAAAACGAGGAACCAGCCTTTATGACATACCCATTACATGCATCTATTTACAATGCAGGTAAGTATTTCTACATTTGTCACAGAGTACTTTATCACACAGTAAGTATTTTTGTAAATTACATAATTTTTGATGTGCACATAGAGGTAAAGGGAGATAAGGATTATTTTAGTGTCTAAAGGTAGGTAGAGGTAAAGGGAGGTAAGAATAATTTTTGAGTTTATGGGTGGGTACAGGTAAAAGGAGGTAAGGGTCATTGTAGGGTTTAGGAATTGGTTCAGGAAGTGGCTAAAAGGAGGTAAGGAATAAAAAGGTGGTTCCCCCTTAAAAAACAAAAAGACATTATTATTATTATATATATATATGTATATATATATATAGATATATACACACACACACACACACCCCTATAAATGTGTGTGCACACACATATATGTATATATCTTTATTGTTTCAGGATTAGAGTGCGGCATAAATTATGCAAAAAAAAGAAGCAGGGAACTCTGGGTAGTACTCAAGCTTAGGTGGAGAGCAGCTTCTTACTATGGAGCACCCTACAACACCACATACACTCTGAATCTGCTCCCCCCAATGTCCATTTTTCTAGCAAAGTTTTTAAGCGTAGGTTTGTACAGTTCCATCAACACTAACGTAGAAAGTGACAAAGTCTTTTGCCATTTTTACAGCAAAGTCTTTAAGCATAGGATTAACTAGTGCCATCCATGCTGAGCTCAAAAATAACAAAAGCCTTTAATCACTTCAGGAAATGTATTGCTGCTTTCAAATATCATCCAAGCCAATCCGGAATGAATAAAAGCAGCCCCTGACATGTTTCACTCTTATTAGAGCTCACCAGAAAGGTATGAGGACTGAGAGTAAGGCAAGAAGAGTAAGTAGTGAAAAATGAGGAGTGCTGCATGAGGTATGAGGAGTAAGAGATGAGTAGTGAAAGTGAAGGATGAGTGATGGTTGAGAAATGAAGACTGAAAAGTAAAAACACAAAACTAAAGATAAAGGGCAAGGGAAGAGGAGTGAGGAATGAGGAGTAAGGGATGAGAGTTAAAGAGTGCAAAATGGTGAGTGAGAGATTAAGACAGAGATGTGAATGGTGATTGAGGGACAAGGGATAATGAGGGAAGAGTGAAGGGAGAAGAGTAAGAGAGGAAAAGTGTAGAACAAGCAGTAGTGAAGATGAGTAAAGAATGAGGTGTGAGAATGATGACCGAGGGTTGAGGCACGAGCATTGAAAAGTGTGAAGAGTGAGTGATAAGGAATATGACACCGGAAGTAAGGACTAAAGTGTGAGCCTTGAGGTAGGAGAAAAGAAAGATAAGTGAATTGACGGATGCAGGATGAAGAATGAGAAGTGAAAAATTAGAAATTAGGGTTTATGAACACGAAGCAAAGAATGAAGACCAATGAAGAAAGAATGAGGATTGAGGAATGGGAGATGAAGATTGAGGGAGGAGAAATCTGAAGTAAGGGATAAACAATAGAGTGGTAACAATGAAAAAAGAATGTGGAATGAGAGATGATGATTGAAAATTGAAGTGGGGTCTATGAGGTGTAGGATTAGAAGAGGGTGGGATAAATGATTGGGGGTGGGAAATTAGTATTGATAAATAAGAATTGAGAGGTGATAAGTGGAGAATGAGGGTTAAGGGTGGAGGTTCCATTAATGAGGGGTGATCAGAGAGTCAAGAGGACAAAGGAAATTGGAGGTGAGAAATGAAAGATGAGTGATGAGGAATGAGAGTCGCAGATGAGACGTGAGGAATGACAGATCAGGGATAAGGGCTGAAGAATGAGAGGTGAGGATTGAGGGGTGATGAGTGAGCAATGAGGATGTATTAAAGGGATTAGATACTGTGCATTTGAAGGATGAACAATGGGGAATGATAGATAAGGAGTGAGAGATGAGAAATAAGGAATGAGAGATGAAGTGTGAGGACTGAAGGTTGGCAAGGCTATAATGAGGTATGTAGAATGAAGGAACAGTGAAGGGTGATGAGTGAGAAATATAAGGTGAAGACTGCAATCTGTGTCATGAGGAGGGAGGGATGATAATATCCTAACATGGTCAGGGTGGCCATTTTAGGAAACATAATTCGTACAATTCCCTTGTCACTGCTGAAGTGAAGTGGAGTGAGCAGTTGTGAGAAAAGGCCTCTTTTTTACATGGTTATCCCTCACCTTTTGCCTGAGGTATGATGTAATCCAGAAATTGATAGTGCCGAGGGCCCCTGCTAACCAGATTCCCTGGCTGGGCCAGAGCGCTTTCTCTAAAACCATAATGATGCTTTGGCATAATTGGATACATTTTTAGCTACAACCAAAAGTCTCTAGTAAAAGGTAATTAGGTATCCAGGGCATGGGATACTAAGAGTAGGTCCCTGAAGGCAGCAGCACTGATTGTGCCACCCTCTAGAGACATGCATTCAGATGCACCCAGCACTGCAATTGCAGGCTAGGTGTCCTTGTGCAAACCTAAACCATCAATTTGACATGCCTCACCACCTGTGTACCCTGTCCACTCCACATTGCATACCATATAGGTAACTCACCCCACTGGCAGGCCTTCAGCCCTAAGGCAGGGTTCACTATACTGTATGGGAGGGCATAGCCGCATGAGCTATATGCACCCACTGTGTCCTTGCCAAACCTGGGACATAGTGAGTGAACAGAACAACCATTTTAAAACACATATGTTGGACACTGGTCAGTACGAGATTCACAGCAACATGATGGCCACTCTGGACCCTGGGTTGTTTGGTATCAAACAACTCAGAATCATAAATCCACACTGATGGCAGTGTTGGAATTATTCTAAAAGGTACACAGGGGTCACCTTAGAGGTGCCCACATCCAAAGCTAACTATCCTGGCATGGTTGCTGACTGGTCCTATCCAGCCTGCCACCTCCAGACACCCAATCTACAAACCTTGGGGGAGAGATCTATCTCTCTGGTTTGTAGAACAAAGCCCTTCCTGGGTGGAGGTGCCAACACCCTCTCCCTCACGAATGTGCACTGCTTAGGAGGCAAGCTTCAAAGTGCTAACCGCCTTTGAAACTCAACACACAGGCCTGTTTCTAGCAGCAGATGGTCACCCCCTTTGCAAACCTCCAGTTTTGGTGGGAGCAAAGGCGGGAAACTCCAAAAAGGATAGGACGAGTGGCCCACCTCGCATGCACCTCCCCTAGGGTGTTGCCTGTGAGGTGGGGACTCTATTTCATTTTCCTCCATCTTCTATGGAAGGAAAATAGCCAATCAGGGATAGGGAAGTGACCCTTCTCACAGGAAGTGGTCACTTTAGTGGGAGTATCCACCCTAAGGTAGATGCCCATTGTTCACTACCAGGTTCCCTCTAAAACACCCACTAAATGCAGTTTTTAGTTGGCATCTCTGGAGCAGGAAATCAGATTTGATGGAAAAAAGAAGACCAGCACCAAAAGGATCCAAGGCATGAGAACTGTGGACCTGCTGCAACAAAGAAAAGGCACCAAACACTGCCTGCTGCACCCAGGACCCAACAATCTCCACTGAGTAGCTGCTAGCCAACTGGAAAAACTCTAAAGAACCCCAGAAGACCTCCAGGCTTCACAAAATCACCATAGAACTCCCTCTAGAGTGGAGGTACTAATTTACAACAGCAAGTAACCAGCAAGCTAGTGAGGGCCACTTCACTGGCCAGCCACTAACTCCTAAACCAGAAACCACAGCTGGAGAAAACAAAATACTGACAACCACGAGGACAAACCCTGCAAGTGTGCCAGGTTTGGTGGCACTGCACCCTCCAGTGTTCAAACCATAACAATACCTTAGGTATTGTTCAGCTAATGTCAGACACTGAGAAAACCAGCCTCTCCGGGGCTGAAAAAGGACCAGGAGAATTCTCCCATCAAGGGACTTCAGAAACACCCTGGATCTCCCGCCAGAGTGCCCCATTGTCCTACATCCACCCTTGAACCAACTTACCTCCTGCTCCAGAGGGCATCATTGCGCACAGCTCCTGGCTCACCGAATCACTCTGCACCAGGTCGCCCTGTGCCCTGCAACAAAGAACCTGCTGTGCCTCTAGTAACATTGACACTCCAATGGGACCCCAAAGAACCATCCTTGAACTTACCTATGCAGTGCTTTTCCAAGTGGTACCCTGCAATGGCCCTGCACCAGCTCCAGAGACCTTTCATTGCTGCCCCACCGGAACTGGGAGCCACCCAAACCTTTCCAGCTGGCACAGTATACCCACCAACAATCTCGACCAACCTGCAAACGAAGAACTTGGTAAACCAGCTGTACAATTGTATATGTATTTTTAAATATGATCTTCCTTTGATTCCTATGGTACGTAATTATGCAGAAAAATACTATTTATTAAACTTCAAAAATTCATATCTCAAAACTTACTTAATTAATTTTGATAATCTTGGTCTTAAAAATTACATAAAAATAGGAAGTATTTTTATAAATTAATCTGGAGTTATTCCTTTGAGCGTGTGAGTTGCAAAATTTATACTGTGAGTACAACAAATGCTTTTCACTTCTCCAAGATTGGCCTAACTGCTCGACTAAGCTATTTTAAAAATTACAGCATTAGGTGATCTAGTATTTACCCCTGTAAACCAATGTATGTTTGCCTGGACCCCCTGTACAGTATGACAGTGTGCCTAGTTTATGCACACTACATAGAGGGCCTTCTTCCTACATCAGTGACAGATGAGAAATGTTGAGTAAGAAATTAGGGGTGAAGAGTGTTGAATGAGGGAAGAAGAGTGAGGAAAGTGGGTGAGATAGAGAAGGATTAGGCAAGAGGAATAAGGGGTGAGGGTTGAGTGAGGATCAGGAGTGAGGGAGGAGAGAAAGCGAGTGTGGCATGTGAGAAAGGATGAGAAGTGAGGGCTGAGGAGTGAGTCAGGAGGAAGGAGCAATTAAAAGTGCCGTATTAGAGACGTCAAATGAGAAATGAAGGATTAGGAGTTAGATATCAGGGCTGAGCATTCAGGAGTGATGATGATAATGAGGAATGATGGTTAAATAAAAAAGGATGAGAAGCGAAGATTGAGGAGTGAGGTCAATAGGGTATGAGTGAGGAAAGAGAACTGAGGCATGAGATGTTTGGGACAGCATGATCTAAAATGTCTCATTAGACATTTAAACAAGACTTCGGTGCTCTCGCGCCCGTCCCGCTTTTACCTTTGCGGTTCGCTCGCTGCTTCCCGAATATTTTCGGGCTTTGCTCAGACGATGGCTCAATCAGAATTCGCAATGCAATGATTATGTTATTCAATTGATCTTTTCCTGTACGCCTTGAGAAAGGCCCGGCCAAATAGCCAGAGGGGGCGAAACACGTGTTGGCTGATTCTTCTTATCCCGATCCTTCCATCTGGATATTGTTTTGCTTTGAAAAACTTATGACACTTTTACTTTGGAACCACAACGTTATTATAAGAATGTAATAAATACAAGCTTAATTTGCTTCAACCACGACGTTATTGTGTATCTTCTGTTTTATTGACCTCACTTATGAGGCTTTTGGACCTACAAGTTTGATTTAAATTAAGAAAATCAGAGTTGGGACTTTACCTTCAGTTTGCATTATATTTTTCCCCCCTTGGAGGACGTGGGTCCTTGTCCTCCAGCAAAGTCCCCACATTCGCTTTACGATCAGGGCATTTTACGCAGGAAGACACTGACTTTGGACCCTCTCCACTTTTGGAGTCAGTTTTGCTCCACATTTTGTTGCTTGGCCTGTCCTCTGCCAGGGTGATGCAGTAAATTACCAAGTCCCCCTGACGGAGGTGCCCAATGCCAGGTTTTGAAATGTCCATTGGCCTGATGGATATTTCAAGCACTGACAGGTACCGTTCCCTCTGCACCTAAAACTTAAACTGGGCCCCAAGCGTGATAGAAGAGAAGCAAAGAATTAGAAGTGAAGAAGAAGAATGTAAGGGCTGAGGGATGAAAGAAAGTCAGGAGTGATGAGTAATGCATAAGGACTGATGAAAGGGTTGAGGAGTAAAAGGGTATACATGAGGAGTAAAGGATGTGGAGAGGTCTGTGTCATGTGTGGAGTAGGGATCACATACTCACAGTGAAGACCTGGTTATATGATATGATATACTACAACAAACAAACTAGAACTCTACAAATCTACCATTTCCCATTCCCTGTGGCCCAGGAACATCTGGGGCTCATTGCAAGAATATCTGTTAACTCATGATATCAACGGCATCAGAACCGGTTAAAGCTTGGGCCAAACATGAGGAATAGGGTAGGGGTGGGTGAATGATTGGAATGTGTATACAGACTAACTACTGGACAAGAACTTCAATTGTAATGGTACATAAAGCACCCTTATGGCCTAATTTCAGCTGTGATTATTACTACTACATTTTGGAAATTCCATTCTGATGCGTGGAAAGGATTTCTGGGACAAAATGGACACTACTGGACTGTTGATGTATTATATACAGGGTCACTGTAATTATGCAGCAGAAGAGAGCCAAATTGTGTGGCAGGGTTGACTAAATTATGCTGCAAGGAAAGGCAAATTATGCAGCATAATACGGCACATTTTGTGAAAGTATTACTGCATTACTTTGTCATTTATACCCATGTTACCATGTTCCAGGGCCACGTCCAGCCTTCTGTAACTTCATCGCTGACTTCATTGCCCCCTTACCATAGACTCCAACAACTTCACTTTCCTAGACGACCTCAACTTCCATTTTGACAATCATAATGACATCAACACTCAAAACCTCCTTGACCACATGACCAACATCAGACCCACCCAACTTGTCCACAACCCAATGCACACCCCCGGCCACACACTAGACCCCCATCTTTAGCTCCAGCGACCACATCAGTTACAGCCATACCACAGAAGTCACCTGGACTGACCACTCCATTGTTCACTTCAACATCACCAGCTCACGGACCTCCGCCCCCAGTCTGGCCAATGACCACACCTTATTTGGGGCAATGTCTCAAAGAACACATGGATCAGCGCCCTCAACACTACCCACCCCAACTCCTCCAACAACCTAGACCAGAACATTAGAAACTTCGACAACTGGATCACCAACTGCACCAGCAGCGTCACACCCATCGGCAATAACACCCACAGAAGGTCCACCAAGCAGGCTAGCTGGTACACTGAAGACCTCAGAACCACTATACAACACTGTAAACAGCTGGAAAAGAGAAGCAAGGACATGACCGACAAGACCCCCTTCATGACAACCCTTAACGTCTACCACAGACAGTTGAGAGAATCGAAGAAAAAGGTCTTAGCCTCACGCATCAAATCAAGCTCCAATAGCAGCAAAGGACTCTTCAACCTCATAAAAGAACTCTTTAACCCCTCAACCACAACAAACATTGCCCCCTCACAGGAACTCTGCGACAATCTTGCAAAACTTCTTTCACAACAAGATCGCCAACATCTACAGACACTTCATACCCAAGCCCAAAGCCACCGACTTCTTCAAGCAACACCACAACCCTGCTACTACCACAGATATCTGACTAACTGAATGGAGCCAGCTTGCCCCACAGGACACCACCTCTATCATGAACTCGATCCACCCAGGGGCCCCAACCGACCCATGCTCTCACCACATCTTCAACCACGTACTCACCACCTTGTTCAACACCTCAATTGCCACAACTACCTTCCCAAAGGGCTGGAAACATGCAGAAATAAACTCCCTACTAAAGAAACAACCAGCAAACCCCAGCGAATTCAGCAACTACCGACTGATCCCCCTGCTCCCATTCCCAGCCAATGTATTAGAGAAAAACACAACCAAAAGCTCTCCTCACGCCTGGAACGGAACCTCCTACTGAACTCTTCCAAATCCAGATTCCACAGCAACCACAGCACAGAAACAGCCTGCATCACAGCTGTGTCTTTGGAAACTGCTCGGCTCGGAACAGATGCTTAATTAAAGATAGTTAGTTGGTCCGCGATACTTTATGATCTATCGCGTTCCCTTTGCCATTCAGGCACTGTCTTTATTGTCATGAGGAGGCCGGATTTGTTAAGGCCGAAACGCATCGACTGTATCTTTCGAGGAGTGACTCTTGGAATTTATGAACTATGAGATCTAAGAATTTAAGGACTGTATCAGACATTTTCTTGGTGACTGCTCTCTTTCACTGAGGCGAGATACGTTCCATGGACAACTGTCATCTCCTTCTTCTGTGTCTGTTGGTCATTGGATGGCTCTGCAGATCATATTTAATATCTTACGGTGCTTTAATGGAACTTTTGTTTGATGATTTTTGTTATGTGTAATATGTATATATATAATGAATGCCTTTATTAGTTGTATATAAGATTCCTTTGGGTGCACAGGTATCTGTGGGCACTACAGTTTAATTGGTTTAATTGGAAATAAAAGAAATCATTGTTCAGTGAACAATTGAGTTTTTCACTTCGATAGTTAAGTTCATATTTATCCATTCTGAATACTTTTGTTTATTATTGCTTTTTGTCCCTGATCCAGTGGGGTAATAGGGAGTCCCCCTCTTGCTGTCTGCAGTAACAAGTAGTGGCTGGGAGGATGGAAAGTGCATGTGTGGTGTTATGGTGGGGAAGGATTCAGGAGAGTGTGAACAGGGTAAAGAGCACTGGGGTGAGTAAGTGGTGGAAAATTGGAAAAAGCAGGGGAAAAGCCAGGGGTAAATAAACTGAAAATGGGGCACAGACAAGTAGAGAAACACAGCACAAAGAGCCACAAGCAAAAGCAGAAAATGAAGCACAGACAGGAGCAAAGACAAAGCATACAGAGACAAACAAGGTCTGAAATGAAGCATACTGAGGTAAAGACAAGGGCTGAAATGAGAAGGAAACGGGCACAGAGAGGCACAAAACACGGACAAATCAAGCAGACAATGTGCAACAGAGAAGTTACAAAACAAGGCAAAACAAGCAGGCGAAGAGGAGAGTCTCAGATAAGAGCAAAAACAAAGGATGAAGAGGCTCAAACAGGCAGAAATGAGCAGAAATTGGCACACACAAGGACAAAGACAAAGCACAAAGGGAAGCAAAGGTAGAACCAAGCATAAAACAGGAACAGACAAGGACAAAAATGAAGCACAAAGAGGCACAAACAACCCAGAAACAAGCAAAAAACGTGGTCCAACAGCATCAGATTCAGAAAGCAGGGAAAATCGGGTACAGACAAAGGCAAGAACAAAACATGCAGAGGCCCAAACAAGGGCTACCATTGAGTACAGAGAGGTACTGGGAGCCGAAGTCTGGGATGGCTTGCTATGGGTTTACTGGAGAGGCCTGTGACCCAAACCCCACAGCAGTGAAGGGTGTATAACTGGACTGTCTCCTGTCTGCTTCTGCATGTGTTATCAGCGTGCCACCGGAGGCCTCTCGGTTCACTTTCCAAAGTGGGCTCTGCAACTTGCATTGAACATCACTGTGTGCTTTTCAGTGTGTTATGCACACAATTCACCATATCCATTAAGTTCATATCCTTATCTAGTTCAGTCAGTATTTTGTGCATCTCAGTGTGACTCATATCCAATTCTGTGATGCACATATTAATTTAAAGTGCAGTGTTATTTAGCCCACTGTTAATTCGATCCATCTCAAGATTTTTTATACTTAAATCATTCTCTAATGCTCAATTTTTAATGAGCTTTTATGTCAGATTAGCTTGATACACAACAGTACACTTTCCAGCTGAAGACCACAGTCCAGTACACACATGGAACAACATATCGTATAATCAGGACCACCTCAATTATGTCATTCTGCAGCTACAGCTGTTTTTTGCATAATTATGTATTTGGCGCACTTGGCACATAGGCCCTCATTACAACCCTGGTGGTCGGAGATAAAGTGGTGGTAAGACCGCAAACAGGTTTGGTGGTCCAAAAATGGGATCACGACCACGGCGGAAACCACCATCATAGACAGCCACTTTGACTGCCAGGGCGGTAGCAACACAGACCACAGCGGTCACCGCCAACAGACAGGCGGAAGACAACGTACCACCCACTGTATTATGAGAGGCCAATCCACCAGCATTTCCAGGGCGGTACCAACGACATCAAAAGCACGGGCGGAAACAATATACTGAAGGGGAACCACTCACCTTTCGACACTCAACAAAGAACCAGGACGCCATGGAGCCCGAACTGCAGGTCCTCCCCATGCTGGTGTATCTACTAATACATCAGGAATTTGAAAGAAGGCGGTGGCGAGGATGACGGTGAGTACTGCACCTAGCACACAGGGGATGGGGGAGGAAAAAGAGAGTGACACACACACACACAACACGCAACACCCCCACCCTCACCCACAACACCATACACACAAAAACATGCAACAACAGTACAGTTATCCCCGTGACCCCCTGGAAGAATGCAACGACAAAAGGAATTGAGTCAATTCTTTCATATATTATAAATAGTCAGAGAAAGTAAACAATGTGAAAAAACAGTATATACAAATATTTAAAAAATGTACAGAAGGCCATACACTGTACTTTGCAAATGTCCAAGGCCCACTGGGAACAAAAATCATGGGTGAAGCCCACAGTTGACTCCTGCCTCAAAACAGAGAGAACACTGCAGGGGCATCAGGACGAAAACACGCAGACACCTCAGGGGGAAGGGGGGCTCCTCAGCCGGAAGATGGTACTACGCCACTGCTCCTGGAGGGGGCTACATGCCCACATCAATGTCCTGGGGAGTGCAAAGCCACAGTCTCTCAAGTGGGTTGTTTGCCCACGGTTTGGTCCTGGGGAGTGCAAAGCCACAGACTCTCAAGTCTCTCAAGTGGGTAGTTTGCTCACTGCTTGCTCCTGGGGAGTGCAAAGCCACAGTCTCTCAAGTGGGTGACATGTTCCACTGGTTCTGGAGGGAACTTTGTGCCCAGTGTGCTTCAGCCTGCCAAGGATAGGGGGAGTGGATGCATTACTCCACTGGTTCTGGAGGGGGCCTTGTGCCCAGTCTGCTTCATCCTGCTAAGGATAGGGGGAGTGGATGCATTTCTCCACTGATTCTGGAGGGGGCCTTGTGCCCGGTCTGCTTCATCCTGCCAAGGATAGGGGAAGTGGTTGCATTTCTCCACTGGTTCTGGAGGGGGCCGTGTGCCCAGTGATGCAGCACTTGGGGTGTGGCATTTCACATTCCCTCACCTGGGTGTGTGAGACACAAGATGTGCAGGGAACAGGTAGCATGATACTCCATGGAGGCAGAGCCACACTCCATCCTGTGGCGTCTTAGGCTGCAAACTGCTGGTAGTGCCAGTGTTGGTGCCTCAAGGGGTGGGTGCAGGGTCCAAGACATCTCCTGCAGCCTCGGATGGCTGCCCACTGGGGATGCTGCTGATGTCCGATGTAGTGGCACTGGCAGGGCATGTGGCGGTGCAGATGGTGGTGCAGGTGGCAGTGACAGCAGCGGAGATGCTGCCGGTGCTGCCCATTCAGAATGGTTGACTGCCCAACAATGAGGGATCTCAGGAGATCAATAGCCTCCTCACTAAGGGCAGTAGGGCTGACTGGGCAGGGCCTGAGGTGCCTGGGGTGAAAGAGATGCCCACCCTCCTGGGTGAGCGGGCACGGGAAACATGCTGAGGGGCTGCTGGGAGGGCAGTGCTGATAGAGGGGTGGCAGCTGTACCTGTTGCTGGGGTGGGCACAGAGGTGTCCGCCACCGCCAGGGAGCTTCCATCGGAGGAGGAGTCACTGTCACTGGTATCCCCTCCAGTCCCTGTTGTGGAGCTCCCCTTGCCCTCCGTCCCACTGGTGCCTTCACCCTCAGTGGACTCGCCCTCATGGGCCATGTGGGATGCTGCTCCCACCGTCGCCGGTGCCTCTGCTCCTCCGCCAGATGATGCTAATGCACACAAGGATAGGATGACAAAACAAGAAGGGGGGTTAGACAGAGGACACACATGGTCAGTGCCGGAAACACCACTACCGTTGGCGTACACACTGAGCTGCTCTCTGCAGTAGGCCATGACCAACCACTCACTAACGTAGTCACCAGCCCATAGGGTAAAATGACTAACACCAGCATCTGCACTCATGACACCCACAGGACCCTGCCCAGTAGTAGTCGGCCACTTGTACCATAGGGGTAGGGGTGCTTCAGATCCTGCAAACAAGGGACCTACCTTGCCATGATCGCCCTGGCCTAGGGGTACCCACAGCCCACATCCCCCACCCAGCTAGTTCCTAAAACGTGCAAAGTCAGCTTTCTGAAACTGTACTCACCCCCTTGTGGCTGCTGTGATGCCCTAAGCGTCCATCCAACTCCGGATAGGCCACCGCCAGGATGCGGAACATCAGGGGGGTCATGGGGCGTCAGGCACCCTTTCCACTTTGGGAGGCCAGCCCCAGCTGGGCCTCCGCCATCTTCTTGGTCCACCAGTGCAGGTCCTCCCATCTCTTGCGGCACTGGGTGCTCCGTCTGTGATAGGCCCCCAGGGTCCGCACCTCCTCGGCGATGGCACGCCAAATACCCTTCTTCTGGTGGGCGCTGACCTAGAGGGAAAAGACAGTGGAAAATGTAATTACTCACCCGTCCGGACCGTCATACTCTTTGTCCATGAGTTCCCTCCCATGCCCTGACGCACATATAGTGACCACCTCTCATGCAACATTCAGGCCAGTACGCCTTAGCACCCCTCAACATGTGGCTTACATCCACACCACTCCAAACATGCTTTGCCCACACATCATGCTCACAGTGTCCTCACCTGTTTGTCTGGAGGACCGTTGAGTAACGTGTACGGGGGGAGGACCCCATCCACCAGTTTCTCCAGCTCCTCCGCAGTGAAGGCAGGGGCCCTTTCCCCAGACACTCTAGCTATTGTCGCTTCCAGACTCGGGTCACAGCAGCACTTGCAGTGTAGGTCCTCTCCTGTTGATGGTCAGGTAGCAAGTGAGTGAATAGGTAGAAAATGGTGGTGACATCCGCGGCGCTGTGTACCGTCACCGCGGGCATACATCGCCATTGGCTCCTGGGACCCATAGGGCCCAATGATAACCAATGCGGAGTTGCATACCGGTCATCGACAGCCTACCGTGACGCAGCAAAATGCCAGCGCAGTTACCTCATTTCCACTTGTCCCTCCTCACAGGTCAGGCAGCTGCCATTTCAGGGGGCCACATGGCATGGCATCTAACTGCGTCACAGCACATATTGGCACATATACTGAGTCTCGATTTCAAACACTCCTTCTGTGACATTAATTCAAACACAGTTGTGCTGTCTCTGTTGAAAGATGACCTTCTGCTCACCGTTATCCTCAATAGGCTACAACTCCTGAGGCAGATGATGAGATGGCGGCATCCTCCGGTGTACAGACCCCTGGTGGACCTTGCGACAATGGAGGACAGACACATTATACTCACATACAGACTTGATCGTGCCACAATCCAAGAACTGTGTGCCCAATTGGAGCTATACCTGAAGTCAGCTATCCGCCAGCCCACCGGAATCCCCCTCTAGTACAGGTCCTATCAGTGCTTCATTTCCTGGCAAGTGGCTCCTTTCAAACAACAGTGGCCATGGCATCAGGGATGTCTCAGCCAATATTCTTCAACGGGTTGACCAGAGTGTTGTCTGCCCTGCTGAAGCACATGCGCAGCTACATCGTGTTCCCCCAGGTGGAGGATTTGGCCACAGTGAAAGCTGACTTTTATGCCCTGGGACATATCCCCAACATCATTGGTGCCATTGATGGTACACATGTGGCATTTGTCCCCCCAGCAGAACTGAACAGGTGTACAGGAATAGAAAAAGCTATAATTCGATGAATGTGCAAACGGTGTGTTTGGCGGACCAGTACATCTCCCATGTGAATGCCAAATATCTTGCATGACGCCTATATCCTGAGGTATAGCAGTATCCCTTATGTGATGGACCAACTCCAGAGGCAGTGGGTGTGGCTAATAGGTAAGCCCAAGGTCCCCACCCACTATAGGAAGTTGTCTGGGTATGGTGTTGTCCCTAAGGGTTAGTGGGTCTCTAACATTTGTCCCTCAATATTTGCAGGTGACTCTGGTTACCCCAACCTCTCAGGGCTACTGACCCCTGTGAGGAATGCCAGGACAAGGGCCAGAGGAACGTTACAATGAGGCACATGGGGGTACAAGGAGGATTATTGAGAGGACCTTCAGCCTCCTGAAGGCCAGGTTCCGGTGCCTCCATCTGACAGGTGGCTCCCTGTACTACTCACCGAAGAAGATGTGCCTGATCATCGTGGCATGCTGTATGTTGCACAACCTGGCCTTGAGATGCCAGGTGCCTTTTCTGCTGGGGGATGAGCCTGGTGATGGTCTTGTGGCAGCGATGGAGCCTGTGGACAGTGAGGAAGAGGAGGCAGATGAAGAAGATGTGGACAACAGAACAATCATTATCCAGCAGTACTTCCAGTGACACACAGGTAAGAGACTGTAACTCAACTTCACATTTCAGTATACTTTTGGACATTGTACATGGCAGGCTCTTACTCTATGGTCACTGACTGTTCCCTTTGGATTCCCTTTTTTCAGATCTGTGTACCCCATTCTGGCTCCTGCTATGTGTACTGGTGCCCACTAACTGTCATACATCGGTATAATTCAATGAACATAGACGTTGCAATGCTTTGAGAATGTTGTAAGAATACATCTTTCCAATCATTACACTGACTCCAGTATGGTTTATATTTAAATGGTATTTATTTTTTGAGCTAAATTGTATGGGGGTATGGGCAATGGGCTCGGGTGATGGTGGAGGAAGGTCCATGGTAGAGTCCAGTCTCTTGGTATCACAGGTGCATTGTCCAATGGGGCATAGGAAGAGGAGCAATGGTAGTTCAAGGTGGACAGGGTGACATAGTGGGACAGAAGGGTGACAATCAGGAGAGTCTTATTTCCTGGCGGGGGTCTTGGCAATGTTCTCTGCCTTCTGCCTGGATCGCAGGGACCGTTTGCGGAGTGGTTCTCCTTCTTCAGGGTTTGGGGTGCTGGTGGCCTGTTGGTCCTGTGGCGGGCACCTCCTGTCCACTAGCGCCGGCGGAGGTGGAAGTCTGTTCCTCGGTTTGGCTGGTGTCAGGGGCTCTTTGTTGTCCCACTGCCTCCCTCATGGTCTTGCCCATGTCAGCCAGCACCCCTTCTATGGTGGCCAGGAAGGTGCAGATTTTTGTGAGGTCCTCCCTGATCCCCAGGTATTGTCCCTCCTGCAGCCGCTGGGTCTCCTGTAACTTGGCCAGTACCGTGCCCATGGTCTCCTGGGAATTTTGGTATGATCCCTTGATGTTGTAGAGTGCCTTGTGGAGGGTTGGTTCCCTGGGCCTGTCCTCCCCCGTCGCACAGCAGTCCTCCCAGCTTCACTGTTGTCCTGTGCCTCTGTCCCCTGAACCATGTGCCCACTGCCCCTGACCCCAGGTCCCTGATGGTCCTGGGTTTGTGGGGTTGCCTGGGGTCCACGTAGTCGTGGACACACTGCTGATTGATGTGTCCTGGGGACAGTGGCATGGGACCGCTGGGTGGGTGCGGTGCTGGTGTTTCCTGAGGGGGGAGGCTCTGTGGTGGGTTGGGACTGTGGCAGGAGAACCGACTGTCCAGAGGTCCCAGATGGGCCAGGTTGGTCATTGTGATCCAGGCATGCAGAGCTGCTGTCATCACTGTGGGCCTCTTCTGGGGGGGACTGGATGTGGCTGACACCTCCTCTCCGGTGATGTTGGGTAGGGGTCCTTTTGGGATGCAAATGCATAGTTATTGTATTTGTGTGTGCCATCTTGTGTAATGGGTGTGTTTCCCTGTATAATTGTGCTTTCCCTGTCGCCTTGGCCTTGTGTGTTTAGTGATTTATTGGGCTGGGTGAGTCTCTCTACTGGGCATGCTGTGGTGATGGGTGTCCATGCAGGGCTTTGATGGGTGTCCATGCATTATTGTTGCAGACAGGGCTTGGTATTGGAATGGGTGGGTTGAGACTGTGGGATATATGTGAGTTGGTGGAGTGATGGGGGTGAGGGAAAGGGTGGTGGTATGTGATGGCATGCAGGTAGGGTGGGGGATATAATAGTAAAGCTTTGACTTACCAGAGTCTAGTCTACCTGCTACTCCTGCGAGGCCCTCAGGATGCATTATTGCCAAGACTTGCCCCTCCCATGATGTTAGTTGTGGGGGAGGAGTGGGGGTCCACCGCCAGTCCTCTGTACAGCAATCTGGTGTCTTGAAACCACGGAATGCACCTTCCCCCATAGGTCATTCCACCTCTTCCTGATATCCTTCTTGGTTCTTGGGTGCTGTCCCATGGCATTGACCCTGTCCACGATCCTCCACCATAGCTCCATCTTCCTTGAAATGGAGGTCTGCTGCACCTGTGATCCGAATAGCTGTGGCTCTACCCGGATGATTTCCTTCACCATGACCCTTAGCTCTTCTTCAGAAAACCTGGGGTGTCTTTGGGTTGCCATGGATTTTGTGTGAGTGATATGTGTGAGGTGATGTGTGGGGTGATGTGTTGGGGTGTATACTGTGATGTGCGTGGATGGTGTATGTGTGATGGTGTTCAGTGCCACTGATTGAGCGGGTGCTCTTTGCTTGTCTATCCATGCTTGGTCTCTTTTTTGTTGTTGTAAGGGGTTGTGGGTAATGTGGGTGTGTGTTTACTAGTGGTGTGGGTGTGTGGGTGTTGTGTGTGTATGTGTGTCAGGTGTGTGTATTTTGAATAGTCCAATGTGATGTAGTTTTGTACATGTGTGTGTATTTTCAGCGCGGCGGTGTGTACCACCAATGGTTTACCGTGGTTGAAAGACCGCTGCGTTGATTTGTGGGTTGTGATACTGTGGGTGTATTCCTGTTGGCGTGAAGGTGTGGGTTTTGCTATCGCCAGTTTATCACTGACCTTTGGTGTGGTGGACTTGTGTGGGTGTCTGTATTGTGGTGGTATTCTTAGTGTGGGTCATAATACCCGTGGCAGATTACCGCTGCGGTCACGGTATGTTGCTGGCCGACGGCATGGCGGTAAGCAGCATTTACCGCCAAGGTTGTACTGAGGGCCACAGTTCACTATCTGCTACATAATCTGCAGGTTTTAACAAAAACAAGTGTTGTTTCTAGCTCAAACAGATCAAAACTTATGAAAAAACATAATAGCACCTGGTCCTTCAAAAACATTGTTTGGTCCTCTTTCATTTGCTCGTTGCTCCATTTGGCATTTAGTTGGTACTAATAAGATGAAATCTTTTCACAGACAATCATTCAGTCAATCAGTAGATTTGTAGAGTGCTACTTGTCACCCAGGAGGGTATCCAGGCACTGGCAGGGTCCAGTTGATTAGCCGACTAGCCTGGTCTTCACTGACTTTCCGAACTCCGGAAGAGATGGGGAGGTCCATGGATGAAAGTGTAGCTTGTTCCATGACTTCTCTGCTTAGTAGGAGAAGAAGCTACCTTTGCATCTGCTAATTCAGATGTGAGGTGGGGGTGAGGGTCAGGGAAATTAATGCAGAGTGGAGGTGTCTGGTCGGCTGAAGGAAGTTTAAGTAGGCAAGTCTGCAGGTATGTAGGACCTGCTATTCATTTTTCAGGATCTTGAACTGGCATCTTTTCTGTACAGGGAGTCAGTGGAGTTCCCTGAGGTAGGGAGTGATGTGGGTTCATCTAGGGCGATCAAGGATGAGTCTGGCTGCGGCCTTCTGTAGTCATCGAAGACGAGCTGCGATCCCTGCATAGAGAGCGTTGCCGTAGTCAAGTCAGCTGGAGTTGAGGGTCTGGGTGATGGGAAGTCTTGAACTTCAGGGTAGCAACTTGAATAGGTTCTGTAGCATGTGGAGGATGAAGAGGCAGGCGAAGGAGACAGAGTTACCCTGAGGCGTCATGGTTAGCTTGTTGTCCAGAATGATGTCTGAGTGCCTAGCATGGATAGTGGGAGTAGGAGTAGGTCTGAGTTCTGAGGGCCACCAGGATGCGGCCCATGGGGAGCTTTTGTTATCTTGTCTGTGTTGATCTTCAGGCAGTTGTCTTTCATCGAGTTGGTAACATCTTTCATGCTGTTGTGGAATTTGACCTTGATGTTGGTGGTGTCTCTGGAGAGGGAGAGGAAGAGTAGTTTGTTGTCAGTATAGGATATGCTGTTGAATCCATGGGTTTTGTCAATGCTGGGCAGAGGTTTCATATAAGTGTTTAAGAGGGTGGGCCTGAGTGAGGATCCTTGGGGTACTCCATAGATCATTTCCTTAGGTTAGGAGGAAAAGATTGGAAGGCAGATTTTTTGTGATCTTCTGGTGAGGAAAGAGGAGAGTCATCTGAGAGTGGCTCCTTGGATTCCTATGTTGTGCAGCCTTGTGATGAATGTAAGTTGGGAGACTATATCAAATACTGCTGAGAGGTCTAGGAGGATCAGAGCCTCAGTCCCTTGTTGGTCGAGTAGGGCTCAGATGTTATCGGTAGCTGTGATGAGGGCTGTCTCAGTGCTGTTGTTGCTACAGGATCCAGGTTGAAGGGAGTCGAATGGAAGGTTCCAATCCAGATACGAGTAGAGTTGTTGGTTGATGAATTTTTCTAATACCTTGGCTGGGAATGGGAGCAGGCGCAACAGGGAGATTAGTCAGTAGTTGTTGAATTCGCTGAGGTCTGTTGATGGTTTCCTTTCCTTGGGAAGGTGGACGTGGCAATCAAGGTGTTGAACAAGGTGTTGAGTATGTGGTTGAAGATGTGGTGAGGGCGTGGGTCGATTGGGGCCCATGATTGGGTGGAGTTCATGACGGATGTGCTGCCCTGAAGATCAAGTTGGCTTTATTCGTAGTCATATGTCATTGGTGGTAGCAGGGTTGCTGTGTTGCTTGAAGAAGTCAGTGGCCTTGGGCTTGAAGTTTCTGTAGATGTTAGCGATCTAGTTGTGGAAAAAGTTTGCAGGGTTGTTGTAGAGTTCCTGTGAGGGAGTGATGTTGTTTGTTGTTGCTGAGTTGTTGGAGAATTCTTTGATGATTTTGAAGAGTACTTTGCTGTCACTGGAGATTTATTCGATATGTGAGGCTTTTTTTTCCAATTCAAAGCTGTTGATGCAGTGCCTTGAGCAGTTAAAGGCTTTTGTAATTTTTTAGTTCATCATGAATGAAACTAGCTAATCCTATGCTTAAAGACTTTGCTGTAAAATGGGAAAAGACTTAGTGCCTGATTAAGAGCTTGTATAGGATTTATTTTTCAGCGGACGAGATATATGTCACCATTGTGACAGAGCAACTCATCCGCCAAGATCTCAATCAGGCCCTTTGTCACTTTATAGCTTGGCATGAAGGGCACTGTACAAATCGTATGCTTAAAAATGTTGCTAGAAAAATTGACATTTGAGGCAAGCAGATTCTCAGTATAGGTTGTTGTAGGGTGCTCCATAGAAAGGAGCAGCTCTCCACCTAAACTTGGGAACTTCTCAGAGTTCCCTGCTTCTTTCTTTACATAATTTATGCAGCACTGTAGTCCTGAAACAATAAAGATATATTCATATGTGTGTGCACATACATATATATGGATATATATACATACTTATGAATTTATATATAAACGCATAAATGTATACATACATGTGTGTGTGTGTGTCTTTTTATTTTTTTAAGAGAAATCCCTATTTTTTTATTCCTTACTTCCCTTTACCTCTACCCACTTCCTAAACCCTAAAATCACCCTTACTCACTTTACCTGTACCCACTCCTAAACTCAAAAAGTATCCTTACATTCCTTTACCTCTACCCACCTTTAAACCTTAAAATCACCCATACCTCCCTTTACCTCTAGTTGCACATATAAAATTATATTAATTACAAAAATACTTACCTGTGTGATAAACTACTGTGTGATAAATGTAGAAATAAAACTTACCTGCGTTTGTAAATTGATGCATGTCTTGGATGTGTGGTAAAGGCTGGTTCCTTGCTTTATATTCTGTTAAATGTGTGGTATATTAATTTTAGGAAATTCATTTTTATCCATATCATATCCTTTCAGAATATAAACTAAAACTAACGTGAGGCACTCAAACCAAATATATAATTATTAAAACAATGAACTTGTGATAATTATGCGCAAGATTTGACCGGCATTTGTTCGGAATATTATGCTCAAGATTTGACTGATCGCCTGAGAATTCAGATCTACAGCACACCAGAATATGTTCAACAATAAAATATAAGACTGTTCATTGCAATCTAAGAACTGATCTTTTGGTCTATGAAACTTCCTATTGGAGATATCACAAGTTCATTGTTTTGATAATGATATATTTGGTTTGAGTGCCTCACGTTAGTTTTAGTTTTGTTTTGTTTACTTGTAAACATATTAGGGGACTGGGTGTTGTCCCCTGTGAGGGCACCTTGTGTTCACTCTGTGCCTTCTATATATCCTAGAACGCCTTTCTGCTTTTCCCTCTAAATCATACCCCACTCTTGATATTGTATTCCTTTCAGAATATGTAATATTAATTTTAATAAGTAATATTAATTTTAAAGCAAATTAACATAAGTTCTATGCAAGCCATATTCATTTAAACATGGATCATATTCATTTAAACATTACTTGTGACCATTTTGATATGTGTTTTTATTAATTTCAAAGCACGCTACATATATCTCACATAGTTTCATATTTATTTAAAAAAGGTCAATTTTCATGTTAAGGAATGTCATACTAATTTTGATGTGGCCCATATTATTTTCACCAGCTGTCATATTAATTTCCAAGTGATTCATGATCATCTCTACATGTTATATTCCTTTCAATGAATGTTATATTCATTTCAGTAGATGTCATATTCACATTAACATCTGTCATAATGAGTTTAACATGCATCATATCCATTTCAAAATATGTAATATTCATTTCAATATATGCAATATTAATTTTAATGTGTATTGTATTAATTTCAAATCACAACATTCATCTTGACAAGTTTCATTTTAATTTCATCTTTGCTCATATTGAGTTTAAAGCATGTTGAATTAATTTCAATAGGGCTCATATTCATTTCAATGCATGCCATATTCAACTTAGCATGTGTCATATTCCTTTAAATGGATGTCTCATTCACATTAACACATCATATTTATTGCAATATAAATCATATCCATTGCAACACGTATCATACCCATGTCAATGTGTATCATATGACTTTCAATGCAAACTGTATTCATTTTGATAAATATCATGGTCATTTTAGTGTTACTCGTATTCATTTTAAAACATGTCAAATTCAATGATTTCAATAAAGCTTCATTTCAACTAGCGCCTTGTTCATTTTAACATGTGTTATATTCCTTTCAATCAATGTTATACTTACTTCAATGCATGTAATATACATATTAATACTTGTCATATTAATTTTAAGATGCAACTTATCCATTTGAGCAAATATCATAATCATTTTAATATATTATATTAATTTCAATGAATGCCATATTCATTTTGACAAATGTCATAACAATTGTAACCGTGGTCATACTTATTTAAAAGCATCTCAAAGTCAATTCAATGAGGCTTATATTAATTTCAACAAAAACATATTAATATAAATCATCTCCTATTTATTTCTATATATCCCATAGTCATTGCAATCTGGGTAATATTCATTTCAACACAGTTCATATTCATTGCAACATGTGTAATAGTAATTTCAGTGTATGTTATATTATTTTCAATGTGGATTATATTCTTTTCAGACTACAATATACTAATTTCAATACCTTATATTTATTTCAATTTGTCATATTCATTTCAATGTATGTCATATTCCTCTTGGCATATGTCAGTTATTTCAAGAAATATCCCATTCATTTTAATGAATATTGTATTCGTTTCAGTGATTGCTTTATTGTTTACATTGAAGGCAATATTTATTTCAGTATGATTGATATATATTTCAGTATATTTCTTATTCAATTCGGAGTGTGTATTAATCATATTATTCACTATATAGAATGTTCACTGTGCCAGATTTCATATTTGTTTTGGTTCAAGTCAGATTCACTCTGCCAGGTATCATATTTATTTTGACACATGTTACATTCATTTTGGCATGTGTCATATTTATTTTGCAGCAGCCTATGCATTTCAGGAGGTGTCCTATATGGGGAGCTCAAATTTTGACATGAACGGCTTCCCATAAACTTTGACAATTTGAAAATTGTCACCTGGCTGTGTATTTGGAACTGTTGCCATTCTTAGGACAATAATCTTAATACAGATATTTTGCCAGTGCCATATGATCAAAAGTGTGTGTTTTCGTCCACCAGGACTGTTCTCAGAACTTTATACAATAACTTCAAGCATGAACTCTATTTTTTTTAAATATATTGTAACCCTAACTGCCCTTGAACAACTTAAGATAAAGTTTCCCTTTATGGTTGTGTGAATAAAATAGGATCTCTTAGTCTGATTGCTTACTTTAGTTTGTTCATATTTTTGTTATTATTGTGGTGTGCTCCAGACGAAATAGATAATACAACAATGTTTATTTGTTCCTCCTAGAATACGATGAACTGATCCTGTATTGTTTTTTGCCTTGAGAAAGCTCATAGCCAATTACACCAGAATAAAACACGCCTTAGCTATATATTGTATCCAAATAAAGAATCAGTACACAGGGTTACCTTTCATTGGGGATTTTAGTTTTAACTTACTGTACTGTACTCTAATAACAAACCACAGCCCTCATTATGACATTGGAGATAAATCCCACTTACCGCCATGCAGACTGCCGCCACCTTACCGCCACGGATATCCGTTCACCATATTATGACACACACACACCAATCTGTCAGTATTCAGCCACATACACAAATCTGCCAGCCCAAATGTCAGTGATAACCTGGCGGTATCAAAACCCACACAGTTAAGCCAACAGAACTACGCCCACCACATTATGACCCACAAATCACCATAAGACATTCAATGGCAGTAAACCATTGGCGGTACATACTTCTGTGCTCAAAATGTACACACACAAATACAAAACAACACCACACTGGATAATTCAAACAACACACACCTGACACCAATACACACACCACACCCACACCACTATAAAACACCCACCCACATTACCCACAACCCTTTACCATTCCAAATCATTGGCAGCAGAGACACATCAAGACCACAGACACAACTAGAGCCACACACTATTCACACCTATATACCACTCACGCACCGTACATCACACACCCCAACACATTACCCAACACAACTTCACGTACACACCTCACATAACACCCATAGCACCACAAAGACACCCCTGTTTCACAGAGAAAGAGCTAAGGGTCATGGTGGTGGAAATCATCAGGGTAGAGCCACAGCTATTTGGAGCACAGGTGCAGCAGATATCGATAGCTAGGAAGATGGAGCTATCTCAGAGAATCATGGACAGGGTCAACCCGATGGGACAGCACCCAAGAACCAGGGATAACATCAGGAAGAGGTGGAACAACCTACAGGGGAAGGGATGTTCCATAGCAGCAAGACATCAGCTGGCTCTACAGAGGACTGGGGGTGGAGCCCCACCTCCTCCCCCACAACTAACAGTATGAGAGGAGCATGTCTTGGTAATCCTGAGGGCCTGGCCAGAGTAGGTGGAGGACTGGACTCTGGTAAGTCAACTCCCTACTACTATCACCCCCCTATCTGAATGCCATCACATACCTCCCCCTCACCCTCACTCCCATCACTCACCACTTCCCACACACCCCACCATCACATCTCACTTATCCCAATGCCAAGCCCTGCATGCTCTACCAATGCATGGACACCACTCACAGCCCTGCATGGACACTCATCACTAAAGCATGCACACCACAGAGAACTAACAATCCCACCACACACTAACAAACACAAGAGAAAGCTGGCAGGGCAAATCCAACCATAGAGGGGAAGCTACAGATGTACAATATGTCAGACACAGAAACCATAACACATCATTTATATCCCCACAGGTATCCCAGCCAATGTCAGCGGGGAGGAGGTTCCAGCACTATCCAGTCCCCCAACTGAAGAGGCACATAGTGATGACAGCAACTCTGGTCTTCAGAATCTGGATGACCAACCTGGCCCGTCAGGGACCTCTGGACAGCTGGTTACCGAGGCCCAGTCACACACCACCACAGATCCTTCCTCATCAGGAAACACTACCACAGCACCTACCCAGCGTACCCACACCTCTGTCCCCAGGACACGTCAATCAGCAGTGTGTCCACCTCCCCTTCCTATGTCCCTTTGGACGATGCACCTGTGCTACAAACAGACTGGAACAATACCCTGGACTTTACTCCATCATCATCCCATCCCCTTGCACTTGCCCCTCAATATTTTAGCACTTCAATAAACACCCTTGGAAAAAATAGAAGATTGGAGTATGTCATGTTTTTCAATTATGTATTCATTGAAAAAGGTACAAACATTACAATTCAACTGTACAGAAAATGAGCATAGAGTAATGACCTGTAGTTGGCTGCAGTGATCACACCAGGAGTGTATGTGAGGTCACCAACATCTGCAGAATGAATTGCCAGAGGGAACAGTAAGTGGGCATAGAAGTAGGAAATATCAGCATGCCAGTGCCACAGAAATTCAAACAAATGACATTGAAATGTGAAGTAATGCTGTCCTACCTGTTTGTCATTGGAAGTATTGTCTGATCACTGATACTCTGTTGTCCTCATCCTCTGCCTCCTCATCCTCACTGTCCAGAGGGTCCACTGCTGGCACACAGGCATCTCCAGCCTCCTCCTCCTGCAGGAATGGGACATGGCATCTGAGGGCCAGGTTATGCAACATGCAGCATGCCAACACTGTCTGGCAGACCTTCTTGGGTGAGTAGCACAGGGATCCACCTGTCAGATGGAGGCTCCTGAATCTGGCCTTCAGGAGGCCGAAGGTTCTCTCAATGATCCTTCTGGCTAGCCCATGGGCCTTATTATAACGTTCTTCTGCCCTTGCCCTGGCATCCCTCACAGGGGTCAGCAGCCACGATAGGTTGGGGGGTGGGTGGATGTTCTCTGGACGGCATATAGGTTGTGTGCTGGGCTATGTGTGTGCCAGTAGGGATGGAAACGGGCTTGGTGGGCCATATGTGTAACATGTTGGACTTGTGGTCTAATGGTATTTCCCTGTGTGTATTGCCTCTGCAGATCAGCACCCATCAAAAGAAGGGTATATGGCGTGCCATCGCCAAGGAGGTGCGGACCCTGGGAGTCTATGGCAGGCGGAGCACCCACTGTTGCAAACAGTGGGAGGACCTGAGACACTGGGCATGGAAAATGGCAGAGGCCCAGCTGGGATGGCCTCCCAACGAGGAAGGGGTGCCCGTCAAACCCTGACTTCCCTGATGGCCCGCATACCAGCGGTGGCCTATCCTGAGCTGGATGGGCACCTGAGGGCATCACAGCAGCCACAGGGGGTTGAGAACAGTGGCTATCATTACAAATTACGCATGGTACGGTGGTACCGGGTGGGGAATGTGTGTAAGTGGGTGCCCCTAGGCCAGGCCTGACATTGCAGTGTAGGTCTCCTGCTGGCTAGCGTTCTGAAGGGATAATCCAGCTACCTAGCTCGTAGGCATCCACTATTTGTCACGGCTGTCTGGGTCCCAGGTGTGCTGCATTTGGCGGTGTGTGCTCCTCCCTATGCCTTGGTGGCAAGCTATGTCTTTGCTATTGATATGGTTATTGAGTAGGCCTGTTCCCTGTGTGTGAGGGTGCTGTGAACGCCAACAGTGGTGTTGGTGCAGCCATTGACCCAGTGTATCCTTTGTCTCTCCCCCCCTTTTTGTTTTGTCATCCTGTCCTCATGTGCATTAGCATCATCTGGCGGAGGAGCAGAGGCACCAGCTACGGAGGCAGCTACATCCCACAGGACCCAGGATACAGAGTCCACAGATGCTGAGGGCACCAGTGTGACGTAAGGCAAGGGGAGCACCACGGCGGAGACTGGAGGGGACAGTTCTGACACAGATACCTACTGCGATGGAAGCTCCCTGGTGGTGGCTGACACTTCTGTGACCATCCTATCTACAGGTACATCCGCCACCCCGTACCAGCATGCCCTCCCAGCAGCCCCTCATCGAGTTGCCATGCCCGCTCACCTAGGAGGGTGGGCATCTCCTTCACCCCAGGCACCTCCGGCCCTGCCCGAGTGAGCCCTGCTGCCCTGAGTGAGGAGGCTATTGATCTCATGAGATCCATCTCTGCAGGGCAGTCAACCATTTTGAATGCCATCCAGGGGCTGGCAGCCCAGGTGCAATAGACTAATGCTTTCCTGGAGGGCACTCACACTGGATTGGCGGCTCAACAGAGATCGATCCAGGCTCTGGCCTCCTCTCTGATGGCAGCCATTGTCCCTGTTTCTGCTCTCCCCCCTCCAACATCCACTGCCCAGTCCCATTCTCCTCAACCCCAACCCATCTCAAGCACACAGGCAGATGAGAATGCACAAGAGACAACACACAAAAGTGGTACAGGCAAACACAAGCACCACACTTCATTTCACAAGCACTCACACAAACACCATCCAGATGCAGACACACCAACATCCACTATTTCCACTGTCTCCCCCTCCTCTTCCCTCCCAGTTCCGTCTGCATGCACTACATCATCATCCACTACCAGCATCATCACCACACCAAGTTGAACACACACCTCACTGGCAGACACCTCCACAACAACCATGCACAAGTCCACTGTGTCCTCTCCCACTGTGTCAGTCCCCCCACCTAAGGTACACAAATGAAAGCAGTCAGACACCCAATAGCCATCCACCTCACACCCAGACAATGGGCCAGTTGTCACCACACCACTCGTGGTGGAAAAGGATCCAGGCCACATGTCCTGATGTTGAAGGAGCCTGCACCAGGCAGCCTCAAGGGAAAGGAGCCTGTCCCAACTGCCAGGAAGACAAAGGAGCCTGAACCAGCAGGCAAGAAGGGAAAGGAGCCTGCCCCAGATGCCAGGAAGAAAAATGAGCCTGCCCCAGCAGGCAAGGAGGGAAAGGAACCTGCCCCAGCTGCCAGGAAGAGCAAGGAGACTGCACCAGCAGGCAGGAAGACCAAGGGGCATGGGGCAGGAACTGTGATGGAGCCCCCGCCACCAACCATGGTTGTGCAGCCATCCAAGGTTGCAGGGGATGGGCAGGAGCCTCCCCCCCAGCAGCACAACCACCTCCACTTAGCAGCTGTCCGAGGTTGCAGGGGATGGGCAGGAGCCTCCCCCCAGCAGCAGCACCACCACTTCCACTGAGCAGCCGTCTGAGGTTGCAGGGGATGGGCAGGAGCCTCCCCTCCCAGCAGCACCACCACCTCCACTGAGCAGCTGTCCGAGGTTGCAAGGGATGGGCAGGAGCCTCCCCCAAGCAGCAGCACCACCACCTCCACTGAGTGCCGTCCCAGGTTGCAGGGCATGAGCAGGAGCCTCCCCCCAAGCAGCACCACCACCTCCATTGAGCACCTGTCTGAAGTTGCAGGGAATGGGCAGGAGCCTCCCTCCCACCAGCACCACCACCTCCACTGAGCAGCCGTTACCCTGGCGGACGGTATGTAGTCCTGCCTCCATGGGCTGCCTGAGAGTGTGACCTTGCACTGCCCAGGACCAAGCACAGGGCACGTTGCCCCCTCCAGAACCAGTGGGCAAGACACCCACATGGCCAACCCTCCCCAGGATCAAAAGCACAGGGCACAATGCCCCCTCCAGAACCTGTGGGCAAGACATCCACATGGTCAACCCTCCCCAGGATCAGGAGCACAGGGCACGATGCCCCTTCCAGAACCAGTGGGCAAGACACTCACATGGCCAACACTCCCCAGGATTAGGAGCACAGGGCACGATGCCCCCACCAGAACCAGTGGGCAAGGGGCTGTGTCCCTTTTTCCGTACAAATGTATATAGCTATTCTCTTGCCTAACTTATTTTTCATGCTGTATTTATTTCATTAAATTCACTTTTTCAAAATTGTTTTTTCCTTGCATTATTCATCTGCGCTACGGGGTAAAATTGTTCTTGTCATGCAGCTGATTGGGTGAATTTTGTGTATGTGGGTGTGTGTGTTCGTGAGTGTGTCACTGTCATTTTCCTCCCTCCCTCTCTTGTGTGCTAGGCAGCTGTACTCACCGTCATCGTCTTCCCCGGCGTTGGTGTTCGTGGTGGAGCAGAACGTATAATATCATGGGGAAGACATGCAGTTCAGGCTCCATGGCAGCATGGTTGTTCCATGTGTCTCCAATGGTGAGTCCTTTCCTTTCTAAGCTCAGTTTCCACCAGGGTTTTGATGTCGTTGGTACCGCCCCAGAAAAGGTGGTGGATTGTCTTGTCATAATATGGTGGGCAGAACATTGACTTACGCTTGGCTGTAGGCGGCTTCCACCATGGTGGCTGTTGTTTACGCCCTGGCCGTCTGTGTGGTACATAGGCTGTCTTTCGGAGATCTCTCCGCCATGGTCATAATTTGGCGGTAGTAACTGCCAGCCTGTTGGCAGTATTACCACCACTTTAACACCAATTGCCAGGGTTGTATTGAGGGTCCAAGTGAGGTGATTTCAGAATTCCTCTAATTTTTCAGTTAATATGCCTCCCTTAAAGGTCAACAGTTGACACTTTTACTGAAGGAAAGTCAGTTTTGTGTTGGTGCTTGCATACTACTGACAATCACAGCACTTGAAATGGAGGACATCCATCAGAAGTGAGTCGTCTATTCCGCCCACATTTCCATCAGATGAACAAAATTTCTTCCTTTCCCTCTCTCCAAGTACCTGCCAAGTTCTCTCCACAGCTGCACGTGTAGATTTAGTGCGGCAAGGTAGGAAATCTATGATTACCTTCTGACCGTCAAAAGCAGGTGTGCACTAACCTTTGCCTCTACAAACTACTTTTTCTGTACAAGGTACAGAAGTAGCAAGAAAATTGAACGTTTCTCTTGGCAGTTCTGTGATCTCTGACAATAGTTTTCAATATTCTTGTATGACTTAAATGCTGCTGACTGTTGCAGTGCTCCACCAGCCTTCATGTCCACATGCTGTTGCAGAAGATGCCATTACTAAAATTGAGTCCATCACCACTTTGTGATGAGGTGTCACTGCTACTGCATTTTCAGTACCACTGTTGACTCGTACATTTATGGCTACGGTACAGGGTCGGACTGGTCTATATAGCAATCAGGCAGTGCCCAATGAGGTGGTCTGAAATGTCAGTATGAGGGACCATTTATTGGCTTTTTGTGGGCCCATTTTATTCTCTTGCAGACCAGTCTTTACTGTTGATGTCCCTGATATTACCATAAACATTGCCTATGGCAAACACAAATGCGTTTGTTCTCCTGTGTCATACAAAATTACCACTGTAGTGCATCTTTACAAGTTCAGAATGAACCTGATTTGCAAATGCGGGTCACTTTTTTAGTTATCTGATTTGCTAATGGGGCCCACTTTTCTTGATGCCTGGGCCTATTTTCCATCCCTGTCCAACTCTTCCATGGTAGAAGTCAATGATTCTTCAACGGAGTGCTGATCTTCAGTCTGCCTCCTGCTAACAATTCAGCCACAAGACATTTGCATCTTCAACATGTTTGTCTTCAGCTACTGTCTGGTACTTCTCTCTCTTCTCTAAAGCTTTAATTGTCTTGATGTGCCCAGAAGCATGATTTATTCCACTTCTTCTAAGGTACTGCAAAACCAAAGTGTGGAAGGTGACTTCAGGCAGACCAAAAAATGAAATATGCACATACTGCCAAACTTGATTTGTCAGTGAGTTTGGCAGGCATACAATACCTCAGTCAAGTTGACCCCCATGATATATGATGGTAGTCCGTACTCCTTTGGCTGAGACTTACAAGGTTTGCTTGACTCATGTGGGGAAGAGAATCTTCTTTGAGTGGCATCAAGCTCTAATTTATCATGTACCACCAGAGGAAAAGGAGGAGACAGTGGCCCTCATTACAACATTGGCGGTAAAAGCCACTTACCGCCGTGCAGAAGACCGCCAACACACCGCCGCGGCCGCGGAATTCCGCCACAGCTATTATGACCCACATCTCAGAATCCGCCAAAATTCAGACACCCACACAAGTCCGCCACACCAAAGGTCAGTGATAAACTGGTGAAAACAAAACCGACACCGTCACGCCAACAGAAATACGCCCACACTATCATGACACACGAATCCACGTGGCGGTCTTTCAACCGCGGTATTCCATTGGCGGTACACACCACCGCGCTCAAAATACACACACTCCTACAAAACACAGCCACATTGGACGATTCAAAATACTCACACATGACACACATACACACACCACTACCAAACAACGGTCTTTCAACCGCGGTATTCCATTGGCGGTACACACCGCCGCGCTCAAAATACACACACTCCTACAAAACACAGCCACATTGGACGATTCAAAATACTCACACATGACACACATACACACACCACTACCAAACATCCAATACAATATAAAACACACACCCACATCACCCACAAACCCCTACGACCAAAAATACAGAAAGAAGGCCAGAGAAAGACACCACCAGCAAGTACAACAGCATCCACAGGCACATAACACCATCACCCACACAACTTCCACGCACCTCACACAACACACCACTACATATCACCACACTTATCACCACACACTCCACCCCACACATCACCTACATCACCCCATGGCACGGCAAAGACACCCCAGGTTCTCGGAGGAGGAGCTCAGGGTCATGGTGGAGGAAATCGTCCGGGTAGAGCCACAGCTATTCGGATCACAGGTGCAGCACACCTCAATTGCAAGGAAGATGGAGCTATGGCAAAGAATAGTGGACAGGGTCAACACAGTGGGACAGCACCCAAGAAATCGGGAGGACATCAGGAAAAGGTGGAACGACCTACGGGGGAAGGTGCATTCCGTGGTTTCAAGACACCACCTGGCGGTTCAGTGGACTGGCGGTGGACCCCCACCTCCTCACCCACAACTAACAACATGGGAGGAGCAGGTCTTGGCGATTCTGCATCCTGAGGGCCTCGCAGGAGTAGGTGGAGGAATGGACTCTGGTAAGTCAAATCTTAACTATTACATCCCCCACCCTATCTGCATGCTATCACATACCCCCAGCCTGACCCTCACCCCCATCACACCAACTACTCCTCACAAATGTCCCAATATCACAAACCACCCATCCCAACACCAAGCCCTGCACGCAACAACAAAGCATGGACACCCATCACTAAAGCATGCGCACTGCACATAGCCATACACCCCCCATAAACCATCATCACACAAGCTCCCACACAGGAATGCCAGCACTGGGGTACACGGTCACCCACCCATTGCACACCATGACACACACAGATGCAATAATCATTCCTTTCCACCCCTGCAGGACCCCTACACAACGCCACCAGACAGGAGGGTCCAGACATGTCCACTCCACCCACAGAAGAGGCCCACAGTGATGACAGCAGCTCTGTCCAACTGGATCTAGATGACCAGCCCAGTCCATCGGGACCTCCGGACAGTCGGTTCCCCTCACACAGGCACAGGCCACCACAGACCTTCCCCCCTCTGGAAACACCAGCACAGCACCCACCCAGCGGGCCCTACCTCCGTCCCCAGGACACGTCAATCAGCAGTGTGTCCACCCCAACAACAACAGGGACCTGGGGGCAGTGGGCACACAGTCCAGGGGACGGAGGCCCAGGAACACAGGGGAACTGGGAGGGCTGCTGTGCGACAGGGGGCGGACATACCAAGGGAACCCACTCTCCATGAGGCCCTCTCCTCCATCATTGGAGCATACCACCACTCCCAGGAGATGATGGCAACGGTACTGGCCAAGTTCCAGGAGACCCAGCGCATGCAGGAAGAACAGTATTTGGGCTTCAGGGAGGAACTCAGAACCATCAGCTCCACCCTGGGCACCATCGTAGGGGCGCTGAAGGAACTACTCAACACCAGGAGGGACACTGTGGCACAACAAGGGGCCCCTGACACTAGCATGGACGATGAACTGCCCACCACCTCCGCCAGCACTAGTGGACAGGACGCCCCGCCACAGGACCACCACACCAACACCCCACCCCCTGCAGAGGGAGAACCACCCCGCAAACGGTACCTGAGATCCAGGAACAAGACAGAGAACGATGCCAAGACCCCCGCCAAGAAATGAGACCACCCTGATTGTCATCCTACTGCCCCACTTTGTCACCCTGTCTATAATTAAACTGCCCCAGCTCCACTTCCTATGCCCATATGGGCAATGCACCTTTGAGACTAATAGACTGGACTCTGCCATGGACACTCCTCCGCTATCACCCCTCACCAATTAACCCCCCCTCCAATATTTTGCATTGAAATAAACACACCTAAAGCACAAAAGGATCTGGAGTCTGTCTGTGATTTCGAAATAATGTATTAGCAATTACAGTGACAAAATGTGTTTGAAATAGTAATGTCAACATACCTATGTCACACAGCTCTAGTCCATGAGGAATGTAAGCAGATGACACACAGTGGGACCCACATCTGTGAAACCGTAAGGGAAAGTGACAACTCAGTGACCATACACTGGGTGAAAACGACTGACAGGATAGAGGTAGTAGTGTAAAAGTGCATGTAGTAGGCAGGATTGTATTCTCACCTGTGTGTCACTGGAAATATTGCTGGATCACTGAGTCCCTGTTCTGCATGTCGTCTTCCTCTGCTTCATCCTCATCACTGTCCACAGGATCCACAGCTGCCACAACACCGCCATCTGGACCATCCTCCTGCAGAAAAGGCACCTGTCGTCGCAAAGCCAAGTTGTGAAGCATACAGCAGGCCACGATGATCTGGCACTCCTTCTTTGGTGAGTAGAATAGGGATCCACCTGTCATGTGGAGGCACCTGAACCTGGCCTTCAGGAGGCCGAAGGTCCGCTCGATCACCCTCCTAGTTCACCCATGGGCCTCATTGTAGCGTTCCTCTGCCCTGGTTCTGGGATTCCTCACTGGGGTCAGTAGCCATGACAGGTTGGGGTACCGAGAGTCACCTGCAAATGGCGAGGGACAACTGTTAGACACACACTAACCTGTAGGGATAACCCCAGACAACCATTCCCACTGTCTTGCTTCCAGGGGCTCACCTAATAGCCACACACGGTGACTCTAGAGTTGACCCATCACATAAGGGATGCTGCTATTCCGCAGGATGTAGGCATCATGCACTGAGCCAGGGAACATGGCATTCACATGGGAGATGTACTGGTCGGCCAAACATACCATCTGTACATTCATGGAATGATAACTCTTCCGGTTTCTGTACACCTGTTCACTCCTGTGGGGGGGGGGGCAAAGCCACACGTGTCCCATCAATGGCACCTATGATTTTGGGGATATGTCCCAGGGCATAGAAATCACCGTTCACTGTAGGCAAATCCTCCACCTGAGGGAAAACAATGTAGCTCTGCATTTGTTTCAGAAAGGCAGACAACACTCTGGACAACACGTTGGAAAACATAGGCGGGGACATCCCTGATGCCATGGCCACAGTTGTTTGAAATGACCCACTTGCAAAGAAATGGAGCAGTGACAGCACCTGCACTTGAGGGGGGATTCCTGTGGGATGGCGGATTTCTGACATCAGGTCTGGCTCCAACTGGGTACATAGTTCCTGGATTGTGGCACGGTCAAACCTGTGGGTGATTATCAAATGTCGCTCCTCCATTGTTGACAGGTCCACCAACAGTCGGTACACCGGAGGATGCCGCCATCTCCTCACATGTCCCAATGGACGGTGCCTATGAAGGACAACAGCGAGCACAGAGTCAAACAACTCAGAGGTACGTACCCACAGTTTACCCAGAACACCAATCATACACAAAAGGTGGCCTGTATGTGTGTTGAGGCTAGGCCTAGGTATGTGTGACGCCGTTGAAAATGAGGCCATGTGGGCCCCTGAAATGGCGGCTGCCTGACCTCTAAAGTGGGACAATGGGATGTGAGGTAACTGCACTGGCGTTGTACACCGTCGCGGTAGGCGGTCGGAGACCGCAGCGCAATGCTGCATTGGTTAACATTGGACCTTATGGGTCCCAGGAGCCAGTGACGATGTACGCCGGCGGTGATGGTACGCACCGCCGCGGACGTGACCGCCGCGGACGTGACCGCCATTTTCTATCACTTCAATCACTCGATACCTGATCTTCGACAGGAGAGGACCTACACTGCAAGTGCTGCTGTGACCTCAGTCTGGAAGAGACAATGGCTCGTGCGTCTGGGGAAAGGGCCCCTGCCTTCACATCGGAGGAGTTGGAGAAGCTTGTTGATGGGGTTCTCCCTCAGTACACGCTACTCTACGGTCCTCCAGACAAACAGGTAAGTACAAATGTTGTATGGGCTATGCCTGTGTGGAGAGGGCTGGATGTAAGAAGGAAGGGGGCAGAGTGCTGCGTGCCTGTAAGACGGTGACTGCATGTGCCACATGGCAAGGGTAGGGATGGGTGCCACTCACTCTGACGGTGCAGTTGGTAATTACTTCTCTTCTTCCCCTGTACATTTCATGTAGATCAGCGCCCACCAGAAGAAAGATATTTGGCGTGCCATCGCCAAGGACGTCTGGAGCCTGGGGGTCTACCACAGACGGAGCACCCACTGCCGGAAAAGATGGGAGGACATTCGCTGCTGGAGCAAGAAGACGGCGGAGGCTCAGCTGGGGATGGCCTCCCAACGTGGGAGGGTTGCCCGTCGAACCATGACCCCCCTTATGTTCAGGATCCTGGCGGTGGCATACCCGGAGTTGGATGGGCGCTTGAGGGCATCACAGCAGACACAAGGGGGTGAGTACACTCTCATTCAGCTGACTTTGCGCGCAGTGGAATTGTCTGGGTGGGGGAGGAGGGCTGTGGGTTTCCCTAGGCCAGGGCGAGTTCCGTCAGATAGGCCCCTCCGTAAGGCATGGCCCTGTGGCCCCCCACCCCACCTCTGTAGAATGCCAAGTACAGCTATTCATGCCCCTGTGTCATCTATGTGTGCAGATGTCATCCATAGCCTTGTAGGCCATTTCCCAGGAATTGCACTGTGGAGCCCAAGAGCGCAGCGTAGTGCAGGGGGCCTCTGTGTCTGTCTTGTCCTCCAACGGTAGCGATAATCCATGCACTCAACATGTCTTTCTTCTGTCTCCCCCCCTTTTTTTGGTCTTCCTGTTCTTGTGTGCATTAGCATCATCAGGCGGAGGAGCAGTGGCACCGGAGCACCAGGGAGCTGCATCTCACATGGCCATGGAGGGCGACACAACGGAGTCTGAATTCACCAGTGGGACGGAGGGTGAGGGGAGCTCCACGGCGGGGACAGGAGCTGAGACCAGCGACACGGACTCGTCCTCTGATGGGATCTCCCTTGTGGTGGCGGCAACATCTGTGCCCCCCCCATCTACAGGTACAGCCGTCACCCCCCCTACCAGCACCGCCCTCCCAGCAGCCCCTCAGCCTTCACCCCGTGCCCGCTCACCCAGGAGGGTGGGCATCACCTTCGCCCCAGGCACCTCAGGCCCTGCCCCAGTCACACCTGCTGCCCTCAGTGTTCCTGGAGGGCATTCATTCTGGTCAGGCGGCCCTGCTCTGAGCTTTTCAAACTCTGGCCTCAGCACTGATGGCAGCCATTGTCCCCGTCTCTAGCCTCCCCCCTCCAACTTCCTCCACCCAGACCCAATCCCCTGTACCTCTGCCTATCCCAAGCACACCATCAGACAAGCCTGCACACACCTCACCACACAAGGGAAGCTCAGGCAAACATAAGCACCACACATCCCACAGGCACTCACGCAAGCAACACACACATGCAGACACACCAACATCCACTGCCTCCACTGTGCCCCCCTCCTCATCGTCTCCCTCCTCCCTCCCAGTCTCGTCTACACTCACACCTGCATGTACTACCTCTACAGCCACTACGTCCCTCACCAGCACACCCACCAGCATACCCCGCTCACGTGCAGCCACCACCCCCACTACCATTCACACGTCCCCTGTGTCCTCTCCCAGTGTGTCTGTGATGCCCCCTCCCAAGATACACAAATGCAGGCACACACCCACCCAACAGCCATCCACCTCACGACAGCCTCCAGCGCATGCACCTGCACCCAAAGTCACCAGACGTACACCTCCTACAACCACCACCTCTTCCTCCACTCCCAAACCCCCTCCAGCTACCCGTCCCAGTGTGTCCAAAAAACCTTTCCTGTCCAGCCTTGACCTTTTTCCCACACCTCCCCACCCCGTCCATCTCATAGGTCCCGAAGTAGCACCTCAGCCACAACATCTACGGGACCAGTGGTGCCTGTTGTCACAGGTATGTGGAGTGCACCGGCCACCAGGACAGCCAGTGTTGCACGGAGCCACAGCACAGCCAGTCTCCCCCCTGTGAAGCATCCGAAGTTGGCCAGTGCCCGGCGGGAGAGGGAGAAGACTGCAGCCACCAAAGCCGCTCCCAGGGGTCCCGGTGGGAGTGTTGACTCAGCTGTTACACCTCCCAAGGTGGGAAAGGACCACAAGAAACCTGGCAAGTCTGGGAAGAGCTGCACGGCAGAGAAGACCGCCATCATCCTTGCTGCCCAGGAAGGCCCCGCCAGCCCCAGCCCAGCTGCCCAGGAGGGCCCCGCCAGCCCCAGCCCAGCTGCCCAGGAGGCCACCACCAGCACAAGCCCCATGGGCCATGAAGGACCGCCAGCACAAGCCCCGCTGGGCCATGAAGGACCGCCAGCACAAGCCCCTCTGGGCCATGAAGGACCGCCAGCACAAGCCCCGCTGGGCCATGAAGGACCGCCAGCACAAGCCCCGCTGGGCCATGAAGGACCGCCAGCACAAGCACCGCTGGGCCGGCACCGCCAACTCAAGCACCGCTGAACAGGGCACCGCCAACTCAAGCACTGCTAGCCCATGAGCGGCAGGGGCACTGACGCAACTGGGTCCGTCACGGGGTGAATGATGCACTCTGGGCACCAGTCCCCCTCCAGAACCAGTGGAGACATGCATCCACTACCTCTGTCCTTCACAGGATGAAGCACTCTGGGCACCAGTCCCCCTCCAGAACCAGTGGAGACATGCATCCACTACCTCTGTGCTTCACAGGATGAAACACTCTGGGCACCAGTCCCCCTCCAGAACCAGTGGAGACTGTTATCCACTGAGAGACTGTGGCTTTGCACTCCCCAGGATGCAGCAGTGGGCAACCCACCCACTGTAGAGACTTGAGAGATTGTGGCTTTGCACTCCCCAGGATATGGCAGTGGGCAAACCACCCACTGTAGAGACTTGTGAGACTGTGGCTTTGCAGTCCCCAGGATATGGCAGTGGGCAACCAACCCACTGTAGAGACTTGAGGGACCGTGGCTTTGCACTCCCCAGGATGGATCAGTGGGCAAACCACCCACTGTAGAGACTTGAGAGACTGTGGCTTTGCACTCCCCAGGATGGACCAGTGGGCAAACCACCCACAGTAAAGACTTGAGAGACTGTGGCTTTGCACTCCCCAGGATGGACCAGTGGGCAACCCACCCACTGTATAGACTTGTGTGACTGTGGCTTTGCACTCCCCAGGATTGAACAGTGGGCATTGAGCCCCCTCGTGGATCTGCCGTCGTGCCCTCATCCGGCTGAGGTGCTCCCCCTTCCCTTCCCCCTGAGGTGCCTGTTGTATTTCTATCTGATGCCCCTGCAGTGTTCTCTCTGTTTTGATCTGGTATCGAGTGTGGGCCTCGCCCATGCATTTTGGGCCCAGTGGTCCACGGACTATAAATGGTGCAATACCTGGACTTGTATTATTGGTGTATATATTTGTTTATAGTGTATATATATGTTTGAGTACTGGATTTTAATATATTACAATGGCTACACTAATTTCCTTTTGTCTTTGCATTCTTCCGGGGGGGGGTTTGGGGGGTGTAACTGTAATGTATTATGTTGTATTAGTGTTTGTGTTGTAGTGGGTGAGGGTGTGGGTGGGGTGTTGCGTGTGTGTGTCTCTTTTTTTTGCCTCCCCCCTCCCCTGTGTCGTAGGTGCAGTACTCACCGTGGTCTTCGCTGCCGCCGTTCATGCTCCTGGTAGAGGAGCAGGAAGACTATCGCAGGTAGGATTTGGAGTTCCAGGTCCATGGTGTCCTCGTTCCTCGTGGGGTGTGTAGAGGTGAACGTTTTCCCTTCGAAATTCCTGTTTCCGCTGTGTTTTTATCCGCAGTGAATCCTCCCCGGAAAAGGTGGCGGATTGTCCTGTCATAATAGTGTGGGCGGTACATTGTCTCCCGCTTGTCTGTTGGCGGTGACCGCTGCGCTGTTTGCTTGTACCGCCGTGGCGGTCGGAGTGTTAAAGTGGCTGTCTTTGTTGGCGGTTTCCGCCACGGTCGTAATTGCAATTTTTTTACCGCCGGCCTGTTGGCGGTCTTACCGCCACTTTAGCACCGTCCGCCAGGGTTGTAATGACCACCAGTGTCTTGCTTCCTTCTTTTATTCATTGAGGTAAAATGAGTTTAGTCACTGCATTTGGGGAGCTCAACATTTTATGTATATTCTTTACTCTCACACGAGGATTCCAGCACTTCTTCATTAACTGTAAAAAGATGAATCTTTATGTGCTGAATGAAAATCAACTTTGCCACTTGTCTTCCTTTTGCTGATATTAAGCAGGCTGTGTATTTTCCGGCAAAATGCTGACTTGCACTTTTTCCATGATAGTTAAGATTGCCTTCGGCAATCAGCTGTCAGGATTTCTTCAAGGGACATACAGGGAAGGTGACACACGTGTAAGAATGGTGGCTTTTGTCAGGAGAATCCATAAAAACCAAGAAAGGATTTGAGGCTATGGAAAACTATCTCTTGGCGGCTGGCTGACATGAAGATACAGTGGGTCATGAACAGGAAGCTCCAGGTAAGGGCCAGTAGAAGGAGCACAGCACCTCCCGGTTACTACAGAGTGGTTGCAAAATAGTTAGATAGTGCCTGCAAGTGTTCCCCTTGATGTGCAGCTCCCGCTCTTGTTTAGCTCGCTGCCACATGGCATATCTTTTACATTTGTTATTTTGTTCCCTTCCCTGGTTTGTGTTTCCCCTGGTCTCTTGTTGCCTTACCTCCATTCCTCTGTTAGGCTGCTGTACTCCATGGTCTTCAGTTGAATTGGTTCCATTGCTACAGCTGCTTTGCCTGACTGTCCAGTGGGTGCTTGTAGGCCTCCAAGTGTTTCCTGTTGTTTTTTGGGCTTGTTATTGCCATCTCCTCAGAAGTACCAAGTGAGTCCAAACCTTCCTGTGTATGCTTTCACTTGTTTAGCCATACGTACTAATTGTTACTGTGCCACTATTACAAGGCCTCCTTACCTGACTCTGAGATCACACACTACAGCTCTATCCACTCTGAGTATGCAGATAGATTCTCCTGTGATGTGTCTTTGTTGGTGTGTTGTCTGTCTCGCTCACATTTAATTACCCTTATACCCCTCTTTTCCTGGTATGAATATACGTGGGAGGCTGCTCTAACCATACCACCTCTCGGACATCATTACAGGGAGATTAGAGGATTATCCTCAGAATCCAGAGTCTAGCTCTCCATAGAGGCATGGGCACATTTCTGGCATCAGCTTTTGCTTTACATTGGTTCCATCATATTGAACACACTATGACACATACCACTGCTTTCTCATAGCCACCTTAGACTCAGTGCTTTACACACTAACTAGACACACATCCACATATCTATTTCACTAACATAGGAGCTTGCTATCAAATTTCACTCTTTAATGCTCCCATCTTTGTCCTCAAAGCAGAATTTTGTATCTCTCCCCCTTTCTATTGAAACATCTCCCAATATGTCACCACACAAACCCTGTAATTGGAAATCTTTAACCATTTATCCATCTTTAAATCAACCTATACCACATCAAAGTATATATCCTTTGAAATATTGACATGTGTCTTTTCAAATGACCCCCACCTCACAAAAGTTTGCTTTCCTTTACTCATTGAATTCATCTTCAAGGCTCATCTCTTCAGTCCTGAGGATTACCACATTTGACCCATTCCACTAACAGCCCATCATCCATTGGTCATGAACCTCTTCTACCTGTATATTATCATGAATGAAGGTGCCAGTAATATTATATGAATTGCAGCGTAACTGTATTGTTCTGCTGATCACCAATTACCTCCATCTCTGATTAGTGTAACCTTGATGTCACAGAGGGCCATATTTATACTTTTCGACGCACAACTGCGCCAACGCAGTTGTGCGTCAAAAAATCTAACGCCGGCTAACGCCATTCTAAAGCGCCATGCGGGCGCCGTATTTATTCAATGACGGCGTTAGCCGGTGGAGCTGCCTGGTGTGCGTCAAAAAAAATGACGTACACCAGGCAGCGCCGGCGTAGGGGAATATGGAGCTTGGGCGCCAAAAAATGGGGCAAGTCAGGCTGAGGCAAAATTTTCGCCTCAACCCGATTTGCGCCATTTTTTTGGACTCCCAACCCCCATTGAAATGACTCCTGACTTAGCAAAGACAGGAGTCATGCCCCGTTGCCCAATGGCCATGCCCAGGGGACCTCTGTCCCCTGGGCATGGTCATTGGGCATAGTGGCATGTAGGGGGGCACAAATCAGGCCCCCCTATGCCACAAAAAAATAAAATAAAATTACTTACCTGAACTTACCTTATGTTCCCTGGGATGGGTCCCTCCATCCTTAAGCGTCCTCCTGGGGTGGGCAAGGGTGACAGGGGGGTCCCTGGAGGCATGGGAGGGCACCTCTGGGCTCCTTCCGAGCCCACAGGTCCCTTAACGCCTGCCCTGACCAGGCGCTAAAAAACGACGCAAAAGCGGCTGGATGTCATTTTTTTTGACCTGCCCACTCCCGGGCGTCATTTTTGCCCGGGAGTGTAAATACGGCGCACATGCCTCGGAGTCAATTTTTTAGACGGGAACGCCTACCTTGCATATCATTAACAACTTTGGCGCTAGACGCGTCTAACGCCAGAGTATAAATATGGAGTTCGTTTCGCGTCGAATTTGCATTAAAAAAAACAACGCAAATCCGGCGCAAACGGAGTATAAATATGGCCCAGAGTATCCCAAAGAGGTAGTGTACTGGGGCAGAAGAGCAGCTAAAGGCATACACGGGAAAGGACAGCTAAGGACAGGCACAGGAAACAGGAAAGTAAAAGCAGAGCAACCTTAGTGTGAATAAACAGGAAATGGATTACTAATGGACAAACACACTGGGGTTACCACTAAGGTTGTACACAGGGTAGGGCTCAGAACTTCCCACAGCAACAGGGAATGTCAAAGCCTCTGTGCAGATTGCTCTTACAGATAGTCACCCCGCAAGTCCCATAGAAAGGAGGCAGCAGAAGTGATTCTGTCTCTGGACCCTCAGGGCACAAACAAGGATTGTACTTACAATCACGAAACAAGCCCTTGTGGGTCCAGCTGGAAACACAGTGGCAATTCCTGGAAAACAGCAATAGCACACTGTCACTGTTAGACACTAAAGACTACGTGTAACACTAGACAAAGGATGGGGGCTGAAATTGCCTCCTGAAAAGCAGGAGCCAAACCCAGAGCCAAGCCCGTTACAAAGAAAAACACTTATACACAGGTGAAGACTGATAGTACACTTACCAGACACAAATACCCAAGAGGAAGCGGAAACAGATGGAACAAACTAGGAGGCAGAGGCAGGAACTGGGAACAGCCTCAGGCTGAAGCAAAGGCAGGAATAGGACTGGAAAACAGAGCACAAGCTCTGGCTGGAACAAGCAGAAACAGGAATGGGAAACAGAGAGTAGGCTCTGGTTGGAACAAGCAACAACAGGACTGGTATACAGGGAGTTGGAACAAGCAGGAAACAGGACTGGGAAACTGAGAGAAGGTTCAGGCTGAAACAAGGCAGGAACAGGACTGAGAAACAGGGAGCAGGCTCTGGAAGAAATAAACAGGAACAAGACTTAGAGACAGGGAGCAGATTCTGGCTGGAACAATCAGGAACAGGGCAGAGAAACAGAAAGCAGGTACAAGCTGAAACAGAACAGGAACAAGACTGGAACACCATCCGATAAAGGTTCTGGAATACAAAGGAATCGAACTCCAATGCACGATGAGGATCTTGAGGAAATGGCTGCTTATAAGCAGTTTCAGGCTGCAGAAAACTCCAGGTGGAATCACATGACTGGGCTGCACAGGAGATGTCTCAGGTGTGTGTAGTTTCAGACACTCGCAAGTCCTGGAGGAGAGAATCCAGTGAAAAGGAGCAACTGAACTTCTCCCAAGAAAACAATGTATAGCAGAATCCAGGCTTTCCTGACTACCAGGCTGTGCATTATGGGATTTGTAGTCCAAGGAAGCAAATGTAATTCTACAAAAGCATACCATAGCAAAAAGGGAAACAAACAGGAGTCAGAAAGGGACTCTAGATGAGTGTTCAAGCTGATTCCCAGGCTACAGACAGTCCCTTTACAGTGCCCCCTAGAGATGAGATGACAGAGTTGTAACAGGGTTTTGTTCAACTGAGCAAAAATGAAAAAACAACTTTTGAATAGGACGGAGTACTCGTCCTAAATAAAATACCTATCTTACAGGGAGCTAAACTAAAAGAAAGAGCCCAAGGTCCAAAAATTTTCAATTAAACCATGAGTGATCTATTTCATACATAAAAATCGTCTTTGAAGAGTGAGGCAGACCTTCATGTCAAACCTGTTGGTAATGGTGACAGTAATATTGCACATATCCAATTAATTTAAGAAAATAATGTTTTCTGAGGTACCGATGCACACTGACAATAGTATTAGTAGTAGTCCAATAAGACCAACAATCATAGAAGTATTCTTCAGCAAAGTGGTGAGTTTTATTATTCTTCAGATGAGAATGGGTATGTACGACAACATTCGTACAATGCATCAGTCGACATTTGTTTCATCCCATGGACTTTTTCAAGGTGAAAAGTATTAAAAAAGTGTCAGTAAATAGTGATCACGTGCATGCTGTATTCAGAAACCAATGTCCTTTCCCAGAGGTGCCTGTAGACTATGTAGTGGAGTAAAACAAAGTCTTGTAGCAAAAGTTGGCCATATTTGGAGCGTTCTCCTTGTAACTTAAAAAATTGGGCAACAAACATAGAAGTGCCTACAAGGGAAGTGCCTTTGACGGAAGAAACATGACCGCGTATGTCATGTATTACTGCAATATCTGGCCATAGTGCAGAGTTTTGAAATGTGACGAGGACTTGATAAACCCTAATCCCACATATGAGTATCATCCAGTCACAGTCTGTGACACTTCTTTTCCACAGACTGTGACTGGACACGTGCTTTCTCTGGGAGACTTTTGTCTACATAGAGTGTGCTTACAGCCTGCCCATAGCTCACAGTTTGTTAGCTTCAGCATCATTTTCATTTGCTTCACTTTTATTTGTCATGCCATGTGGATTCCATGTCCTCTTCTTGTGTTTGACCCTCCCCTGGATTATGGACCAAGTACTTGTGTCAATCCACTACTTCTGATTTTGCAGCTACTTTTTTGTATTCAAGAACTCTATATGAGTGTTTGCGTTTTCAATCTGTCTCTCTTATGCCCATCAATGTAGCTTGCATTCCCTCCCATGTACCTCTTCTTTTATGTTGCTTCTTTCTCCTTCCACCTGTCCACCTCTACACTGTACTTTATGCCACTGCACTCTATGCCACTGCATTCTACTCTTCACCATTCTACTCTTTATGTCACTGTCCTCTGCACCACTCTTTGCCATTTGTCTCTATGCCACTCTATTCTGCACCACTCTACTCTGCACCTCTGCACTCTACGCAACTGCACCACTCTGTGGCTTTGCACTCAATGATGCACGACTCTACTCTATGCCACCTCACTCAATGCCAATGTGCCATAAGCCACTGCACTCTACACACTCTACTCTGCATCACTGTATGCCATTGCACTCTACACCACAAAACTCTATGCCACTGATTCTATACCACTCTAATCTACTCTACATTCTCTACTCTACTCATCTGTACTCTACTCTTCTGCACTCTACTCTGCACCACTCTATGCTACTGTACTGTACACTACTGTACACTTCTCTGAGCCACTGTGCTCTGCTCTACTGCACTCTACTCTGCATCATTTTCCTTTACACCACTGCAGTTCTGCCACTGCAGTCTATACCACTGCACTCTACTTTGCACCACTCTACTCTATGCCACTCTACGCTGTGCCACTCTACTCTACGCCAGTCTACTCTACACCACTGCACTCTGTGCCACTCTACTCTACTCTGTATCACTTTACTCTAAGCCAAGCCACTCTACATCACTGCACTCTATGCCACTGCACAATACGCCACTCTACTCTGTACCACTCTATGTCACTGCACTCTCCTGCACTCTACCCTATTTTGCACAACTCTGCTCTATGCTGCTGCACTCTATGCCAGTGCACTATATGCCAGTGCACTTTGTGCTACTCTACTCTGTACCACTCTACACCACTATACCTTGCTCCACTCCACTCTACGTGACTCCACTCTGCACTACTCTACTCTACTCTGTAAGGAAATGCCTCCTTGGCATGGTTACCCCCTGACTTTTTGCCTTTGCTGATGCTATGTTTTGATTTGAAAGTGTGCTGAGGCCTGCTAACCAGGCCCCAGCACCAGTGTTCTTTCCCTAACCTGCACTTTCGTTTTCACAATTGGCACACCCTGGCATCCAGGTAAGACCCTTGTAACTGGTACCCCTGGTACCAAGGGCCCTGATGCCAGGGAAGGTCTCTAAGGGCTGCAGCATATCTTATGCCACCCTGGGGACCCCTCACTCAGCACAGACACACTGCTTGCCAGCTTGTGTGTGCTGGTGAGGACAAAACGAGTAAGTCGACATGGCACTCCCCTCAGGGTGCACTGCCAACCTCACACTGCCTATGCAGTATAGATAAGTCACCACTCTAGCAGGCCTTACAGCCCTAAGGCAGGGTACACTATACCATAGGTGAGGGCACCAGTGCATGAGCACTGTGCCCCTACAGTGTCTAAGCAAAACCTTAGACATTGTAAGTGCAGGGTAGCCATAAGAGTATATGGTCTGGGATTCTGTCAAACACGAACTCCACAGCACCATAATGGCTACACTGAAAACTGGGAAGTTTGGTATCAAACTTCTCAGCACAATAAATGCACACTGATGCCAGTGTACATTTTATTGTAAAATACACCCCAGAGGGCACCTTAGAGGTGCCCCCTGAAACCTTAACCAACTACCCGTGTGGGCTGACTGGTTTTAGCAGCCTGCCACACTCGAGACATGTTGCTGGCCACATGGGGAGAACTGCCTTTGTCACTCTGTGGCTAGTAACAAAGCCTGCACTGGGTGGAGATGCTATCACCTCCCCCAGGCAGGAGCTGTAACACCTGACGGTGAGCCTCAAAGGCTCACCCCCTTTGTTCCAGCACCACAGGGCACTCCAGCTAGTGGAGTTGCCCGCCCCCTCCGGCCACGGCCCCACTTTTGGCGGCAAGGCCGGAGGAAATAATGAGAATAACAAGGAGGAGTCACTGGCCAGTCAGGACAGCCCCTAAGGTGTCCTGAGCTGAGGTGACTCTAACTTTTAGAAATCCTCCATCTTGCAGATGGAGGATTCCCCCAATAGGGATAGGAATGTGATCCCCTTGGGAGGAGGCACAAAGAGGGTGTACCCACCCTCAGGGCTAGTTGCCATTGGCTACTAACCCCCCAGACCTAAACATGCCCTTAAATGTAGTATTTAAGGGCTCCCCTGAACCTAGGATCTCAGATTCCTGCAACCTAAGAAGAAGAGGACTGCTGAGCTGAAAAACCCTGCAGAGAAGACGGAGACACCAACTGCCTTGGCCCCAGCTCTACCGGCCTGTCTCCCCCCTTCGGAAGAAAACTGCTCCAGCAACGCTTTCCCCAGGACCAGCGACCTCTGAATCCTCAGAGGACTGCCCTGCTCTAAAAGGACCAAGAAACTCCCGAGAACATCGGCCCTGTTCACCCAAGACTGCAACTTTGTTTCCAAAGGAGCAACTTAAAGACAACAGCGTTTCCCGCCAGAAGCGTGAGATTTGCAACCCTGCACCCGGCGACCCCGACTCGACTCGACTGGTGGAGAAACAACACTTCAGGGAGGACTCCCCGGCGACTCCGAGACTGTGAGTAACCAAAGTTGTCCCCCTTGAGCCCCCACAGCGACGCCTGCAAAGGGAATCCCGAGGCTCCCCCTGACCGCGACTGCCTGACTCCCAGATCCCGACGCCTGGAAAAGACCCTGCACCCGCAGCCCCCAGGACCTGAAGGATCGGAACTCCAGTGCAGGTGTGACCCCCAGGAGGCCCTCTCCCTTGCCCAGGTGGTGGCTACCCAGAGGAGCCCTCCCCTTGCCTGCCTGCATCGCTGAAGAGACCCCTTGGTCTCCCATTGATTTCAATTACAAACCTGACGTGTGTTTGCACACTGCACCCGGCCGCCCCCGTGCTGCTGAGGGTGTACTTTCTGTGCTAACTTGTGTCCCCCCCGGTGCCCTAGAAAACCCCCCTGGTCTGCCCTCCGAAGACGCGGGTACTTACCTGCTGGCAGACTGGAACCGGGGCACCCCCTTCTCCATTGAAGCCTATGCGTTTTGGGCACCACTTTGAACTCTGCACCTGACCGGCCCTGAGCTGCTGGTGTGGTAACTTTGGGGTTGCTCTGAACCCCCAACGGTGGGCTACCTTGGACCCAAACTTGAACCCCGTAGGTGGTTTACTTACCTGCAAGAACTAACAATTACTTACCTCCCCTAGGAACTGTGAAAATTGCACTGTGTCTACAGTAGTTTTAAAATAGCTATATGTGTTTTATTTGAAACGTATATATGCTATTGTGATTATTCAAAGTTCCTAAAGTACTTACCTGCAATACCTTTCATGCAAAGTATTACATGTAGAATTTGAACCTGGGGTTCTTAAAATAAACTAAGAAAATATATTTTTCTATACAAAAACCTATTGGCCTGCAATTGTCTCTGAGTGTGTGTTCCTCATTTATTGCCTGTGTATATGTACAACAAATACTTAACACTACTCCTTTGATAAGCCTACTGCTCAACCACACTACCACAAAATAGAACATTAGTATTATCTCTTTTTGCCACTATCTTACCTCTAAGGGGAACCCTTGGACTCTGTGCATACTATTCCTTACTTTGAAATAGTGCATACAGAGCCAACTTCCTACATACTCCATGCACTCTATGCCTCTATTCTATTCTATACCACTCTATTGTATTCCACTGCACTGTATGCCAGTCCACTCTACTCTACTCCACATTACAGCACTCCACTCTACTCTATGCCACTCCAATCTTTGCCATTCCAGTGTATGTCACTCTGTGTCATTCTACTCAATGGCAAGCCACTCTACCCCACTCCACTCCACAGAATGTCACTCTACTCTACGCCACTCTACTCAGCCCCACCATATGCCAATCTATGCCACTCTACTCCATTCTACACCACTCAACACCACTCTGGGCCATGCCACTCTGTCTACTCTACTCCACTCAATGCCACTTATCTCTACGCCTCCCTATTCTACCCCACTGCACTCTAGGCTACTCTAGTCAGCTCTACTTTATGCCACTGAACTCTACACCACTCTACTCTTCTCCAGTCTACTCCACTCTACTGTGTACTACTCTGCTCAACTCTATTCCACTCTACTCTATGCCACTCTACTCCACTGTATGTGACTCTGCACTAGTCTACTTTATACAACTGAACTCTACGTCACTGCAGTCTTCACCAGTCTACTGTGCACCACTGCCCTCTATGCACTCTAATCTGGACCACTCCATTTTATGCCACTGAACTCTGCGCCACTCTACTCTGCACCACTTTACTCTGCACCACTGCACTCTTTGCCACTGCACTCAATGCCACTGCACTCTACGCCATTGCACTGTACTCTGCACCACTCTACTGTACGTCAGTGCAAATTACATCACTGTACTCTCTGTCACTCTACTCTGGACGACTCTACTCTATGCCACTGCACTCTATGCCACTGCACTCTACTCCGCACCATTGTGCTCTATGCCACTGCCCTCCAAGACAATGCAGTCTGCACCACTTCCCTCTATAGCACTCTATGCCACTGTACTCTTCATACTCTACTCTGTTATGTTATGTAGATTTGTAGGGTGTGGCTAATCACCCATGATGGTATGGAGGCACTGAGTAAGTCAAGCCTGAGGTGGGAGGAGGAAATAATGCCCGTTTCATCTGGAAGAGCCATATCTTGATGCTCCTTCAGAAGTCCATGAAGGAGGGGAGGTGTGGGGGAGGTCATCCAGTTCTTGGCTGCAAGGTATGAGAAGGAGCATCTTACGCTTCTGGCCTTCTTGATGAGAGGAAGGTGTGCTCTTTGTCTAGGAAGCAGATCAATGGTGTGTGGTGGGTTAGTAGAAGTTGAGACGGTGGTTGAGGTACACTGGACCGGTGTTGTGGAGAACTTTGTAGGCATGGGTGACTGGCTTGAACTTACATCTTTCCTGGACTGGGAGCTAGTGGAGATTATTGAGTTGTGGAGAGTTGTGGTTATTTAGCTGAATGTTCTGGCTGAGTCAGGTGGCAGTGTTATGGGTGATTGGAGTTGGCGTAGAACATGAACTGGGATTCTGAAGTAGAGAGTGCTACCGTAGTCAAGTCTACTTGTGATAAGAGCCTGGGTGACCATTCGTCTGGTATTAAGTGGGATCCACTTGAATATCTTGAATAGAAATCACAGGATGTGGAAGTATGATGAGGCGATGGCATTGAACTGTCTGCTCATGGAGAGGTTGGTGTCTAGGATGATCCTGAGGTTCTTGGCATAATCTGCAGGGGTGGGTGGGGGGCAAGTTCAGAAGGCCATCAAGAAGAGACCCAGGGGAAGTGGCTGTTGCTGAAAATAAGGACTTGATCTGGAGGCAGGTCTTTTTTCATCAAAGCAGTGATGTTGTTCATGCAGTCTGCAAAGTTTGCTTTGGTGTCCTGGTTGAATCGGTAAGGGAAAGGATGAGCTGTGTGTCATCAGTATAGGGTACTATATTTATGCCGTGGGCTTTGATGTTGTCAACGAGGGGTGTCATGTAGACATTGAAGAGTGTTGAGCTGAGCAACTATCCATGGATGTCATTTCGGGGTTGCCAAAGATTGCAACTGCAACCCCTGGCACTGGCTTTGCGACCCCTGGCCTCAGAGGTGGCACAATCAGAGCCTGGAACACAGGGGCAGCTCGTCCTAATGGACATTGGTTGAAGTTTCATACTCTCAGATTTCTGTCAAATTTGTTATTACACAAATAGTGATTATTCACTACTAGTGCATAAAAAGGATTATAGTTAGATGGCATTTGACCCTATCTGGCAGCTAAGGTGAGTAAAACATGCTTTTACATGCATGTTCTATGAGTGCTTGCGGGTGAGTTTGTTTATGTGAGAGGGTGTGTGAATGTGTGTTTGTAAGCATACTTGTGTGAGTCAAAGAAAAGGTCAAGTGGTGTGTGATGTCACTTCCGCTACCCCTGGCATTTTGGTGAATTGATGCCCATGTGACTAACCTCGAGGGGCCTTGTAGATGAGTCTCTTGGGTCCTGAGGTTTAGAGGGGAAGGCTATCTATTTGACTTCTGTCCATGAGGAATGAAGATATCCACTTGAGGGATGGTCTGCAAATGCCAAGTACTGAAGCTCCCTAATGAGTGAGTTCTGCTAGACTGTATTGAAAGCCACAGAGAGGTCAATAAGGATGAGTGTGTCCATTTCTCCTTTGTTGAGGATGCTTCTGATGTCATTGGGGGCTGCAATGAGGGCTGTTTCTGTAATGTGGTTGGTGTGAAAGCCAGATTGGGAGATGTCTAGGAGTTGATGGAGTTCTAGGTGGGCTGCAAGTTTGGTATTGAGGGCACCGGTCTATGACACTGCTCTCTACACCACGGAAACTTACACCACTGGTGTCTATACCACTCTAATCTACTCGGCACCACTCTACTCTATGCTACCACACTCTACTACACTGTGCCCTACACAACTCCACTCTGCTCTAATCTACCCCAATGCACTCTACAACACTGTAGTCTACACCATTCTAAGCCACTACACTCTATGCCACTGCACTCTACTCTGCATCATGTTACTCTATGCCACTGTGTCTATGACAAAGCACTCTACTATGCACCACTCTACTCTACACCACTGCACATTATGCCACTGCAGTCTGTGCCACTGCAATCTACTTTGCACCACTCTATACTACTCTATGCACCTCTACTCTATCCCACTCTACTCTATGTCACTCTATTCTAAACCACTGCGTTCTATGCCTCATTAATCTACTTTGCACCACTTTACTCTATTCCAGGCCACTGCACTGTACTCAACTGCATTCTGTGCTAATCTGCAGGAACGCTACTCTACACTACTGCACTCTATGCCACTCTACCCTACTTTGTGCCACTCTACTCTATGCCACTGCACTATACACCACTGCACTTTATGACACTCTACTCTATGCCACTGCAATCACCACACTGCACTCTATATCACTGCACTTCACTCTGTCCTACTCTACTGTACGTCAATGCAGTGTACATCAGTGCACTATATGCTAGTGCAGTATTCATCACTCTACTCTGCACCACTCCACACCACTGCACCCTACCCCTGTGCACTCTACACCACTATACTCTAATCTAATCTACTGTACTCTTCTCCACTGCAATCTATGGCTCTCTATTGTACTCTGCACCATGCTACTCTATGCTACTGCATTCTGCTCCACTGCACTCTATACAGTCTACTGTATTCTACACCACTGTACTTTGTGCCACGCCACTCCATGCCCCTCCACTCTGCACCATTCCATTCTATGCCACTCCACTGTATGCGACTCTCTGCCACTCTACTGTATGCAATGCCACTCCACATAATGACTATCTACCCCACTGCACTCCATGCAGTGGCATTTTGATCTACATCACTCTGCTCAGTGCCACTCTACTCTAGGCCACTTCACTATATGCCACTTTACTCCAGTCTACGCCACTCTACTCCATTCCATATCACTCCTGTCAGAGTCTCCAGATCCTCCGGGTCTGCGCACGCTCCCAACACGTCCACCACAAGACAGCTCCAATACTCTGATTAGAATGTCACAGAGTCTAAGAGAGTCCAAGTGGGGAAAAGGGGATTAGAAAGGGAACAGCGGGGAAGGAGACCTGTGGGAAGCAAAAGATTAAACAACACAACATCAGATTCAAAACCACATTAAGATTCATAAAAACTCTTTGTTGAATATAGGGTTCAATGATACTTGGAACATGAAATAACAGTCTATTGAGTCCAGAGTTCTATGACACTCGGAACATGAAATAACACTCTGTTTAATCTAGAGTTCAGAGATACTTAGAACATGAAATAACACTCTGTTGAGTCTAGCGTTCAATGATACTCGGAACATGAAATAACACTCTGTTGAGCCTAGAGTTCAGTGATACTTGAAACATGAAATAACACACTGTTGAGTCTAGAGTTCAGTGATATTTGAAACATGAAATAACACTCTGTTGAATCTAGAGTTCAGAGATACTTGGAACATGAAATAACACTCTGTTGACTCTAGAGTTCTGTGATACTCGGAACATGAAATAACACTCTGTTGAGTCTAGAGTTCTGTGATACTCGGAACATGAAATAACACTCTGTTGAGTCTAGAGTTCTGTGATACTCGGAACATGAAATAATACCTAAAACTAAGGAAACATGAATGGCCTTGAACTAGACTCTAATTAGGCCTCACTAAATCTAGGTACCTGGAAAAGAATCAAAAATGTTTAGTACAATGTTTCATATGGAATTTTCATGAATTGAAACACACTGTTCTAGGAATACAAGAACCTTCCAGAACAATGTTCCAGAACAAACACGGCCTCATTACATGAGGATAAAGGCCATCCAAACATTCCGTGGAAAACAATAGGAATTGTACTAAAGACCTTACATGCACATAGAACATAACATCCAGAATTCTAGCACTTTAGATTCTTAGAATGCAAGAACATGAATTGCGCACATTGCGGATTTCCACAAGAGTTTGTAAATGCCATGAAATAGTTGCGCACAATGAATAACATGAATTAAGCACAAGAAATGAATCACGCGTCTTGCCGATTCGAATGCCACCGTGTGAATGCCGTAAAATGGTAGCGCACACTGAATATCATGAATTAAGCACAGGAAATGAATTGCACGTCTTGCCGATTCGAATACCACCATGTGAATGCCATGAAATGGTAACGCACAATGAATATCATGAATTAGACACAAGAAATGAATCGCGCTTCTTGCCGATTCGAAGGCCACCATGTGAATGCCAAGAAATGGTAAGCACGCACAATGAATATCATGAATTAGACACAAGAATTGAATCGCGTGTCTTGACGATTCGAAGGCCACCATGTGAATGCCAAGAAATGGTAGCGTACAATGAGTAACATGAATTAAGCACAGGAAACTAATCGCGCGTCTTGCCGATTCGAATGCAACCTTGTAAATGACATAAAATGGTTGCGCACAATGAATATCTAGATTTGTACTCGAGTAAAGAATCGTGCGTCTTGCCAATTCGAATGCAACCTTGTAAATGCCATAAAATGGTTGCGCACAATCAATATCAAGATTTGTACTCGAGTAAAGAATCGCACGTCTTGCCGATTCAAATGCAACCTTGTAAATGCCATAAAATGGTTGCGCACAATGAATATCTAGATTTGTATTCGAGTAGAGAATTGCTCGTCTTGCCGATTCGAATGCAACCTTGTAAATGTCATAAAATAGTTGCGCGCAATGAATATCAAGATTTGTATACGAGGAAAGAATTGCGCTTCTTGCCGATTCTAATGCCAGCATGTAAATGCCATTAAACATCAAGCGCACTTTCACACGCACAAGAGCAAATTGTTTTATCATGCAAATTAGGCTCAAGAACTCGAAATCCTTCGAGAATGGGATCGGGGGCCCAGTCCGACCTCCGTCTTACCGCCCTGATCAAGAATCATCAAGCAAAGAGAAAGGGCGAGGCAAAGTAGGCCTCCGGAACAGGAGCTCAGGAAGTTGCTGCTGCTCTGCACCGGGACCTCTGAATAGTGAGCACGTGAAGCTGGCTCCCTTATATAGAGTCTTGGCCCAGCCCACAAACCACACCCAGGCATCCTGCAGGGAAAGCTTCTAGAAGGCCCTGGAAAGGGACCACACTCTGACACACTCTGAAAGCCTGCAGCAATACATTGCAAATGAACAGCATTTAAAAGCACCTTGAACATAAGTCTTCAGGATTAAACTCTGCAACGCAAAAGGTTAAACAACAGCATATCAGCACAATGCATAAATTACGTTATCTTGAGAGTGCTGAGTTTTTGCATTCCAGTCGCTCGTACAGCGCGCACTGCCCAGATGTTGACAACTCCACACCACTCTGTATCATGCCACTCCATCTACTCTATGCCACTCCACACAACTCCAGTCTACACCACTATAGTCTACCCCACTCCACTCTAAGCCACTCCGCTCTATGCTGCTCCACTCTATGCCACTGCACTATATACCACTCTACTCTATTGCAGTCCATTCTACTTTACGTCACTCGACTCTACTCTATGCCACTCCAGCCTATGCCTCTGCACTCCACATTATGCCACTCGACGCCATTCCACTCAACACCACTCTTCTCATAACCGCTCTACTCTAAGCCACTTCCCTCTACACCACTCCAAGCCACTATACTCCACTCCACTCTATTCCATTCGACTCTATGCCATTGCACATCACTCTACACCATGCCACTCCACTCTATTGCACGCTGCAATACAACAAAACTAAAATACATTGGCAAAGCCAATAGCTCTCGCACAGGTGAAACTTATTGGCTTTGCCAATGCTTGTTTCTCATCCCTGCACTCTGACCAACCAACAAAGATGCCTGAGTACTGTACACAAAACCTCAGATAAATAAATACTAAGGCTCTGGCACAATAATCAGGAATTTAAATAACATGGATTGAGATTTTGAAAGAGATTTTGACATTTAGGCCCTCATTATTACATTGGCGGTAGGTCCCGCTTACAGCCATGCTGACTGCCACCAACATACCGCTGGCACAGCTGTTTACCGCTACCCACATTATGACACCCACATAGCAATCCTTCACTATACAGCCACACACACAAGTCCGGCAGCCCAAAGGTCAGTGAGAAACTGGCGGTACCTAAACCCACACCGTTATGCCAACAGAACTACGCCCACAGCATTATGACCCACAAAACACCGTGATGGACATTCAACCGTGATAAACCATTGGCGGTACATACCTCAGTGCTCAAAATACACACACACATACAAAACAACACTACATTGGACAATTCAAACTACACACACCTGACACACATACACACACTACACCCACACACCCACACCAATATAAAACACACACCCACACTACCCACAACCCTTTACGATTAAAACAAAAAATGACAACAGAGAGAGACACCAAGAGCACCCACAGAACCAGTGCCACAGAACACCATCACCCATACACCATCCATGCACCTTACAGCATACACCCCAACACATCACCCCACACACCCTCACACACACCACACACACACTATACCCATGGCACTACAAAGACACCCCAGGTTCTCAGAGGAGGAGCTAAGGGTCATGGTGGAGGAAATCATCTGGGTAGAGCCACAGCTATTCAGATCATAGGTGCAGCAGACATCCATTACTAGGAAGATGGAGCTATGGCAGAGAATCGTGGACAGGGTCAACGCCGTGGGACAGTACCCCAGAAGAAGAGATGACATCAGGGAGAGGTGGAACGACTTACGGAGGAAGGTGCGTTCTGTTGTAGCTAGACACCAGATGGCAGTACAGAGGACTGGCGGTGGAACCCCACCTCCTCATCCACAACTAACAACATGGGAGGAGCAAGTATTGGCAATCATGCATCCTGAGGGCCTGGCAGGAGTAGCAGGAGGACTGGACTCTGGTAAGGTCAATCTTTACTACTTTCACCCCCACCTACCTGCATGCCATCACATACCCCCCCACCCTCACCCTGTCGCGCCGCACCACGCGGCACAAGCCGAACATTCGGCTAGCGCCGCGCAGAGCCTCCCCAGGACGCGGCGCGCCCCGAGCCTTCTGTGTACCGCACGAGGCCCCAGATTTTACTTGGGGCCTCACTCTGCTTTCTGTTGCGTCCCTGTTTCCCTCTGACCCCTCCTTACCTGTTCTTTTTCTTCTTTTTCTTCTTTGCTTTCTGAGGCGTTTTTCTTGTCCTTTCTTTATGTCTTTCCCCCCTTCCCATGTTACCTTTTTCTTCCCAGCATTCCTTGTTCCCTATTTTCTATGGTTTCTGTTTTATTCTGTCCTATGTACTTCTTCCCTATCTAAGATGGTGTCTTTTTACTTCCTGTTGGTCATTTCCTGTTTCTTGGTATATAAGAGCTCTGTTTTCTCCCTTTCCTTGCACTGCAACACTATCTGCTCTGATTGTGTCTTCGCTCCTGATTCTTAGCCTTCGGTTCTGAATCCTGTCAAACTCGTGTTTACCTGCATTTTTGTTTCTTTTTGATTCCTGGTTTTTTGTTCTTGTTTCAGGAATCCACTGTTTGGAGGTTTTTTCCCCTTTTGGTTTTTTTTCCCTCTGGCACTATTTCTAAAGGGCACGGTCTGTTCTTGGCCGTTCCATTGCCTACAGCACCGTGGCTACTAGAAAGAGTTGCCCCTTTCTGGGCCAAAGCCGAACCTTCAAGACCCACGCCACAAGATCTGCGGTTTCCAGGCGCAAGCAGCACGTGAGTCGTGACAGATTGCAGCGCCAAACCATTCCGACGTCTTCTGACACCATGGATGATACAGTGGCGGCTGCTGCAGATCCTGATTCATCTCTTTTGACTACTATTCAACAACAAGCTCAGGAATTGCAACAACTGCGCAATGAGAATGCTGTGTTACGACAGGCTTTGGCCTTCCGCAGTGGCGATGTTCCGACTATCTCCGCCTCTACTCCTCGTTTCTCTGGTGAACCAACTAAACTGCGTGAATTCCTGGATGCATTAACGGTGTACTTCGCCTTCAGACCTACCCAATTCTCTCTTGACAGGACAAAGGTGGGATATCTTATCAGTGCATTATCCGGTCCTGCCTTGGCCTGGGCAACCCCGATGGTGTCATCCAACGATCCGGTATTGTCAGACTATTCTGCCTTCGTGACCCGCTTCAAACAAATGTTTAGTCGTCCAGGATTGGAAGCCTCGGCAGAGGAAGCATTATGTGATATCCAGCAAGTTTCCCAAGATGTCCTTCAATATATTACACGTTTCCGTCAGTTAGCGGCAGAGACCACTTGGGTGGAGCGTACACTGGTAACTTTGTTTCGCAGAGGACTTAAGGAAGAAATAAAGGATGAATTAGTACATTCCACCAGAGTTGAAGATCTTCGTGGCCTGATGGATCAAGCACTTTCCATCGAGTATCGTCTTCAAGAACGACGAATGGAGAAGAGAAGGAGTAGAGGATCTTCCCAGCCAAGCACTTCACGGATGTATCTGCCTCATTCTGAGGAATCTCGTCCCCCTGCTAGAGACATAGAAGGGGAACCCATGCAAGTGGATACTACTCGAGGGCCGCTCTCAGCGAGTGAGAGGGAAGACAGACGGAAGAAGGGATTGTGCCTATACTGTGGATCTGCTGGTCACATGCTTCGTACCTGTCCTGTACGTCTACCAAGACCCTCGGGAAATGCCACTTCCCATCCTCTGTAAGAAGGGAGGGGACGGGATCATCGGCTATACCTTCCATCAGTTCATTTAATGACAATACAACATACTTGTTCGTGTTACCTGTCATATTACAACTACCTGATGGCCGCCAAGAAAGAACTATGGCATTATTAGATTGTGGTGCTAGTGGTATATACATGGATAAGACTTGGGCCACTAATCAACAGATTCCCACACAACCCAAAGACATTCCTGAACAAGTGCACACCGTGGATGGATCCTTGATATCCTCAGGTCCAGTCGATACTACGACCTTGATGTTAAATTTACAGTTTGGTAATCATCAGGAACACATCTCCTTTGATCTCATTTCATCTCCCAACCATACCATTATACTTGGAATTCCGTGGTTTACAAGACATAGGGCCTGATTCTAACCTTGGCGGACGGCGGAGGCCGTCCGCCAAGGTTCCGCCGCCAAATGACCGCACCGCGGTCACAAGACCGCGGCGGCCATTCTAACATTTCCTCTGGGCCGGCGGGCGCTCTCCAAAAGAGCGGCCGCCGGCCCAGAGGAAATGCCCCTGCAAAGAGGACGCCGGCTCAGAATTGAGCCGGCGTAGTTGCAGGGGTGCGACGGGTGCAGTTGCACCCGTCGCGTATTTCAGTGTCTGCATGGCAGACACTGAAATACTTTGCGGGGCCCTCTTACGGGGGCCCCTGCAGCACCCCCTACCGCCATCCTGTTCCTGGCGGGAGACCCGCCAGGAACAGGATGGCGGTAGGGGGTGTCAGAATCCCCATGGCTGCGGAGCGCGCTCCGCAGCCATGGAGGATTCCCCCGAGCAGCGGAAAGTCGGCGGGAGACCGCCGACTTTCCGCTTCTGACCGCGGCTGAACCGCCGCGGTCAGAATGCTCGTGGGAGCACCGCCAGCCTGTTGGCGGTGCTCCCGTGGTCGGTGGCCCTGGCGGTCACCGGCCGCCAGGGTCAGAATGACCCCCATAATCCGTATGTGAACTGGGTAACCCGGACAATTTCCTTGTCCTCACAGTTTTGTCAAGAGAACTGCTTTGCTTCCGACAAATATTGGTCACCGAACAGATTAACACCTATTAAGAGTACTACGGAATATACCATCAATACTGTCCAAGGAGTTCCTGAACATTATTTAGAGTTTCAAGACGTGTTTCAAAAGCCATCCAGACCTGTATTACCTCCACATCGAGAGTACGATTGTGCTATTCCTTTGGAACCTGGAACAGTCGTCCCCTTTGGGAGGATGTATTCTCTCACGGAACCTGAAAAGGAAGTTCTTAAGGAGTATCTGGAGGAAAATGTACAGAGTGGTCTCATTGTTCCATCGTCTTCTCCGGCAGGGGCTCCTCTCTTTTTTGTACCTAAGAAGACCAAAGATCTTCGTCCTTGCCTGGATTTTCGAGGCCTAAATAAAATAACTATAAATGATCGTTATCCTTTGCCCCTCATCAAGGATATTCTAGAGGCAGTCAGAGGGGCTCAACGTTTTACCAAGTTGGATCTTCGAGGAGCTTACCACCTTTTACGTAAAAAAGAAGGAGACGAGTGGAAAACAGCATTCAGGACACCGTTTGGTCATTTTGAGTACAAAGTCATGCCTTTTGGTCTTATGAATGCCCCTGCAATATTTCAAAGACTTATGGACTCAATATTTTCCGATCTCTTGAACCAGACAGTCGTAATCAACTTAGACGACATCCTTATTTTTTCCAGACATCCCGATCTCCATTCTTCTCATGTGAAACAAGTCCTTCAAAGACTCCGAGCACATCAACTATCTTGTAAACCCGAAAAGTGTGAGTTCGATAAGACGGAAGTCAAATATCTGGGTTATCATTTAAGTCCCACCGGCATAGCTATGGACCAAGAAAAGGTACAAGCAATTCTCGATTGGCCTTCTCCCTCTTCTATTAAAGAAACACAATGTTTCCTAGGATTAGCAAATTTTTATCAGCAGTTCATTCAAGACTTTGCTAAACAGACAAGCCATATAACTCATACTTTAAAGAAGGAAAATCTAAAGCAGGGGTTTGTCTGGACTAAGGCGGCTGAGACAGCTTTTCAAGATTTAAAGAAGGCTTTCACTCAAGCTCCCATCTTAAGACACCCAGATACCAACAAACAGTTTATTGTAGTTACCGATGCTTCCGAAAGAGCTATTAGAGCTGTCTTACTCCAACTACAAGAGGATGATGGTCTTGAACATCCTGTTTTCTATTTGTCCCATATTCTCTCTACAGCTGAACAACATTACTCAGTACTAGAAAGAGAGTTGTTAGCTCTGAAGACAGCCTGCATCGAATGGAGACAGTTTCTGATGGGTTCCAAGGAGCCTTTCGAGGTGAGAACAGATCACCGTAATCTGCAATGTCTACGTATTTTGTATGCCAGAATAGTCGCCAGGCCCGTTGGGCCTTTTTCTTCAGTCAGTATGACTTTTACATCACCTATATTCCTGGATCTCAAAACATTCTGGCTGATGCTCTGTCTCGCCGTTATCCAGACTGTACTCCTTCCCCGTCTCAGTTTCTACTGGAGCCTAGTAAGATCATTGGAGTTGCTCAATCTTTTCTGGAGGAGGTACAACTGGAGTACTCCAGCCTGTCTAATAGCGAAATAGAGAAATTAAGAACCTTTTTATGCAAGAAAGAAGGATACTATTATCATCAGAATCTGTTATTCCTCCCTACTAACAGAGTTCGAGACAAGGCATTACAGATGTGCCATGATTCACCGGTTGCTGGTCATAGAGGCATCAAGGGCACGCAAGAACTTCTTTCGCGATCTTTCTGGTGGCCTACCTGGAAATCAGATGTCGAAAGATACGTTCAGGCTTGTCCCATATGTGCTCTAGTCAAGATTCCCCGTACCAGACCTGCTGGATTACTACAGCCTTTGCCGGTTCCACCAACTCCATGGCATACTATTTCCACTGACTTCATGTGTTCACTTGCACCATCAGCTGGAAACCAGGTTATCATGGTCACTGTTGATTCTTTCACTAAAATGGCTCACTTCACTGCCCTAAAGAAGTTACCTACATCTCAAGAATTGAGCCAGATATTTATCGACCATATTTTCCGTCTCCATGGACTTCCACATACCATTGTATCTGACAGAGGACCTCAGTATATTTCCCGGTTTTGGAAATATTTTTGCAAGACACTAAACATCAATATAGCACTATCATCCGGTTTCCATCCTCAGACCAATGGACAAACCGAGCGCTTGAACCAAGGATTAGAACAATACCTTCGCTGTTTTTGTAATTCCACCCAAAGCAACTGGAACACTCATCTTCCTATTGCTGAATATTCCTACAACAATACTGTCCATAGTGCCTCCAAGGTCACTCCTTTTTTCTGTTCCTATGGCTATCATCCTACCTCTTTTCCTACTTCTCCTCAATCTACCTCTCCTCTGCCTGCAACTACATCTTTTTCCACACTCCACACTTTTTGCAACTCCAGAGGCTAATTAGATCTAATTTATTGAACACCAAGAGATATATGAAGAAGATCGCAGATAAGAAACGTGGACCCACTCCAGATTATCACCCTCAAGATAAAGTCTGGCTTTCTTCCAAATTCTTGCCCTCTCGCCTTTCTCTAAATAAGTTCACGCCTCGCTATTATGGGCCTTTCCGTATTCTTCAGTTGATCAATCCTGTCACTGTTCGTCTTCGCTTGCCTCATACTTGGAAAATTCATCCGGTCTTTCATGTATCCCAGCTCAAACCTTATGTCCCTGACCCTTTCTCTCGTCAGTTTCCTTGTCCTCCTCCTGTGTTGGTGAATGATGTACCTGAATATGAGGTTCAGGAAATTTGTGCCTCTCGCCTTTTTCACCGACGTCTTCAGTATTTGATTCACTGGACGGGGTATCCTCTTAGTGAATGCTCTTGGGAAGATGCTTCTTCTGTTCACGCCCCTCTTCTGATTTCTCATTTTCATTGTTTGTTTCCCTTCAAACCTGGACCTTCGGGGGGGGACCTACTGTCGCGCTGCACCACCCGGCACGAGCCGAACATTCGGCTCGTGCCGTGCAGCGCGTCGCCAGGACGCGGCGCGCCCCGAGCCTTCTGTGTACCGCGCGAGGCCCCAGATTTTACTTGGGGCCTCGCTCTGCTTTCTGTTGCGTCCCTGTTTCCCTCTGACCCCTCCTCACCTGTTCTTTTTCTTCTTTTTCTTCTTTGCTTTCTGAGGCGTTTTTCTTGTCCTTTCTTTATGTCTTTCCCCCCTTCCCATGTTACCTTTTTCTTCCCAGCATTCCTTGTTCCCTATTTTCTATGGTTTCTGTTCTATTCTGTCCTATGTACTTCTTCCCTATCTAAGATGGTGTCTTTTTACTTCCTGTTGGTCATTTCCTGTTTCTTGGTATATAAGGGCTCTGTTTTCTCCCTTTCCTTGCGCTGCAACACTATCTGCTCTGATTGTGTCTTCGCTCCTGATTCTTAGCCTTCGGTTCTGAATCCTGTCAAACTCGTGTTTACCTGCATTTTTGTTTCTTTTTGATTCCTGGTTTTTTGTTCTTGTTTCAGGAATCCACTGTTTGGAGTTTTTTTCCCCTTTTGGGGTTTTTTCCCTCTGGCACTATTTCTAAAGGGCACGGTCTGTTCTTGGCCGTTCCATTGCCTACAGCACCGTGGCTACTAGAAAGAGTCGCCCCTTTCTGGGCCAAAGCCGAACCTTCAATACACACGCCACAAGATCTGCGGTTTCCAGGCGCAAGCAGCACGTGAGTCGTGACACACCCCATCACTCCACCACCTCACATACACCCCACTATCACAACACACCCATCCCAATACCAAACCCTGCACGTATCACCAATGCACGGACCCCCATCACAGACCTGCATGTACACACATCACTAAAGCATGCACATTATAGAGAATCACCTAGCTCACAACATCACTACTCATACAAGGCAAAGCTGACAGGGCAATCACAACCATAGAGGCCAACACACCCATGCACAATATGTCACACGCAGAAACAATAACACAGCATTTACATCCCCCAAGTTCCCCCACCCAACGTCACCAGAGAAGAGGTGCCAGCAACATACAGTCCCCCAACAGAAGAGGGCCACATTGATGATGGCAGCTCTGGACATATGGATCTGGATGACCAACCTGCCCCATCAGGGATCTCCGGACAGTCGGTTACCCAGGCACAGTCCCATACCACCACAGAGCCTCCCCCCTCAGGAAACACCAGCAGAGCACCCACCCAGCGGGCCCATACCTCTGTCCCCAGGACACATCAATCAGCAGAGTGTCCACCACTACAGGGACCCCAGGCCACCCCACAAACACAGGACAATCAGGGACCTGGGGTCAGTGATACACGGTTTAGGGGACAGAGGTACAAGACAGCAGGGAAGCTGGGAGGACTGCTGTGTGACAAGGGGAGGACAGGCCCAGGGAACCAACCCTCCAGGAGGCACTTGCAGGGATCCTGGGAGCATACCACCATTCCCAGGAGACGATGGGCCAAATACTGGACAAGTTGCAGGAGACCCATCGGCTACAGGAGGGACAGTACCCGAGGATCAGGGAGGAACTGAAGGACATCCACACCACCCTGGTCATCATTGCAGGGGTGCTGGCAGACATGGCCAACACCATGAGGGAGGCAGTGGCACACCACCGGGCCCCTGTCACTAGCCACACTGATGAACAGCCCTCCACCTCCGCTGCCACTAGTGGACAGGAGGCCCCGCCACAGGAACAACAGACCACCAGCCAGTACCCCACCCCCTGCAGAAGGAGAACCACCCCGCAAACGGTCCCTGCAATCCAGGCAGAAGCCAGAGAACATTGCCAAGACCCCTGCCAGGAAATAGGACTCCCCTGATTGTCACCCTTGTGTCCCACTCTGTCACCCTGTCCACCTTGAAATGCTATTGCGCCACCTCCTATGCCCCTTGGACAATGCACCTGTGATACAAATAAACTGGACTCTATCGTGGACTTTCCTTCACCATCAACTCAGCCCATTCCACTACCCAATCTACTTCTTAACACTTAAATAAACACCATTAAAAAAAATACAAGCATGGGGACTGTCAAGTGATTGAACTATGTATTTGTTTAACAAGCTTTAAACACTGCAATACAACTGTACAGGAATGTATACATAGGAATGACCTGTAGTAGGCTGCAGTCAACACACCAGGTGCCAGAGTGGGGCACAGATATCTGAAAATAGATATGCAAAAGGGTACAGTAAGTGGCCATAGAATTGGGAGAATCTGCCTGCCATGTACAATGTCAAACACAAAATTGTCAATGTAAAGTGAAGTTACAGTGTCTTACCTGTGTGTCACTGGAAGTACTGTCGTATATTTGCTGTTCTGTTGTCCTCATCTTCTGCCTCCTCATCTTCACTGTCCACAGGGTCCACAGCTGCCACATGCCCATCCCCAGCCTCATCCTCCTGCAGAAAAGGCACCTGGCGTCTCAAGGTAAGGTAATGCAACATGCAGCATGCCAAGATGATCTGGTGGACCTTCTTGGGTGAGTAGTACAGGGATCCACCAGTTAGATGGAGGCAATGAAACCTGGCCTTCAGGAGGCCAAAGGTCCTCTAGATAATCCTTCTTGTCTGCCCATGTGCCTCATTATAACGTTCCTCTGCCCTTGTCCTGGCATTCCTCACTGGGGTTAGTAGCCATGAGAGGTTGGGGTACCCAGGGTCACCTGAAAATATTGAGGGATGCCTGTTAGACACACACTAAACCTTTTGGCCAACACCATACCCATACACCAACATCGACTGGGTGGGAACCAGGGCTCACCTATTAGCCACACCCGGTGCCTCTGGAGTTGAGCCATCACATATGGGATGCTGCAATTCCTCAGGATAAAGGCATCATGCATGTACTCAGGATACTTTGCATTGACATGGGAGATGTACTGGTCCACCAGGCACACTATCTGCACATTCATGGAGTGAAAGCTCTTTCGATTTCTGAACACCTGTGCATTTCTCCGGGGGAGGCGGGGACAAATGCAATATGTGTTCCATCGATTGCCCCAATGATGCTGAGTATATGTCCCATTGCATAGAAGTCAGCTTTCACTGTGGCCAAATCCTCCACCTGGGGGGAAATTATGTAGCTGTACATGTGCTTCATCAGGGCAGACAACACTCTGGTCAGCACTATTGAGAACATTGGCTGTGACATTCCTGCTGCCAAGCTCACTGTCACTTGGAAGAAGCCAGTTGCCACGAAACAGAGCAAAGCTAGGACTTGCGCAAGAGGGGGGATCCCAGTGGGCTGACGGATAGCAGATATCAGGTCAGGCTCCAATTGTGCACACAGCTATGTGATTGTGGCCCTGTCCAGTCTATAGGTGAGGATAATATGCCTGTCCTCCATTGTTGCCAAGTCCACTAGGGGTCTGTATACTCAGGGATGTCTCCATCTCCTATTCATCCGCAGCAGTTGTAATCTAGGGGGCAAAACGTGGAGCAGCTGGTCAGTTTTCCACATTTCCAAACACTACACTGCCTTGCATGTTGTGACTGTAACAGTATATTGTTGAATAGGCCCAAATGGTGCCTATGTGTACTGTGATGCAGTTAGGTGCCATGGCCTGCCCCCACTGAAATGGCGTCCGCCTGTCCTGTGTGGATGGACATGTGAAAATGAGGTAATGCCGCTGACGTTGTGCGCCGTTGCGGGAGGTCGTCGAGTACTGCCTTGCAACTCCTCATTGGTTGTCATTAGGCCCTATGGGTTACAGTGGCCAATGGTGATGTATGCCGGTGGTGAAGGTACGCACCGCCGTGGACGTGACCGCCATTTTCTATCTGTTCATTCATTTGCTACCTGACCTTCAATAGGAGAGGACCTACACTGCAAGTGCTGCTGTGACCTGTGTCTGGAACCGACCATGGCTCGTGTCACTGGGGAAAGGGCCCCTGCCTTCACCGCTGCAGAGTTGGAGAGACTGGTGGATGGGGTCCTTACCCAGTACCAAATTCTGTATGGGCCTCCAGACCAACAGGTGAATACACTGTGAGCACGATGCATGGGGCATGAATGCATGGAGTGCTGTGTGTGAGGGCCTCGTGTAGGGGGGTTGGTGGAAGGGTCCTGGGCAGTGTGATGCATGTATGGTGGGCAATGTCTGTGCATAAGGGGATGTGAGGGCTATGGTGGAACATGAGTGTAACAGGCCAGATGGTCTGACTGATACCTTTTTCTATGTGTATTTTACTGCAGGCCAGCTCCCATCAGAAACAGGGTATATGGCGTGCCATCGCCAAGGATGTGCGGACCCTGGGGGTCTACGGCAGGCGGAGCACCCACTGTCGCAAACGGTGGGAGGACCTAAGACGCTGTGCAAGGAAGGCGGCGGAGGCCTAGCTAGGGATGGCCTCACATTGAGGAAGGGGTGCCCGTTGAACCCTGACCCCCCTGATGGCCTGCATACTGGTGGTGGGCTATCCGGAGCTGGATTGGCTCTTGAGGGCATCACAGCAGCCACAAGGGGGTGAGTACAATTTCCCAATATACTACTTGTGCACAGTGGTGTGGTCTCTGGGTGGGGGATGTGGGCCTGTGGGTGCCCCTAGGCTAGGCCGGACATTGTAGGGTAGGTCCCATGTTGGGCAGGGTCTGATGAACACCACCTCGTACCAAGCTAGTAGGCATCCACTACTGGACAGGGGTCTGTGGGTCTCAGGTATGCTGCTATTGGCATTAGGTATTCCTGTCCATGGCCTGGTGACTAACATTGTGACTGATTGTGCATTGCCTAGTGCGTAGGCTGTTCCCTGTGTGTGTGTTTTGTACGCCAACGGTGGTTTGGAGCAGCCATTGACCAAGTGGTTCCTTTGTCTCTTCCACCACCTTTTTGTTTTGTCATCCTGTCCTTATGTGCATTAGCATCATCTGGCGGAGGAGCAGAGGCACCGGCGACAAGGGAGCTGCATCCCACAGGGCCCAGGAGGCCGAATCCACTGACGGTGAGGGCACCAGTGTGTGAAGGGCGAGGGGAGCACCACGGCGTAGACAGGAGGGGACAGTTCTGACAGTGATACCTCCTCTGATGGAAGCTCCCTCGTGGTGGTGGACACCTATGTGCCCAACCCAACTACAGGTACAGCTGCCACCCCGTACCAGCACTGCCCTCCCAGCAGCCTCTCAGCCCATGAGATCCATTTCTGGTGGGCAGTCAACCATAGTGAATGCCATCCAGGGGCTGGCAGCCCACTTGCAACAAACAAATGCATTCCTTGAGGGCATTCACTCTGGCATGTCGGGCCAACAGAGATCAATCCAGGCTCTGCCCTCCTCTCTGATGGTAGCCATTGTCCCTGTTTCTAGCCTCTAGCAGACATACCAACATCCACAGCCTCCACTGAGGCCCCCTCCTCCTCGTCCTCCACTTCCCTCCCAGTAGCGTCTCCACTCACACCTGCATGCACTACATCCTCATCCATTACCTCAATCACCATCATGCCTAACACTACACACCCCTCACTGGCAGTCACCACCCCCACATCCATGCATACGTCCCTTGTGTCCTCTCCCACTGTGTCTGTGTCCCCTCCTCCCAAAGTACACAAACGCAAGCACTTAGACACCCAACAGCCATCCACCTCTCACCAGCCCATGCACCTGCACCCAAAATCAGAAGACACCTCCTACAACCACTCCCTCTTCCTCCACTCCCAAACCTTCACCCTCTTCACCCCCCACTGTCCCTAAGAAGCTTTTCCTCTTCACCGTTGACCTCTTCCCTACCCTTCCCCCCATCCTTCACGTTGGGCCAGGGTGGTCAGAACCCAGGCGAGCACCTCAGCCAGCCAGTCCACAGCCACAGTAGTGTTGACAGCTACTGCAGGTGGGAGAGGCTCCAGGGAACCAGGCATCAGCACTGAAAGTGTGCCTCCACCAGCTGGCAAAGGGAAGGTCAAGGAGGCACCACCAGCTGCCAAAGGGAAGGTCAAGGAGACACCACCAGCTGCCAAAGGGAAGGGCAAGGAGGCACCACCAGCTGCCAAAGGGAAAGGCAGGGAGGCCCCACCAGCTGCCAAAGGGAAGGGCAAGGGGCTTGCACCAGCAGGCAGGAAGCACAGGAGGCCTGGTGCTGGGACTGATTCTGAGCCCCCACCACCAACCATGGTGGTTCAGCCATCCGAGGCAGCTGGGGATGGGCTGGGGCCTCCACCCACCACTGCCAGCACTGCCACCAGCACCGCCACCAACACCGCCGCCAGCAGCAGCCCCGGTGGACAGCCGTCAGAGGCTGCAGGGGATGGGCTGGAACCTCCCCCCACCACTGCCAACACCGCCACCAGCACCGCCACCAGCAGCAGCAGCAGCCCCAGCGGGCAGCCGTCCGAGGCTGCAGGGGATGGCTGGAACCTCCCCCCACCACTGCCAGCACCGCCACCAGCACCACTGCCAGCAGCAGCAGCCACAGTGGGCAGCCGTCCGAGGCTGTAGGGGATGGGCTGGAGCCTGGCCCCACCACTGCCAGCACCGCCACCAGCACCACTGCCAGCAGCAGCAGCCCCAGTGGGCAGCTCTTGCGAGGCTGCAGGGGATGGGCTGCATCCTCCCCCCACCACTTCCAGCCCCGACACCAGCCCGGCCACTGTCACCAATGAGCAGCCATCACTGATGGCGTACAGTGTGTATTCCTGCCTCCATGGGCTGTAGTGCGTCCTGGACCCTGCAAATCCTGTAGGTATGATACCCAGGTGGGAGACTGTGACCTTGCACTCCCCAAGTGCTACATCACAATGCACAAGGCCCCCTCCAGAACCAGTGGAAGAAGCCATCCACTCACGCCATCCTTGCCAGGATGAGTCACACTGGACACAAGGCTCCCTCCAGAACCAGTGGAAGAAGCCATCCACTCACCCCATCCTTGGCAGGATGAAGCACACTGGGCACAAGGCCCCCTCCATCACCAGTGGAAGAAGCCATCCACTCACCCCATCCTTGCCAGGATGAAGCACACTAGGCACAAGGTCCCCTCCAGAACCAGTAGAGAATCCATCCACTTGAGAGACTGTGACCTTGCACTCCCCAGGACCAAGCAGTGGGCAAACCACCCACTTGAGAGACTGTGGCCTTGCACTCCCCAGGACCAAGCAGTGGGCATGTAGCCCCCTCCAGGACCAGTGGCGTTGTACCATCTTCCGGCTGAGGTGCCCCCCCTTCCACAGCCTGTGTATTTTTGACCTGATGCCCCTGCAGTGTTCTCTCCGTGTTGTTGCAGGAGTGAGGTGGGGCCTTGGCCTATGTGTAGTGGCCCTATGGCCCACAGAGTTGAGGACTGGGCAGTGTCCCTCCATTTGTAAATATGTATATACATTTTGATTTTGAAGCACGCATTTGCTTATTACACTCACTTATTACACTTATTTTAATCAATTCCTTTTGTCCTTGCATTATTCCTAGGGGGTACGTGGTGTATATGTAATGTTACTGCATCTGTTTGTGTGTATAGTGTTGGGGGTTGGGGTGTTGCATGTGTGTCACTCTCTTTCCCCCCCTTCCCTTGTGTGCTAGGTGACAATACTCACTGTGGTCGTCTTTGCCGGCATTGATGTTCATAATGCAGGAAGAGGTATACAAGCATGGGGAAGATGTTCAACTCGGGCTCCATGAGGTGTGTCTTTTGACTTCTGTGTACTGTTTCCACCGTGCTTTTGATGTCGTTGGTACCGCCCCGGAAATGGTGGCGGATAGGCTTGTCTTAATACAGTGGGTGGAACATTGTCTTCCACCTGGCTGTTGGCGGTTACTGCTGTGGTGCTTGTTGCTACCACAATGGTGGTCGGTATGTTAAAGTGGCTGTCTGTGTGAGCAGTTTCCGCCATTGTCATAATTCCATTTTTTTTACCGCCGGCCTGTTGGCGGTATTACCGCTGCTTTATCACCGACCGCCAGGGTTGCAATGAGGGCCTTAGTTCTTTCTGTACCCTTTGTAAACTCTGGACCGGTGCCTCATTCATTCTGGAGGGAAATGAAAATCCTCCAGTTTTTTGAGTAAACTCTGTATGAGTTCTAAAACCTCCACTTGAATTTCCCCCGCATGACTATACCTTTGGTAAAGGAAATTCTGCGGGTAAATTCTACTCTGTATTTAGAAATTCCTCAAGAATTTCGTCCGTTTTCAGTTCCCGTCTCTCTTCGAAAGGGGCCCTATATTTTTGAATTACCTGATTAGGTTGTATTCGACCATTCTTGCAGGCATGATTCTTTTTCGGTATTTGCCACAACTGGTGCCACACCTAATTGTGGTTACTTAAAATTCAGTAGAGCCATAGCAACATAATAATAAATAACACACTACTCAAAATGAATTATCTTAGCATTGCAAAACTGCATCTGCAGGATTGCTTAACGCAATGTTTTTCAAAGCATATTGCAAATTTGGCCGGTGCTCGTTTTTTTTTTTTTACATCTGCATTGAGCAAATACTTGATTTTCAGATGCTAATGCAGCCTTCAAACTAATTATGAAACTGTGAGCATCAAAACAGTAATCATACGTTCAATGTGAAATGATCCGTCAGTTTGCAGGGACTTGTTCTCTTCCATTCATTTGAATTCCCTAGAATTGAACACACCCTTACAGATTGGGCGCATCTTTGATGGGTTTGCCTGACTAACTAACAATCATTAATTGAGATAATTATGTTTTTAAGCTTCATCCTAATTACAGGGTGTGAAACTGCGAAAGCAACCTTAATGTAAATTAGTTTTGCGTGGATTTCACAATTTATTTTCACATGTCTTATTTGAGGCTGCTTTGGCTTATATTTGGTGAGAGCAACCCACCTAGTAATATGTCCTATTTATGCCGTTCAGAATATCCGCGGTTTAGATCCTGGGTGTAAAGGATATGCTGCTTGCAAAACGCAGTGATGTTGGAAGAGTTTTCAAAGTCGGGTGCTGCCATTAATATCACATCAATGAAGTCAAAGCGTCACACAAACAAGTCTAGGAAATGAGCCATGCAAATCAACAGGGTATGTGTACATTTCGGAGAACGCTGTCACAAATATATCACTAAATCATAGATTGGTAGCTCACTGCCATTTACAGACATCCTATTTCCCATTGAACTGCGTGTTGGGGAAAATCTGACATCCTACATACTTTACATTCACACGTCTCAAACTTCAGCAAAATTGTCACATTGTTCACTTTACAAAATGTTCTAACTTTGCAGTCAGAGAAAGGAAAGTAGATACAACACTCTGGGGGTCATTACAACATTGGCGGTATAAGGTGCTTACCGCCGTGCAGAAGACCGCCAATACACCGCGGCGGCGGCGGTAGACCGCCACAGCTATTATGACACACATCTCGGAATCCGCCGAAATTCAGACACCCACACAATCCCGCCACACCAAAGGTCAGCGATAAACATACGGAAACAAAACCTCCACCTCCACGCCAACAGAAACACGCCCATGCCATTACGACACACTAATCCACGCGGCGGTCTTTCAACCGCGGTATTCCATTGGCGGTACACACCGCCGTGCTCAAAATACACACACATCTACAAAACACCGCCACATTGGACAATTACAAATACACACACCTGATACACATACACACACCATTCCCACACATCCAATACAACATAAAACACACACCCACATCACCCACAAACCCCTATAACCAAAAATTCAGAGAGAAGGCGAGAGAGAGAGCACAGAATAGACAACCCCATCACACAGAGGCACACAACACCATCACTCACACAACATCCATGCACAAAACACCACCTACAACTACACTCACCACACTCATCAACACATACACCACCCCACACATCACACACAACACCCCATGTCACGCCAAAGACACCCCCGCTTCTCTGAGGAGGAGCTCAGGGTCATGGTGGAGGAAATCGTACGGGTAGAGCCACAGCTATTTGGCTCACAGGTACAGCACACATCCATAGCCAGGAAGATGGAGCTATGGCAAAGAATAGTGGACAGGGTCAACGCAGTGGGACAGCACCCAAGAAATAGGGAGGACTTCAGGAAGAGGTGGAACGACCTACGGGGGAAGGTGCGTTCCACGGTCTCCAGGCACCACATCGCGATACAGCGGACTGGCGGCGGACCCCCACCTCCTCCCCCTCAACTAACAACATGGGAGGAGCAAGTCTTGTCCATCTTGCATCCTGAGGGCCTCGGAGGAGTCGTTGGAGGAACGGACACTGGTAAGTCAAATCTTCACTTTCATATCCCCCACCCTACCTGCATGCTATCACACACCCCCACCCTCACACCCTCCCCTATCACCCAAACTCCTCACAAATGTACCCATAACACCAACTACACATCCCAACCCCAAGACCTGCATGACACAACTAAGCATGGACACCCATCACTAAAGCATGCCCACTGCACATACCCAGAACACCCCCCAACCATCAGCACACAACCCCACACACAGGAATGCCTCCACTGGGGTTCACGCACACCCAACCATTGCACACCATGAAACACACACATGCAATAATCATGTACTTATACCCACGCAGGAACCCGAAGGAACGTCACCACACCAGAGGGTCCAGACAACACCACTCCACCCCCAGAAGAGGCCCACAGTGACGACAGCAGCTCTGCCCTACTGGATCTTGATGACCAGCCCGGACCACCGTGGGCCTCAGGACAGTCGGTTCCCCTTGCCCAGCCACAGCCCATCACCGAGCTTCCACCCTCTGGTAACACCAGCACAGCACCCACCCAGCGGGCCCAAACCTCCCTACCCAGGACACGTCAATCAGCGGTGTGTCCACCACTACAGGGCACCCAGGCTAACCCAACACCCCAACAACAACAGGGACCTGGGGGAAGTGGTAGTGGGCACACGGTCCAGGGGACGGAGGCACAGGAACACAGGGGAACCGGGAGGGCTGCTGTGCGACAGAGGGAGGACAGGCCAAGGGAACCAACTCTCCACGAGGCCCTATCCTCCATCATGGGAGCATACCACCACTCCCAGGAGACGATGGCCACGGTCCTGGACAAGTTGCAGGAGACCCTGCGTCTGACAGAGGAGCAGTATTTGGGGTTCAGGGAGGAGCTCAGGACCATCGGCTCCGCCCTGGGCACCATCGTAGGGGTGCTGACGGACATTCAAAAGACCTTGAGGGACACCGTGGCACTCCAAGGGGCCCCTGACACTAGTCAGGACGACGAACTGCCCACCACCTCCGCCGGCGCTAGTGGACAGGACGCCCCGCAACAGGACCACCACACCAGCACCCCATCCCCTGCAGACGGACAACCACCACGCAAGCGGGCCCTGAGATCCAGGAACAGGACAGAGCAAGATGGCAAGACCCCCGCCAGGAAATAAGACCACCCTGATTGTCCCTCCACTGTCCCACTTTGTTACCCTGTCCAAATCGGAACTGCCCCAGCTCCACTTCCAATGGCCAGATGTGCAATGTACCTGTGAGACTAATAGACTGGACCCTGCCATGGACATTCCTCCTCCACCATCACCCATCCCCATTTCACAACCCCCCTTCATTTTTTAGCACTTAAATAAACACCCTTGAAACACTAAATAAAATGGAGTCAGTCTATGATTTGTAATTTTGTATTATCAATGACAGTGTCATAATGGGTTACCCATTGGAAGGCTAACATACCAATGTCACACATCACAAGCCCTTCAAGGATGCAAGCAGTTGACACGTAGGTTACCATATTTGTGAAACTGAAATGGAAGGGGACAACTCAGTTAACAAATAGTGAGTGAAATGTCGGTACAGGATAGAGGTAGACGGGTGAAAGTTAATATAATGTTAAACCAGAAAATGTACTCACCTGTGTTTCACTGGAAATATTGCTGTATGACTGACTCCCTGTTGTCATTTTCTTCTTCCTCAGCTTCATCCTCATCACTGTCCACAGGCTCCACAGGCTCCACAGCTGCTACAACACCGTCATCTGGATCATCCTCCTGTAGAAAAGGCACCTGGCGTCGCAATGCCAAATTATGGAGCATGGAGCAGGCGATGGTGATGTCGCACACATTCTTCGGTGAGTAGAATAGGGACCCACCTGTCATATGGAGGCACCTGAACCTGGCCTTCAGGAGGCCGAAGGTGCGTTCGATCACCCTCCTAGTCCGCCCAGGGGCCTCATTGTAGCATTCCTCTGCCCTGGTCCTGGGATTCCTCACTGGGGTCAGTAGCCAGGAAAGGTTGGGGTAACCAGAGTCCCCCAATAGCCATACACGGTGCCTCTGGAGTTGACCCATCATATCAGGGATGCTGCTATTCCGCAGGATGTAGGCGTCATGCACAGAGCCAGGGAACATAGCATTTACCTGCAAGATGTACTGGTCTGCCAAACAGACCATCTGGACATTCATCGAATGATAACTCTTCCGGTTTCTGTACACCTGTTCACTCCTGTGGGGGGGGGACCAGAGCTACATGGGTCCCATCAATGGCACCTATGACGTTGGGGATATGTCCAAGAGCATAGAAGTCACCTTTCACTGTAGGCAAATCCTCCACCTGAGGGAAAATTATGTATCTCCTTACGTGTTTCAGCAGGGCAGCCAACACTCTGGACAAGACGTTGGAAAACATAGGCTGGGACATCCCGATGCCATGGCCATAGTTGTCTGAAAAGACCCACTTGCAAGGAAATGGAGCACTGACAGCACCTGCACGTCAGGGGGGATTCCAGTCGGATGGCGGATTGGTGACATCAGGTCTGGCTCCAACTGGGTACATAGTTCATGGATAGTGGCACGGTCAAACCTGAAGGTGACGATTAAATGTCTCTCTTCCATTGTCAACAGGTCCACCAGCGGTCGGTACACCAGAGGATTCCGCCATGTTCTCATATGTCCCAGCTGACGGTGCCTAAGAAGGACAACAGCGAATAAACAGTCAATATTCATCCAGGTATGTACCCACAGTCACACACAAGACTACACCAGACAATAAACCGCTCCTGGATGTGTGTTGAGTGTAGGCCTCGGTATGTGTGACGCAGTAGTAAATGAAGCCATGTGGGCCCCTGAAATGGCGGCTGCCTGACCTCTAAACTGGGACAATGGGATTGTGGGTTAACAGCGCTGGCATTGCACACCCTCGCGGTAGGCGGTCATAGACCGCAGCGCAATGCTGGATTGGTTAACATTGGACCCTATGGATCCCAGGAGCCAATGAACAGGTGCGCCGGCGGTGATGATGCGCACCGCAGCGCACGTCACCGCCGCGGGCGTCACCGCCATTTTCTATCTGTTCAATCACTAGATACCTGACCTTCGACAGGAGAGGACCTACACTGCTAGTGCTGCTGTGATCTCGGTCTGGAAGCGACAATGGCTGCTGGGTCTGGGGAAAGGGCAATTTACAAGGGCATCCCTCCCCCGGGCCGCCCCATAGTCTCCGGTATCGGCTCATTGTTGGAACCCCTCTCAAAGTTTTGTGATTTTTTTCTACAACCCATTGTGCAGGCAACCTCCACCTTTTTAAAGGACACCAAAGACACCTTGGTTTTACTTGATAATATTAACGACTCAGGTACTACTGACATATTGATTTGTCTAGACGTAGAGTCCTTATATACCAATATTCCCCAAGAAGCAACTCTCGCTGCTGTGGAAAGCATACTTTTGACGGACACTTGGACCCATAACACTCCCGTGAGCTTTATCATGCAATGTGCAAGCGTGGCCCTAAAAGAAAACTTCTTTCAATTCGAAAAGTGTCTGTATCATCAATACAGGGCACTTCCATGGGGAGTACTTTTGCGCCTAGTCTGGCCTGTTTATACATGTTTGACTTTGAACGCCGTTATATTCTAACCCCTGACCAACCATTCTTTTTCAACATTAGATTGTGGCGTCGCTACATAGACGACATACTAGTGATTTGGAAGGGCAATACAGACCAAGCTAAAGCCTTTGCACAATGGGTTAATACTTTGGACACCCATTTGCGTTTTACCTCTACCATCTCTGACAGTGAGGTATCCTTCCTTGATTTATGAATCACACTTAAGGGTGGGCGTCTACATTCTTCTGTGTTCCATAAACCCACAGATAGAAATAGCCTTTTACTTTACAACAGCCATAACCCTAAGGCTTTGCGAGATAATTTACCCGTTGGTCAGTTTCTGAGGATACAACGTAACTGCTCTGATATTAGTGACTTTCATACCCAAGCCAATATGTTGTGTCATAAACTTTCTGAGCGCAACTATCCAGCTAGGAATATTAGACAAGCGAAGAAAAGAGCCAGCAACATCCCCAGGGAGTCGCTGCTGATCAACAACATCCGCACACCACAATCTAGACTTACCTGCGTGACTACTTTCACTCCTCTGAGCAATCGGATTAAGAATGTTGTCCGCAAATTCTGGCCGATCCTCACAAGTGCAGGCAAGACTTTAGAATATCCTCTTTTTGCATTTAAAAGAACTCATAACATCAAAGATTTGGTAGTTCACACAAGACCTATGACGTATCGCCACCCGGACAACACAGGTCCTAGCCAATGGTTGAAAGTTAAGGGACACCACCCTTGTGGTGGTTGTAATGTCTGCCCTATGACCAGCAATATACAAGAGGTGGATTTAGGTGAATCAAAGACCTGGCAATTGAGAACACATACCAATTGCCGCACAAAAGACTGTATCTATATGATCACATGTCCTTGTGACCTTAGGTATATAGGTATGACAACCAGAATGGTGAAAATCCGCATTAATGAGCATCGCAGCACTATCAGATGTAAGAGGTCCTCTACGAAACTGACTAATCACTATATTGATAAACAACACACTCCTGATGACATTAAATGGATTGTTCTTGAGACCATTAAAGACAACAGAGATTGCACCACGAGACTTTTTGAGAAGGAACAGCGGTGGGTGTTTAGGCTTAAGACCCATATCACTGGACTCAATGATGATATTCAATGGACCAGTTTCATCCACTGAGTACTATATACATTGGTTGTTCTTACCCTTTTCCCATTGCTTACTATCTTGGGGTCCGAATTTTGAAAAACTTGTCTCTTTTTCGAGTTTTTATTTATAATACCTGAACTGGGTTCTTATTTGTATTCCGGAAGCCCCTTTGAGTCATTTATTACAGCCCCACCTCATAATATCTGCTGTTCTGACTCCCTATTTAGTAATGGCCGACACAATTCTGTCCGCCTCTTTATATTTTTCACTTGATTCCTTCTTCTCTTTTAGTTACTTCCTTCTCTCTTTATAACCCTTACTAAATACATTCTCCCTAGTTCTGGGGAACATCGATGAAAGTAGGTCACCCGGCTAGGTCGGCTCCACTAACAAGTAAGTGCTTCTTTGGGGGCTTTTTGTGTGCCTCATGGTTCTTTTGCCTTGAGGCAGGTAGTATCACATTCTGAACCGCGCTATTTAGCGCGTCATTTCTTTACTCCGGTCGTTATTTAAATTGCTTCTGTAACTGCCTTAGTTTTGAGGCAGACAGTGGAAAAGACCGAAACTGCGCTATTCAGCGCGTTATACCTCAGCTCCGGCCGCCTTTTTGTTGCGGACCGGAGTTGAGACGAGGTTGATCTCCATGCTCCTTACTTTCTGTCCCGGCTTCAGCTACACTCGACCACGGGTCAGAGCTGGGGTAGGACTAGCTTTACGACCTGCCTTTAATCAAATATCAGACGCGTTCACTGACGCGCCCACCCTTTTCTAATTAATTAATTTTTTTGATATTTTTTGATAGTTTTTGTCCCTTAACCAAGGGTGACAATTAACCCTTTAGTATAGCGTTTTTACTCAAATAACATAAAATGGTTTAAGGAATTAACTACCTATACACTTCCTGACCAAGTATTCATTAAGTACCTCTGTCAAGGATATTTTCTATTGACCACAATTGATAAATATTCCGCCATTACAAGAAATGTTCACATTAAACTAGATGGGATATTGATTATGTTTTGCCTATTACACACATGTATATGCATAGTGTAATACCAGTGAACATCTTATTCCGCTAGTGCTATTTTATTACTTTCCTGATTCGAGTTGCATAGCCTGATATGACTATGATATGACTAAGGATTGCTTCAAGGATAGGATAAAGGGTTTGTTTACTTTACTTGTCATCATCTATACATATTTCTTTGATAAACACCTTGACTACGAACTATACTAATACGTGATGTAAGGTCTGTTTATTTTTATTTTTATTCTCATATGTATACCTAGACTAAAGTGGATTGCTTCAAGTAGATGCTCTCCCCGATGAGGCCCTACATTTAATTTTTTGTGGGTAAGCATTGTGATACACATGCATAGGAATTCTGTATCATTTCACTGTTGGATGTTAAGCACATGGCACCTTTGGGATTTCTCACGAGTGTATGGGGTATTGTTTCCAGACATTGAGCACATGTTACTTCTGACAACAATTATCTCTCTTGACACGTGTTTCTTTTACTCTTATAGGCTTTGTTCTCCCTATTATGGGATGTCCAAGTGTTTAAAGGATTAGGTACGTCTTTAAGGTCCTGACGAATCGCGTAAGATCATTTATTGACTATAAATTAGCGAGAAACATGTTGACCTATGATGTAGAGTAACACAGGGGATCCTGTGTTTACTTGTTTCGTTCTTACTACTCCCCAATGTGAGAGCTAGTATCTGTAATAAGTAATTCTTCTTTTTATGGGGAGTGTAGACATTATTTTACTATATCCCTATTTATTGTTTTTAATCTTGCCAGAGGTACTAACATTGAATTAAATTTATGATCATATCCTACCTCTAGGCATTTTTAACCATTACTATACCAATCCTCAAATTCTTTTGACCGGTTGTGCATTTTCCTCCAAAAGATCTCCGGCAAAGAGTCCCCACGTGGGGCCCGTCAGGCATTGCAGCACCAGCCTGATGAGGAGCACAGCCCTATGATGAAGCATGTCACCGATAGGTGAGTGAGGGCTCGTGCTTCAAAATAAAAAAAATCTTTCCTTGGTATGCAGAACCTATCGGTCTAAAAGGAACTCTCTTTTTGGAATCGTGTGTGCAATTTTTGATTCGTACTGTACTGGGAGCTTCACACACGGGACCACGAGTCCTGTCTCCAAATATCCCATTTTTTGGCCCCTTCTCTTGTTGTTTTTTGATGATTTAGCGTAGCCCTTTGGCTACGGGGCATTTCTAAGTACACTCCGATAAAAATTATATCTGGTGGTGAACATGTCGGACCTACAAGGTCTCAGTTATGATGACAGCATGGTACAGGCCATACTGCAAACCCCATCCATCCTAGGAGATGAAAACAGTGGTCCCTCTAGCGGTGCTAAAGAAGATTGGACAAAATTATCAGCTTTGAAGAAAGAACTTATAAAGACCGTCCTGCACGGGACAATTATGACAGAATATCTTAGGGCCAACATTTCACCCAATGGCCTAATTGTCACTAACGTCCCTAGGATTTTTCTACAGGACCTACAATTTCGACTTGATTGGTCACAAATTTCATGGAAGTGTACTCGGGATTGGTTGATCTTGATTATCAACACTTCCAAACGGTTGGCTGACTCCATAACTATCCAGATTTCTATCACAGAAGCGGCCATGAAAACCACGATTCAATTGTCTCAGTTCAAGTCTCGTTTGGCTGAGATTAATTTAGAACTCAACGAGACAAAGGAATACTTGACAAGACAGAAAATCAACAAATTACAAAAGGATATCAAACGTTTTAGCAGAGAAAAGATCTACCCTTACACGAAGGATGACTATCAATATGAAGGAGCTTCAGAGTCCTCAGATGATTCTGAGACCCCGCAACGCAAATCACGTACACCACAATATAGCTCTAGCTCGGATGATTGGAGCAGCGATGAGGGACAGAGACAGAACCGCAATCGCTATAACCTGCCGACCCACTACAACCCTCCATTCCCATATCAACAGATGCCACCGTGGCAGGCTATGCCTATGCCGTTTTTTCAACCACAGCCACAGTATAACTTCAATCCTTTTTTAGGAAGAGGCCGGGGCAGAGGCAGAGGCAAAAACAGAAGGAGAGGAAGAAACGTCCACTGGGCACAGGAGGAACCACAGATGGTGACCAGGAGTCGCAGCATTACAATACAAAAGAAACCTTAGTTGTAAATCTTTCAAAATCTACTCTCACACCTCCAGAGAGGGCAGTTCTGGAGAAAGGCCTAGGGTTTGTACCTACTCCTAAGGAGGACCGTTTCAGATTGAATTGCGAGTTGTCAGCATTGTTTCGTAAGATCAGATTACATTTTTTCTTTAAAGATCGTCCTAAGCCAGATTTAAGAGGTGATACCAATTTAAGGAATCCCTCTACTTTTACACCGCCTGCCACCACGATCCCGCTTGAGGTCCTCACTTTTGAGAAAGCGGTTCGCCATGAAATCCAACTCCTTGAACCTCCCCGATCGTTTCAGAATGTCTCTAATTTGGAGCGTGCTGCCTTACATTCCTTATCACATAATCAAGACATCACCCTTAAACCTGCGGACAAAGGAGGTGCGATAGTGGTGATGGATACAACTGACTACAGACAGGAGTGCCTCAGGTTACTTAGTGACGTATCCTACTATAACCAGATCACAACAGACCCAACCCCACGCCTGCAACGGGAAATACGGGGTATGATTTTGGAAGCAGAGTCAGCTGGCTGGATCACTCACCAAGAAGCCGAGTTCCTGGATACAAAGAACTCCAGGACTCCATACTTTTACTGTCTCCCAAAAATTCACAAGGGCATCCCTCCCCCGGGCCGCCCCATAGTCTCCGGTATCGGCTCATTGTTGGAATCCCTCTCAAAGTTTTGTGATTTTTTTCTACAACCCATTGTGCAGGCAACCTCCACCTTTATAAAGGACACCAAAGACACCTTGGTTTTACTTGATAATATTAACGACTCAGGTACTACTGACATATTGATTTGTCTAGACGTAGAGTCCTTATATACCAATATTCCCCAAGAAGCAACTCTCGCTTCTGTGGAAAGCATACTTTTGACGGACACTTGGCCCCATAACACTCCCGTGAGCTTTATCATGCAATGTGCAAGCGTGGCCCTAAAAGAAAACTTATTTTAATTCGAAAAGTGTCTGTATCATCAAATACAGGGCACTTCCATGGGGAGTACTTTTGCGCCTAGCCTGGCCTGTTTATACATGTTTGACTTTGAACGCCGTTATATTCTAACCCCTGACCAACCATTCTTGTCCAACATTAGATTGTGGCGTCGCTACATAGACGACATACTAGTGATTTGGAAGGGCAATACAGACCAAGCTAAAGCCTTTGCACAATGGGTTAATACTTTGGACACCCATTTGCGTTTTACCTCTACCATCTCTGACAGTGAGGTATCCTTCCTTGATTTACGAATCACACTTAAGGGTGGGCGTCTACATTCTTTTGTGTTCCATAAACCCACAGATAGAAATAGCCTTTTACTTTACAACAGCCATCACCCTAAGGCTTTGCGAGATAATTGACCCGTTGGTCAGTTTCTGAGGATACGACGTAACTGCTCTGATATTAGTGACTTTCATACCCAAGCCAATATGTTGTGTCATAAACTTTCTGAGCGCAACTATCCAGCTAGGAATATTAGACAAGCGAAGAAAAGTGCCAGCAACATCCCCAGGGAGTCGCTGCTGATCAACAACATCCGCACACCACAATCTAGACTTACCTGCGTGACTACTTTCACTCCTCTGAGCAATTGGATTAAGAATGTTGTCCGCAAATTCTGGCCGATCCTCACAAGTGCAGGCGAGACTTTAGAATATCCTCTTTTTGCATTTAAAAGAACTCATAACATCAAAGATTTGGTAGTTCACACAAGACCTATGACGTATCGCCACCCGGACAACACAGGTCCTAGCCAATGGTTGAAAGTTAAGGGACACCACCCTTGTGGTGGTTGTAATGTCTGCCCTATGACCAGCAATATACATGAGGTGGATTTAGGTGAATCAAAGACCTGGCAATTGAGAACTCATACCAATTGCCGCACAAAAGACTGTATCTATATGATCACATGTCCTTGTGACCTTAGGTATATAGGTATGACAACCAGAATGGTGAAAATCCGCATTAATGAGCATCGCAGCACTATCAGATGTAAGAGGTCCTCTACGAAACTGACTAATCACTATATTGATAAACAACACACTCCTGATGACATTAAATGGATTGTTCTTGAGACCATTAAAGACAACAGAGATTGCACCACAAGACTTTTTGAGAAGGAACAGCGGTGGGTGTTTAGGCTTAAGACCCATATCACTGGACTCAATGATGATATTCAATGGACCAGTTTCATCCACTGAGTACTATATACATTGGTTGTTCTTATCCTTTTCCCATTGCTTACTATCTTGGGGTCCGAATTTTGAAAAACATGTCTCTTTTTCGAGTTTTTATTTATGATACCTGAACTGGGTTCTTATTTGTATTCCAGAAGCCCCTTTGAGTCATTTATTACAGCCCCACCTCATAATATCTGCTGTTCTGACTCCCTGTTTAGTAATGGCCGACACGATTCTGTCCGCCTCTTTATATTTTTCACTTGAGTCCTTCTTCTCTTTTAGTTACTTCCTTCTCTCTTTATAACCCTTACTAAATACACTCTCCCTAGTTCCGGGGAACATCAATGAAAGTAGGTCACCCGGCTAGGTCGGCTCCACTAACAAGTAAGTGCTTCTTTGGGGGCTTTTTGTGTGCCTCATGGTTCTTTTGCCTTGAGGCAGGTAGTATCACGTTCTGAACCGCGCTATTTAGCGCGTCATTTCTTTACTCCGGTCGTTATTTAAATTGCCTCTGTAACTGCCTTAGTTTTGAGGCAGACAGTGGAAAAGACCGAAACCGCGCTATTCAGCGCGTTATACCTCAGCTCGGGCCGCCTTTTTGTTGCAGACCAGAGTTGAGACGAGGTTGATCTCCATGCTCCTTACTTTCTGTCCCGGCTTCGGCTACACTCGACCACGGGTCAGAGCTGGGGTAGGACTAGCTTTACGACCTGCCTTTAATCAAATATCAGACGCGTTCACTGACGCGCCCACCCTTTTCTAATTAATTAATTTTTTTGATATTTTTTTATAGTTTTTGTCCCTTAACCAAGGGTGACAATTAACCCTTTAGTATAGCGTTTTTACTCAAATAACATACAATGGTTTAAGGAATTAACTACCTATACACTTCCTGACCAAGTATTCATTAAGTACCTCTGTCAAGGATATTTTCCATTGACCACGATTGATAAATATTCCGCCATTACAAGAAATGTTCACATTAAACTAGATGGGGTATTGATTATGTTTTGCCCATTACACACATGTATATGCATAGTCTAATACCAGTGAACATCTTATTGCGCTAGTGCTATTTTATTACTTTCCTGATTCGAGTTGCATAGCCTGATATGACTATGATATGACTAAGGATTGCTTCAAGGATAGGATAAAGGGTTTGTTTACTTTACTTGTCATCATCTATACATATTTCTTTGATAAACACCTTGACTACGAACTATACTAATACGTGATGTAAGGTCTGTTTATTTTTATTTTTATTTTTATTCTCATATGTATACCTAGACTAAAGTGGATTGCTTCAAGTAGATGCTCTCCCCGATGAAGCCCTACATTTAATTTTTTGTGGGTAAGCATTGTGATATACATGCATAGGAATTCTGTATCATTTCACTGTTGGATGTTAAGCACATGGCACCTTTGGGATTTCTCACGAGTGTATGGGGTATTGTTTCCAGACATTGAGCACATGATACTTCTGACAACAATTATCTCTCTTGACACGTGTTTCTTTTACTCTTATAGGCTTTGTTCTCCCTATTATGGGATGTCCAAGTGTTTAAAGGATTAGGTACGTCTTTAAGGTCCTGACGAATCGCGTAAGATCATTTATTGACTATAAATTAGCGAGAAACATGTTGACCTATGATGTAGAGTAACACAGGGGATCCTGTGTTTACTTGTTTCGTTCTTACTACTCCCCAATGTGAGAGCTAGTAGCTGTAATAAGTAATTCTTCTTTTTATGGGGAGTGTAGACATTATTTTACTATATCCCTATTTATTGTTTTTAATCTTGCCAGAGGTACTAACATTGAATTAAATTTATGATCATATCCTACCTCTAGGCATTTTTAACCATTACTATACCAATCCTCGAATTCTTTTGACCGGTTGTGCATTTTCCTCCAAAAGATCTCCGGCAAAGAGCCCCCACGTGGGGCCCGTCAGGCATTGCAGCGCCAGCCTGACGAGGAGCACAGCCCTATGATGAACCATGTCACTGATAGGTGAGTGAGGGCTCGTGCTTCAAAAGAAAAAAATTCTTTCCTTGGTATGCAGAACCTATCGGTCTAAAAGGAACTCTCTTTTTGGAATCGTGTGTGCAATTTTTGATTCGTACTATACTGGGAGCTTCACACACGGGACCAGGAGTCCTGTCTCCAAATATCCAATTTTTTGGCCCCTTCTCTTGTTGTTTTCTGGGGAAAGGGCCCCTGCCTTCACTGCACAGGAGTTGGAGAAACTTGTGGATGGGGTCCTCCCCCAGTACATGCTACTCTAGGGTGCTCCAGACCAACAGGTTAGTACACAGGGAGCACGTTGTATGGGCTAGGCCGGGGTGGACAGGGCTGGGTGGAATAGGGAAGGGGGCAGAGTTGATACTACAGTAAAGCATGGTAATAAAAGGCCCACATGGCCAGAGTAGGGAGGGGGCCACTCACAACGACAGTGCAGTTGGTAATGACTGTTCCTCTTTCCTTGTGCATGTCATGCAGATCAGCGCCCACCAGAAGAGGGACATTTGGCGTGCCATCGCAAACGAGGTCCGGACCCTGGGGGCCCACCAGAGACGGGGCACCCACTGCTGTAAGAGATGGGAGGACATTCGCCGCTGCAGCAAGAAGACGGCGGAGGCTCAGCTGGTGATGGCCTCCCAACGTGGGAGGGGTGCCCGTCGCACCATGACCCCCCTGATGTTCCGGATCCTGGCGGTGGCCTACCCAGAGTTGGATGGGCGCTTAAGGACATCACAGCAGACACAAGGGGGTGAGTACAACCTCATTCTGCGGACTTTCCGCGCAGTGGAGGGGTCTGGGTGGGGGAGGTGGGCTGTGTGTGTACCTAGGCCAGGGCGTGTTAGGTAGGCAAGGCCCCTCCGTAATGTGTGCCATGTGGCACTCTACCCCACCTCAGAAGAGTGCCAAGTTGAGGTATAGTTGCCCCTGTGGCATCCATGTGCGCAGATTTCCAGCATTGCCATGTAGGCCATATCCCAGAAATTGCATGTGCAGAGGCCAGGAGCACGGCGTAATGCATGGGGCTGCTGCGTCTGTCTTGTCCGCCAACGGTAGCGGTATGCCATGCACTAAAACTCTCTTTGTTCTGTATCCCCCCCTTTTCCTGCTCTCCCTGTCCTTTTGTACATCAGCATCATCAGGCGGAGGTACAGTGGCACCGGAGCACGAGGGAGCTGCATCCCACATGGCCATGGAGGGCCACACCACAGACTCTGAATGCACCAGTGGGACGGAGGGTGAGGGGAGCTTCACGTCGGCCAACGGATCACCAAGCAGCGACACGGACTCGTCCGCCGATGGGAGCTCCCTTGTGGTGGCGGCACCATCTGTGCGCCCCACTTCTACAGGTACAGCCGCCACCTCCCCTACCAGCACCACCCTCCCAGCAGCCCCTCAGCGTTCACCCCTTGCCCGCTCACCCAGGAGGGTGGGCATCACCTTCGCCCCAGGCACCTCAGGCCCTGCCCCAGTCACCCCTGCTGCCCTCAGTGAGGAGGCCATTGACCTCCTCAGGTCACTCACTGTTGGGCAGTCGACCATTGTGAATGCCATCCAGGGTGTAGAAAGGGAGTTGCAAAACGGTAATGCATTCCTGGAGGGCATTCATTCTGGTCAGGCTGCCCTTCAGTGAACCCTGCAATCTCTGGCCTCAGCACTGATGGCAGCCATTGTCCCTGTGTCCAGCCTCCCCCCTCCAACTTCCTCCACCCAGACCCAATCCCCTGCACCCCAGCCCATCCCAAGCACACCTACAGACCAGCATGCACACAAGTCAACACACACAAGTAGCTCAAGCAAACATAGGCACCACACACACCACAGGCACTCACGCAAGCCTCACCCACATACAGACACAGCAACATCCACTGTCTCCACTGTGTCCCCCTCCTCCTCTTCTCCCTCCTCCCTCCCAGTCTCCTCTACACACACACCTGCATGCACCACATCTACAGGCACTAGGACTCGCACCAGGACACCCAGCAGCACAAGCCGCTCACCTGCACTCACCACCTCCACTGCCATTTACACGTCCCCTGTGTCCTCTCCCAGTGTGTCTGTGACGCCCCTGCCCAAAGTACACAAACGCCGGCAATCACTCATCCAACATCCATCCACCTCACGACAGCCTCCAGTACCTGCACCTGCCCCAAAACATCTAAAGTGACACCTCCTACAACCACCTCCTCTTCCTCCACTCCCAGGGCCCCTCCAGCTACCCATCCCAGTGTCCATCAGAAACTGTCCCTATGTCAAATTGACCTTTTTGCAACCCCCCTCCAATTGATCAGTCCCGTCGTAGCGCCTCAGCCAAAAAGCCTCCAGTACCAGTGGTACGTGTTCCAGGTTTTTGGAGTGCACCGTCCACCAGGGCAGGCAGTAGGACCTGGAGCCAAGGCACTGGCAGCCCACCCCCTGTAAAGGCTCTGAAATTGGGGAGTGGACGACGGGACATTGTCAAGACTCCTGGTGGGACAACTAGTGAAATGGGATCCAAGGCGATTGGTGAGTCAGCTGTAACTCCATAGAAGGTGGGGAAGGTCCAGAGGAAGTCTCCCCAGCCTGTTGTGAGTGTCACGGCGGAGAAGTGCGCCATCATTTCCGGCGGTCCAGACACAACCGCCAGCACCGTCGTAACTGGTCCAGAGACCACCGCCGGAGTCACAGCCCAGGAGGGCCCAAGTATCGTCACTGGTCAGGAGACCACCGCCGGAGTCACAGCCCAGGAGGGCCCAAGTATCGTCACTGGTCAGTAGACCACCGCCACCGCCGGAGTCACAGCCCAGGAGGGCCCAAGTATTGTCACTGGTCAGGAGACCACCGCCACCGCCAGAGTCACAGCCCAGGAGGGCCCAAGTATCGTCACTGGTCAGGAGACCACCGCCGGAGTCACAGCCCAGGAGGGCCCAAGTATCGTTACTGGTCAGGAGACCACCGCCACCGCCGGAGTCACAGCCTAGGAGGGCCCAAGTATCGTCACTGGTCAGGAGACCACCGCCACTGCCAGACTCACAGCCCAGGAGGGCCCAAGTATCGTCACTGGTCAGGAGACCACCGCCGGAGTCACAGCCCAGGAGGGCCCAAGTATCGTTACTGGTCAGGAGACCACCGCCGGAGTCACAGCCCAGGAGGGCCCAAGTATCGTCACTGGTCAGGAGACCACCGCCGGAGTCACAGCCCAGGAGGGCCCAAGTATTGTTACTGGTCCAGAGACCACCGCCGAAGTCACAGCCCAGGAGGGCCCAAGTATTGTTACTGGTCCAGAAACCACCGCCGGAGTCACAGCCCAGGAGGGGACAGGATGCCTCAGCCCCACTGGCCAATGATGGAACGTCATACCACACACCAATGTCCAGTATGGAGATCGTCATGCCACACACCAATGTCCAGTATGGAGATCGTCATGCCACACACCAATGTCCAGTGTGAAGATCGTCATGCCACACACCAATGTCCAGTGTGGAGATCGTTATGCCACACACCAATGTCCAGTATCAGAACCGCCATGTCAAAGCACCGCTGAACAGGGCAGAGACCGCCATGTCAAAGCACCACTGAATAGTCCTGAACCGCCATGGCAAAGCACTGCTGAACAGGGCAAATACCGCCATGGCAAAGCACCGCTGAACAGTCCTGAACCGCCATGGCAAAGCACCACTGAACAGGGCAAAGACCGCCATGGCAAAGCACCGCTGAACAGGGCAGAGACCGCCATGTCAAAGCACCACTGAACAGTCCTGAACCGCCATGGCAAAGCACCGCTGAACAGGGCAAAGACCGCCATGGCAAAGCACCGCTGAACAGTCCTGAACCACCATGGCAAAGCACCGCTGAACAGGGCAAAGACCGCCATGGCAAAGCACCGCTGAACAGTACTGAACCGCCATGGCAAAGCACCGCTGAACAGGGCATGCACCGTGTAGGAATGAATGGACCGCCACATCAGGCTTCCTTATCCCACGTGCAGCTGGGACAGTGACAAGACAGGAACTTTCACGGGGAGACTCATCCAGTCTGGGCACCAGTCCCCCTCCAGAACCAGTTGAGACCTGCATCTACTTGAGAGACTGTGGCTTTGCACTCCCCAGGATGGCACAGTGGGCAAACCACCCACTGTAGAGACTTGTGAGACTGTGGCTTTGCACTCCCCAGGGTGGCACAGTGGGCAAACCACCCACTGTAGAGACTTGTGAGACTGTGGCTTTGCACTCCCCAGGATGGCACAGTGGGCAAACCACCCACTGTAGAGACTTGTGAGACTGTGGCTTTGCACTCCCTAGGATGGCACAGTGGGCAAACCACCCACTGTAGAGACTTGAGAGACTGTGGCTTTGCACTCCCCTGGATGGCACAGTGGGCAAACCACCCACTGTAGAGACTTGTGAGACTGTGGCTTTGCACTCCCCTGGATGGCACAGTGGGCAAACCACCCACTGTAGAGACTTGTGAGACTGTGGCTTTGCACTCCCCAGGATGGCACAGTGGGCAAACCACCCACTGTAGAGACTTGAGAGACTGTGGCTTTGCACTCCGCAGGATACATCAATGGGCATGGAGCCCCGTTGTGGATGTGGCTTTGCAGTCACCCGGCTGAGGTGCCCCCCCTTTCCTTCCCCCTGAGGTGCCTGTAGTGTTTCCATCTGATGCCCCGGCAGTGTTCTCTCGGATTTTGGTCAGGTATCTATTGTGGGCCTCGCCCATGCATTTTTGGACTGTTGGTGCACAGACATTGTTGTGTACATATCTGCACTACTTCTTGTATTGTATATATAATTATGAGTGATTTAGAGATATATATCTGTATATTTTTGTATGACATGTATATTGGCACATTACAATGTTTGACCGAAATTCGCATTGTCTTTGCATTCTTCCGGGGGGATTGTGGGTTGTTAATGTGATAGTTTTGACTGCATTGGTGTGTATGTTGTAATATGCGAGGGTGCGGGTGTTTGGTGGGTGTCCCCCTGACTTTTGCCTCCCCCTCCCCTGTGTCGTAGATGCAGTACTCACCGGTATCTTCTGCGCCTACGTCGCTGTTGGTCGTAAACGAGCAGAAAGACAAGGGCAGGTAGTATTTGGAGTTCCGGGTCCATGGAGTCGTCGTTCCTCGTGGGATGTGTTGAGGTGAGCGTTTTCTCATAGCAAAAGCTGTTTCCACCGTGTTTTTATCCACGGTGAATCCGCCCCGGAAAAGGTGGCGGATTGGCCTGTTGTAATACTGTGGGCGGTACATTGTCTCCCGCCTGTCTGTTGGCGGTAACCGCCGCGCTGCTTGTCTGTACCACCGTGGCGGACGGTGTGTTAAAGTGGCTATCTTTGTTGGCGGTTTCTGCCAGGGTCATGATTCAATTTTTTTGTCCGCCGGCCTGTTTGCGGTATTACCGCACCTTTTCCACCATCCGCCAGGGTTGTAATGACCCCCTCTGTGTTAATAGAGCGATTGACAATTTGTCAGAGGAGATAGCCTGGCATGTGACCTCTGTCTTTGAGCACATAGCAAATGTTAAAAGATACAAGCAAAATGTAAAGGCATCTTTATTGCTCATTCACCTTCTGAAGTCCAGCACGTTTATTTTGAGGGTTCTGCACCACCTCACTCTTACCCCCTCCCATCCAACCCTGAACCCACAGCCATACTTCCAGGGCCTTTGGCATAACGTGTTCCCAGCCAAATATAGGGGGTTATTACAACTTTGGAGGAGGTGTTAATCCGTCCCAAATCTGACGGATATACCACCAGCCGTATTACGAGTTCCATAGGATATAATGGACTCGTAGTACGGCTGGTGGTATATCCGTCACTTTACCGTCACTTTTGGGACAGATTAACACCTCCTCCAAAGTTGTAATAACCCCCATAGTGTGTATCTGTCAATTGTGATGACATTGTACACTATGTTTCCCTGTTGCCTATTTGTATTACAGAATCAGCTGGAGGAGCCTCCTTGTTTTGACATTTGACCTGAATCTCTCTATATTTTGTGTCTGGTCTCTAGTAAATGAGTGAATCTCCACTTGCTAGTACATTTCCCATAGTGGGCAGGAAAACTCTGCATCCTATGGAATTCACTTTATAGATCACCCCCAGTGTTTTCTACTATTTTCATTGTTCGTGGTCGGAGGTGTAACAAGGAAAGAGCAAATTCTGCTGTTAGTAGTGCCAACAAAAGAACAGAAAAATTCTGCAGCCGTTTTATAGTATTGTATCTTTGTGTTCTAGAACAGTTACGACGTAGGCCTTGATACGAGAGTTTGAGGGACTCCATGTGAATTGTGGCTACATCTCAAAATCTGGGAGACGGTGTGGGTACAGAGCGTTGAACGACTCTGTACTTCACTCTTTATCCAGCACAGAGCTTGGTGAGCTTAATACAAATCACAGTGCCCAGCTGTAATTGAGAAGCCTCAGTGCTAAATTTCAGTTATTACTTGATTTTCTATTACACTTTATCTTGTGATATCCACAAGGTTTTCCTAAATGTTGACTTGTTAATCTAGATAGCATATTCAGGCCTACTTTTTCCAAGGTTTCCAATGTGAAGCCTTATTAATCAGTGAACACAATTGTGAACCCCTTGGAAAAAAAAAAAGTTTGCGGTGGGGGATTAAACATTAAAAACCTGGCGAACATCCTGAATAACAAGCTCACCCAGGGCTCTTGAAAGTCCCCGGTAGTGTCCCAATTACTGAGTATTGTAGCTGATCTTTGAGAACATCCTTCAAATTCTTAAAGGACGTATATGACATAAAATACATTTTTGGACCAAGACAGAGGGGTGCATCAGCTCCCATGCTGTAACCTGGAATAGAGCTATAGCTGTTTGGAGAACACCTCAGATAAATCCAGTGACTGATTTTTTTCTCACTCAACAATCCTGTACCACTGTATATACCTGCTTTTGCAAACACCCTTGTCTGGAAGCATGAGGACCTTTGAATCAACAAGTCACCCAGGTATGAATTGACACTCATTAACTTAGAACAAGCTGGCATTTGGTATAGCCCAGAGGAGCTGTCTTTGGAGATGGGGAATTAGGTTCGAGCCTAAGCATACTCTCAACATCCTGTAACTCCTCCTATTTGTGCACAGACTTCCCCCCATCCAAAGGCCAACATGTTTGCCCAGCAAGTTCCCTGTACCTTTGTCCACAAATCATCAGTGAGCCATTAGTGAGATAAAGTTGGCCGCAGTTTATTACACACCTTAAAGAGGCAATACAGTGTGCATCAACAACACATCTAATGGTTGCCCAATGCCCCATGCAACCCTTTTACCATCAAGAACCTCTTGCTCTACTCTGTCTGTCCATTGATCTCATCCTGTTATTGTTCAAGCACTGCTTCCTTTCATGGTGGCTGGCCTTTGTGGTCTGTTACACAGTGTTTGGAGGCTACTTGGCTCCCCCACTTGCTACTGGTGGGTGGTACCTCTGACCTCCTGGGCTGCAAGTGCCATGGCCATTCGCTGCTGACCCCTTGTGGCCCCTTTGCCTGCTCTCTCCTGTCCCTGCCATGAGGCATCCCAAGGACTAGGTTGGGGCAGGCATCATTTAGGCTTTTTTGCTTCAAACCAAACTGAGTTTATCTCCACTCCAACCTCCAGTCTTGTCCGATTGCCAGCAGCTGCGGTGCCCTGCTTTCGAGGTGTGGGTCAACACTCCAGTTGCTGCTACGGCTTGTGTGGGGGGCTTCCCTAGGCCCCTTTTTACCCATAGCTGATGTTCCCGAATTGGCCAGATCAAAGGTTGCCCGCCAATCCGGGCTCACCATTTTCTTGGGATTTCTCGTCTGTCCAGGGCTCCCGTCCACCCAAAGGAGGTGTTGTGAGCCCCAACTGGTCTGCTTTGTGAATCAACCCCCCCCAAAAACTCCTCCCATTTATGCAAGGACTCTCGCCGAACCAACAACCAACACGTTTGCCCAGCAAGTTCCCATACCTTTGTCCACAAATCATCAGTGAGCCATTGCTGAGATTAAATTGGCTGCAGTTTATTACACACCTTAAAGAGGCAGTACATGGTACATCAACATTACATCTAGTGGTCATCCAATGCCCTATGCAACCCCTTTACCATCAAGAACCTCCTGTGCTACTCTGTCTGTCCGTTGATCTGATCCTGGTATTGTTCAAGCAAAGCATTGCCTCCTTTCATGGTGGCCTTCATGGTTTGCTACACATCATTTGGTGGTTACTTGATCCCCCCATGCTATCTGTCGGTGGTACCTCCGACCTCCCAGGCTGCAAGTGCTGTGGCTGCCTGCTGCTGACCCCTTGTTGCCCCTTTGCCTGCTCTCTCCTGTCTCTGCCTTGAGGAATCCCAAGGACCTTGCCTGCACCCCCTTCTCCCTGACCTAAGGCATCCCGTGGACCAGGTTGGGGCAGGCATCATTTATGTTTTTGTGCTTCAGACCCAATTGAGTTTATCTCCACCATGCTGCCTCTGGTTTCCCAACCAGAGGCCCTGTTTGGGCTAGTTAAAACCATATAGTTACAGGGCGTCTACTACATTTAAAAGAAACATATCCTTGCCCACAGCAGACAAGTGCACTCCGTCTGGCCTGAAGTAGCCCGGTGTTTTGAGATTAATGAAACCATGCCTCACCGGACAACATGAATTTGCCTCCCAAACACTTGATATGGATATTTTCAATTTGTTTCTGGACCTTCCAATGCTCCCTCATGAGCCCCCCCCTACGGTGCAACCTTGCTTTTATTTCTCACCACAAAATATCCGCCCAATGCAGCAGGCGTGAAATTGGGGTCAATCCCATTATGAAGGCTGCTAAGAGATCCTTCCAATCAAGGTCCACCAGGTCATTGCCTCCCAGGTGGACCACTGCTGTGTCTGGCCTTCCTCCATGTTGCAGGGCCTGTTCCACATCCAGGATAAGCTAGGCGCATCTCATACCCGGCCTACTTACCTAGGTCACATCCATGTTCTTGGACCAGAGACCACCAAAGTCCTTCTATGCCGCCACCCACTGATGTGCCAGCATGACGTACGAGTGTCCAACAGGCCAGACCCTGCGCTTGCCATTGGCCAAGTTTGTTTGGAGAAAAGACACAACTTCTTTAAGGTCTTGTGAGCCTTATGTAGCTTTTGTAGGCAGCTGAAGACCATCTCCCTATCCTTTTTATGTGATCCTCCCCCAGCCCTCCCACTGCTGCTGTTGTGTTGGCACCAATACAAATGAGAGCCAAATTTTCTGGAGGAAGCCCCGTCTTAGCCAAGGCCATCTCTAAGACAGCTATAAACTGTAACCAGCTGAGAAAGGACCCATCTTTGTGGTGGAACGAGGGGTGCCCTTTGTGCAGCTCTGCCACCACATATGCCTGCATGCAGCAAACCATGCAGCACGCTGTCTATGCTATGCAATCCAATTTGAAGCATGCCCCCTTACCAATTTGGTCTGTCTTGGACCTTCGCAAATGGATTATCATGTGCGTGTTGTCCAGGTAAAGATTGCTCCCCTGTAGGCACCAGGTCCACAGGCTCAGTTTTGGAGGGGGCGACAATCTCGCTTATGCGGTTATGCACCAAAAAATGCCAGTGTAAAGGCCACCTTGAAAAAGATGAGTTCATAACCAGAAGCACAAATTGTTGCCAATGCTGCCATCACTATTTTCAGCACCTCCAAATACAGGGGACTGCGCTGGTCTCGCTGTCTTGGCTTTAATCTACCCTAACCCTAACCCTTCATGGCTGCCTTGCAGTTAAATGATTTTGTGTAATATGCTACTGCAGTGAGTTGTGCCTGGGCCCACGTGTGGGTTCTGCCGTCCTTAAATATGCCCAGTCAGTTAAATTCTGTATGTCTATCTCAGAGATTACATCCCCTGTGGCATCAGTAACCCTTTGAAAGGTCCCCCAATACTTACGATAATACTCTACTGTTTTGCTGGCTGAGGCATTGTCTACTAATTCAGTCAGGTCAGATTTACCAGTTCCCACAGTGGTTCAGGTGTCGAGGCCCCAACGGGGTCCACATGTGGTGCCAGATCCTTGAAACCCAGCCACTGAAAACGCGACAGAGCATCAGCCACAGTGTTCTCACATCCCGGTATGTACTTTGCCCTCATTGCTATATTGCCCTTGAGTTGACACCCCACCAGGTAACTTAGCAGAGGTAGCACTGATGGGCAATGCTCTGTGCCCTTGTTCACCTCCTGCACCAACCCGTAGTTGTCCGACCAGAGTATAATCTGTTCTGGAGAAGAACACTATAATGGAAAACAGCTCTAGGAGGGCCATATTGGTTGTGTAGACGTTCTGTACCCATGTCACCGGCCAGTGGGCTGAGGACCCTTCCATGCCCAAGATCACCCCAAAGCCTCCACCCCCGGCCGCATAGGTAAATAGCTCTAATTGCCCAGCTGTTACCCACAGGTCACGCCGAATGGCAGATCCATTAAAGTCAGTGAGGAAGGTGAGCCACTACTTAAGGTCGTCCATAACTCCTTGTTTAATTCTTACTCTGTGATGCTTCTCCGTGAGACCCCTGCACAACCAAGCTAACCTCCTAGCAAAATTTCCACCTACTGGTATGAACCTGCCTGCAGAGTTGAGCCACCTGATGAATTGTTATATCTCACCCAGCGTTGCTTTTTTCTTCAGGGACAGCACTTCTATTGTTTCCATCAGATCGTGTACCTTGGTTTGTGGCAATCTGCAAACACCATCCATAGTGTTTAACTCTATCCCTAGGAAGGACAGGCGTGTTGTCAGGCCCTCCATTTTTTCCCCAGCCAGTGGCATTCCTAGGTGTCCCGCTAGGCCCTGAAAACATGTGAGAAGCTCCTGGCAATCTGCTGAGCCTTGTGCTCCGATGAACAAGAAGTTGTCTAGGTAATGGGTGACCTTCCTCCAATTCTTGCTCAATGCCCATTCCAAGAACGTACTGAATGTTTCAAAGTAAGCACAGGAGATAGTTCAACCTATTGGCATACATTTGTCATGATAGAAAGCCCTGCCTGTCTGAAACCCCATCTGATGTTAGCTGTCAGTGTGTACTGGTAATAAGTGGAAGGCAGATTCTATGTCAGTTTTAGCTAGCAAGGCCCATTTTATGCTGTCCTGATGCGATCTAGTGCATCGTCCACTCTGGCATAAGACACCAAGCAGTTGTTCTGGCCCAGGCTGTCATTCACTGACGCACCTAGTGGGTATGATAAGTGATATATTAGCCTGAATTAGCCCTTCTTCTTTTTAGGGACCACTCCTAGTGGTGACACTATGAATGTTGCCATTGGGGGTTGAGAATAGGGGCCTGCCACTCTGCCCAGCACAAGCTCCTTTTCTATCTTTTTCCTGGCAACAGTTGGGTTGGAATTCACAAACTTCAAATTTTTGCACAGGTGGAATTACCAGGGACCTTAGGAGGGGATGGGAAAGCCCTAACTGAAACCGTCACTTAATATGCGCTTGTCTTCATCTTTGTGGAAAGAACTCAACATGTTTATTCGCCAATCCACTTGTATGGCCTTTTGGGTCCCCCTTTGTCCCCAGTGCTCCCTACTTCCTGTTACTATGGTCCTTCCCATCAGCACTCAATTGCTGGTTGGGCCCCTGCACTTGCAGCAGCTGAGTTTGGATTTGCAAGACTGACCTGACTTGCAGTCATCCTTGTCATATTTCCAGCATGTAGGGGTCTTAGGTTTGCCTTGTCTGCCCCCGGCCTGCACCTTACTCTTGCTATGATGTTGAAACCCCTCTGTTCTATCTTTCCCCCAAGTTTGGCCATAGCTATGCTACCAGTCTCCTACTTCTTCTATGGCCGCCACCATATGATTGGTGAACCCTTTTATATCTTGTTGGTCCCACTCCATCCCTGGCCAAATACGCATTTTGTCCCTCAAGCCCTCGTCATACTGCAGCCAGGCATCCCCTGATATTTTTTCTGGGCAATGTGTACCTGCTGTTCATGTAGGAACAAAGATGCTGTGCTATTTGGGAATTTCTCCACAAATATACTGGCTGGTGTGCGGAAAGCCTTGAGGAAGTTTTCTATGGACCTTTCAACCTCTGCCTGCGTCTGTCTTTTTTCTCTTCTCCTTTATCCTGTGCTGTCAAATTTAGGCCTCCCCTCCGGTGCCTCCAGCAAGGAAAAAATTTCAATAAATTCCTTGAGCCAGATTCACTCTTTAACTGCTAGTGGGATCATGCTTGCCAGGCCTGTGTCTTGCAAATTACCCGGGGGTCCCCAGGCGATGGTCTAATGTACTCACTCGTCGGCCTGCCCACTCCGCCCTTTTGTATTCCACCGCCTGCCCATGCTTGTGTCCCACCTTCTGCTGTACTCCTGCCATCTGTTGTGGGGGCCCCGTTGGTTCCTTCCAGGGGGGTGTTTCTTACCAGCTCGCTTACCATGCTGGTGCCCACCTTCTGTGCCTTTTCACCGGCTTCCTTTGCTGACTCCCCCATTTGCCCTTTAGGTGTCATGTCCCCTGAGCTATTGTCGTGTGCTCTGCTGCTTCTGTAGGCCAGGGGAAAGCTGGATAACCAAGCTTGCCTGATGTCCCTGGTCCTGACTTGGCCACCAGGGGGCAGCTCCTAATGGGTGCATTGAAGGAGGATGCACCCAGTGCCCCATGCCCCGCACCATGGTGGCCCTGCTGTTGCTGCACTGGGAGAGGGGACCTACCCCAATTGTCACGTCTTGCTGTATCATATTTCCCTCCCCAACTTTGGTCCCAAAGTTATGATGGTGACTGTATGCGTCCCCTCATTTTGCGCCCCTAGCCCATTGCGCTCTGCCTGTGTCTCTCCCTCCTGAGTTGTTGCTTGACTGTTGTGTATCCTTGGTTGGCTGCTGTGTTGGCTCCAGGCCCCTCATTACATTCCTCCCTACTGTCCTGCTCCATGCTGTCTGTCCAAGCTTCACCTCTGGGTGTGGCTGTGTCACCACTGTCCCTTTCCTTCGTGCCTTTAGGGGCTATGCTGTACCCCTTTAGTGCAGTTGCATTGTCCTTTTTTTGTGTGTTAATGTAGATTCTTAGTGACCCTGGTAGGCGCTGCCATTCTGGCCCGCTCTTGCTGACTTTAAATCCAGCCTGCGCTGCTCCATCCATGGTTGCCCACTGGCAAGGCTTGCTTCCCTGCACCCTCTTCTGTTGTGCCAGTAATTCTCATGCCTCATCCAAAAGGGCCTCTAGGTCAGCATCCAACTCCGACCCATTAATTTTGGCTCTTGCCCCCTGCTTCTCTGGGGGTGATGTGGCTGCCATGTCCTGATCTCTGAATCAGGCCGGGCGCTTCCTCTCCCTGCCTGTGCTCTAACACTTTGGCCCTCATTCTGACCCTGGGGGTCAGTGTTAAAGCGGCAGCCAACCCGCCAACAGGCTTGCGGCCGAAAAATATGAATTCTGACCCTGGCGGGAACCGCCAACACAGCCCGCCACTTTAACACTCCGACCGCCACGGCGGTGCAAACAAACAGCGCGGCGGTCACCGCCAACAGGCAGGCGGCAGACAATGTACCGCCCACCCTATCACGACCCACCAATCCGCCACCTTTTCCGGGGCGGGAGCCCCGCCGATAAAAACACGGCGGAAACAGACATCTCCAATGGAACACGCTTACCTCGACACACTCCACGCGGAATCGGAACAGCATGGAACCCGACCTCCACATCCTCCCAGCCATTGCCTTCCTGCTCTTCTTCCAGGATCACGAACCTCGCCGCAGACGACAACGGTGAGTACTGCACCTACGACACAGGGGAGGGAGGAGGAGGAAAGGTTACGGGCACACACATACGCCACAAACCCACCCCCACCCCCACCGAAATACCTACACACCTATGCAGATAAAAAAGTCAGAGTGACACCCCCCACCCCCCCAAACAAAGACAAAAGCCAATGAATGTAAAAGTAGAACCATATTATTGCAACAATAAAGTATAGCGACCTTAGCAATATATGAAGAATGAATACACATCTAGAATTCTATCCATACAAGCAGCAAAAGTCCAGCCCAGTCAATCAAAGTCCAAAGGTCCGTGGGCCAATGTGCAGCAACACATGGGCAAAGCCCACACACGAGATCCAGTCCATTGGAGAGAACACTGCTGGGGCATCACTAAATTAAAAAGACAGGCACCTCAGGGGGAAGGGAAGGGGGGGCACCTCAGCCACATGAGTCCTTGACGCCAGATCCACGAAGGGCCTCCATGCCCACTGTGCCATCCTGGGGAGTGCAAAGCCACAGTCTCACAAGTCTCTACAGTGGGTGGATTGCCCACTGTGCCATCCTGGGGAGTGCAAAGCCACAGTCTCACAAGTCTCTACAGTGGGTGGATTGCCCACTGTGCCATCCTGGGGAGTGCAAAGCCACAGTCCATCAGGTGGATTACAGAGACCACTGGTCATGGAGGAGGCATGGTGGGCAGAGTGCGTCGTGAAGGCCTGCCCGACACAGAACCGGCACTGCCAATGGGCCAGCGGTGCTTGAGATGAAGGGCCCAGCGGAGCGGTGCTTGACAGGAAGGGCCCAGCGGAGAGGTGCTTGACAGGAAGGGCCCAGCGGAGCGGTGTTTGAGATGAAGGGCCCAGCGGAGCGGTGCTTGAGATGAAGGGCCCAGCGGAGCGGTGCTTGACAGGAAGGGCCCAGCGGAGCGGTGCTTGACAGGAAGGGCCCAGCGGAGCGGTGCTTGACAGGAAGGGCCCAGCGGAGCGGTGCTTGAGATGAAGGGCCCAGCGGAGCGGTGCTTGACAGGAAGGGCCCAGCGGAGCGGTGCTGGACAGGAAGGGCCCAGCGGAGCGGTGCTTGACAGGAAGGGCCCAGCGGAGCGGTGCTTGAGATGAAGGGCCCAGCGGAGCGTTGCTTGACAGGAAGGGCCCAGCGGAGCGGTGCTTGAGATGAAGGGCCCAGCGGAGCGGTGCTTGAGATGAAGGGCCCAGCGGAGCGGTGCTTGACAGGAAGGGCCCAGCGGAGCGGTGCTTCTCACGGCCCCGTTCAGCGGTTCTGGTCACGGCGGGGCCCCGTTCAGCGGTGCTTATCACGGCGGGGCCCTGTTCAGCGGTGCTCCTCACGGTGGGGCCCTGTTCAGCGGTGCTTCTCACGGCGGGGCCCTATTCAGCGGTGCTCCTCACGGCAGGGCCCTGTTCAGCGGTGCTCCTCACGGCGGGGCCCTGTTCAGCGGTCCTTCTCACGGCGGGGCCCTGTTCAGCGGTGCTCCTCACGGTGGGGCCCTGTTCAGCGGTGCTTCTCACGGCGGGGCCCTATTCAGCGGTGCTCCTCACGGCGGGGCCCTGTTCAGCGGTGCTCCTCACGGCGGGGCCCTGTTCAGCGGTCCTTCTCACGGCGGGGCCCTGTTCAGCGGTTCTGGTCACGGCGGGGCCCTGTTCAGCGGTGCTTCTCACGGCGGGGCCCTATTCAGCGCTGCTCCTCACGGCGGGGCCCTGTTCAGCGGTGCTTCTCACGGCGGGCCCTGTTCAGCGGTGCTCCTCACGGCAGGGCCCTGTTCAGCGGTGCTTCTCACGGCGGGGCCCTGTTCAGCGGTTCTGGTCATGGCGGGCCCTGTTCAGCGGTGCTTCTCACGGCGGGGCCCGGTTCAGCGGTGCTCTTCACGGCGGGGCCCGGTTCAGCGGTTCTCCTCACGGCGGGGCCCTGTTCAGCGGTGCTCCTCACGGCGGGGCCCTGTTCAGCGGTGCCTGTCTTGTGTTTCCAGTGAACCACACCTGGCCAATACTTGCCGCTCACTCTGCATCGGACCTTTTCGTTGCGGGCCCTCCTGTGATGGAGTCCTGGGGCCCTGGCTCTCCTTCAAAACCCCTGGAATGGGGCTGGTTGGGCCCTCATGGCCAGGTCGGCTGCTCCCTGCCTTTTGCTCCTTGCTGCCCTTGCCCTCCTTGGCAGACTGTCCGTGGCCCTTGGCTCCCTTAGCCGATGTGGCAGGTGACGGTGCAAGGCTACCCTCCTTGGGGGCAGGCGTATCAGGCCTGTCGCGCCTGCCCTTCAGTTTTTTGGTCCTCTTCCCAGGGGGGGGGCTGGCTGTGCCTTTGCTGCTGGACGATGTCCCAGCCCAAGGAAAGGGCGGACTCCAAAAACCAGGCACGACGTTCTTTGGAGTTGCTGGGCTGGTGGTGGCTGAGGTGTTTGTGGAACTCTTACGGGATGGAGGGGGTGGGTCAGGTGAGGAAAAGAGGTCCACTTTAGAGAGGAAAATTTTCTTTGGAGCCATGGGAAGGGTGGCTGGAGTGGGTATGGGAGTGGAGGAAGAGGATGTGGTTGTAGGAGAGTCAAGTGTGCTGTCTTTGGGTGCAGGTGCTTGGGCAGGAGGCTGACGTGAGGTGGATGGCTGTTGTTTGGGTGCCTGCCTGCGTTTGTGTGGTTGGGAAGTGGGGGTGACAGACACACTGGGAGAGGACACAGGGGACGTGTACATGGCAGTGGGGGTGGTGACTGCACGTGTGCGGACTGGTGTGGAGGGTGTGCTGGTGATGGGTGCAATGGCTGATGGTGGTGTGCTTGCAGGTGTGTGTGGAGATGTCACAGGGAGGGAGGAGGGAGACGAGGAGGTGGGGGACACAGAGGAGGTAGTGGATGTTGGCATGTCTGCATCTGGATGTTGCTTGGGTGAATGCTTGTGTGTCCTGTGGTGCTTATGTCTGGATGACCTGCCCTTGGGTGTTGAGGTGTGTGCAGGCTGGTCTGTAGGTGTGGATGGGATAGGCAGAGGAACAGGGGAGTGGGACTGGGTGGAGGGAGTCAGAAGAGGGAGGCTGGAGACAGGTACAATCGCTGCCGTCAGTGCTGAGGCCAGAGCGTTGAACGATCGTTGATGGGCAGCCTGACCCGAATGAAGGCCCTCCAGGTATGCATTGCTTTGATGCACCTCCCTCTCCACACCCTGGATGGCATTCAAAAGGGTAGACTGCCCAACAATGATGGTCCTCAGGAGGTCAATGACCTCCTCACTGAGGGCAGCAGGGGTGACTGGGGCAGGGCCTGAGGTGCCTGGGGCGAAGGAGATGGCCGGCTTCCTGGCCTTGCGGGCACGGGCCGAAGGCCGAGGGGCTGCTGGGAGGGCGGAGCTGGTGCGCTGGGTGGCGGCTGTACCTGTTTCTGTGGTGGGCACGGATGTTGCCGCCACCGCGAGGGAGCTCCCTTCCGAGGACGTGTCGGTGTCGCTGCCGTCTCCACGGGTCCCCGTGGTGGAGCCCCCCTCGCCCTCCGTCTCACTGGTCATGTCGGAGTCCGTTGCATGGCCCTCCGGGGCCATGTGAGATGCAGCTCCCTCTTGCGCCGATGCCACTTCTCCTCCGCCTGATGATGCTAATGCACACATTCACAGAAATACAAAGAAAATGGGGGGGTGGTGGAAAACATAAAGACAAGTTGAGTGCATGCATTGGGGACACCGTTGGCGGAGAACACAGACACAGAAGCCCCCTGCACTACGCTGAGCACTTGGGGTACACTACTCATTCAATGGGACATGCCCTACAAGCCTATGGGCGACAACTGCCCACACAGTATACACTGGTCCATGAATCGCGTTACTAGGCACCCTACAGAGGTGGGGGGCGGGGGCACAGGACCATACTTCACGGACGGGCCTATCCTCCAGAAATCACCTTGGCCTAGGGATACCCACAGCCCTCCTCCCCCACCCAGGCACCTCCACTGCGCGCAAAATAGCTGAATGTGCTGGTACTCACCCCCTTGTGTCTGCTGTGAAGTCCTCAAGCGCCCATCTAAATCGGGGTAGGCCACCGCCAGGATCCGGGACATCAGGGGGGTCAAGGTACGACTGGCACCCCTCCTAGGTTGGGAGGCCATCCCCAGCAGAGCCTCCGCGGTCTTCCTGCTCTTGCGGCAGTGGGTGCCCCTTCTGGTGTGGACCCCCAGGGCCCGGACGTCCTTGGCGATGGCACGCCAAATGTCAATCTTCTGATGGGCGCTGACCTATGTGACATGTACAGGTGGGGAAGAGAAACATCATCACTTTTCTGCATGCTCGATGTGAGTGGCCCCCCCTCCCCAACCTTGCCATGTGGCAAATGCTCTCATCTGTCGTGCCATGCATTCGTCATTTGCTGCCCTCCCCTCCATCGTACATCCTCCCCACTCAGCCCAGGCATTGGGCACTATGCATTGCCCCCCGTGTACTCACCTGTTGGTCTGGAGGCCCGTAGAGTAGCGCATACTGGGGGAGGACCCCGTCCACGAGCTTCTCCAACTCCTCGGAACTGAAGGCGGGGGCCTTTTCCCCAGTCGCAGCAGCCATTGTCACTTCCAGACCGAGGTCACAGCAGCACTTGCAGTATAGGTCCTCTCCTGTGGATGCTCAGGTCTCGTGTGATCAAGCAGAGAGAAAATGGCGGATACGGCCGCGGCGGTGCGTACCGCGGCGGCGCGTACCGCGACCGCCGGCGCTCACCGCCATTGGCTCCTGAAACCCATAGGGTTCAATGTTGTCCAATGCGGCTTTGCGCCGCTGACTGCGACCGCCTACCGCCACGGTGTGCCACGCTTGCGCTATTACCTCACTTCACATTGTCACACTTCACAGGTCAGGCAGCCGCCATTTCAAGGGCCCACATGGCTTCATTCCTACTGCGTCACACATGGCTAGGCCTTGCACCGAAAATCATGCTAGCCATTCAATCCCAAGAGATACGTGTACTGGGCATGCTGTGGGCACTTACCTGTGGGTTGCTTGACTCTGTGCTCCATGTTGTCCTTCCTAGGCATCGTCTGCTGGGACTTGCGAGGAGACGGAGGAATCTTCCCGTGTACAGACCGCTGGTGGACCTGTCGACAATGGAAGAAAGACACGTCATACTCACCTACAGACTCAACCGTGCCACTATACAGGAACTGTGTGCCCAGCTGGAGCCAGACCTGATGTCACCCATCCGCCAACCCACAGGGATTCCGCCTCTAGTGCAGGTGCTGTCAGTACTGCATTTTTTGGCAAGTGGATCATTTCAAACTACCGTGGCCATTTCATCTGGGATGTCTCAGCCTATGTTTTCAAAGGTGTTGTCCAGAGTGTTGTCTGCCCTGATGAAATACATGCGGAGCTACATCATTTTCCCTGAGGTGGGTGACTTGCCTACAGTGAAGGGTGATTTCTATGCCCTTGGACACATTCCCAATATCATTGGTGCCATTGATGGTACCCATGTGGCTTTGGTTCCCCCAAAAGACGATGAGCAGGTGTACAGGAACCGTAAAAATTATCATTCGATGAATGTCCAGGTGGTCTGTTTGGCTGACCAGTACATCTCCCATTTAAATGCCAAGTTCCCAGGGTCAGTGCATGACGCGTACATCATGCGAAATAGCAGCATCCCTTATGTGATGGAACAGCTACAGAGACACCGTGTGTGGCTAATTGGTGACTCTGGTTACCCAAACCTGCCTTGGCTATTGACCCAGTGAGGAATCCCAGGACCAGGGCAGGGGAACGGTACAATGAGGCCCATGGGCGGACTAGGAGGGTGATTGAGCGGACCTTCGGCCTCCTGAAGGCCAGGTTTAGGTGCCTGCATATGACTGGTGGATCCCTAATGTACTCACCAAGGAAGGTGTGTCATATCATCGTGGCCTGCTGCATGCTTCACAACCTGGCTTTGCGACGCCAGGTGCCTTTCCTGCAGGAGGATGGTCCAGATGGTGGTGTTGTGGCCGAGTGGAGCCTGCGGAGAGTGAAGAGGAGGAAGACGAAGAGGACGACACAGACAACAGGGACAGAGTGATACTGCAGTATTTCCAGTGACACACAGGTAATAATCTACTCCAGCATTGTATTATATCTGTAACTGTAGTGGCTCTCTACTGTCTGACCTTTCACCCCAATGTATGGTAACTTAGTTGTGTATATCACTTCCTATTTCAGTGATCTGATCCCCACGGAGTGCCCTCTGTTTTTTTTCCCCATGGACTACCGCTGTGTGACACTGGTATGTTGTCATCACAATGTAACTAGAAATGTTTTGTTTCTTATATCGAATACATTTGGTTTAAATAAATAGATAGCAGAATCCAGTTGGTTCATGTGCAATAATTGTGTTTATTGAAGTTTTAAGATAGGTGCATAGTTCAAACAGGGTGATGGTGGAGGCATGTCCATGGCAGTGTCCAGACTGTCGTTCCTACAGGTCCATTGTCCATATGCCTGTGGAAGGTGGAGCAGGGGCAGTTCAAGGTTGGACAGGGTAAACAAGTGGGACAGTGGGATGACATCCGGGGGTTTCCGTGCATGGCGGGGGTCTTGACATCCTACTCTGTCTTCTTCCTCGATCTCAGGCCTTTCTTGCGGGGTGGTTCTTGTTCTGCAGGGGGTGGGGTCCGGGAGGGCCGTTGCTGTTGTGTCGGGGCCTCCTGACCACTAGCGCCGGCGGAGGTGGTGGGCTGTTCTTCCTCCATGCTAGTGGCAGGGGCCCTTTGGGGGGCCGCATGGTCCCGCAATGTGGTGACAATCTGGTTGAGTGCCACCACGATTGTACCCATTGCGGAACTGATGGTGCGCAGTTCTTCCCGGAACCCCATGTACTGGCCCTCCTGCATGGCCTAGATCTCCTGGAACCTGGCCAGGACCGTCGCCATCGTCTCTTGGGAGTGGTGGTACGCTCCCATGATGGTGGTGAGGGCCTCTTGGACAGTGGGTTCCCTAGGCCTGTCCTCCCTCTGTTGCACAGCAGCCCTCCCAGTTCCTCTTTGTTCCTGGTCCTCTGTCCCCTGGACGGTGTGCCCACTACCAGTGCCCCCAGGTCCCTGTTGTTGTTGGGGTTGTGGGTTACCCTGGGTGCCCTGTACTGGTAGACACACCGCTGCTTGACCTGTCCTGGAGACAGAAGCATGGGCCCGCTGGGTGGGTGCTGTGCTGGTGTTTCCTGAGGGGGGTAGGTCTGCTGTGGCCTGGGGCTGACTGAGGGTAACCGACTGTCCAGAGGTCCCCGATGGTCCGGGCTGGTCATCAGGTTCTAGGTCGACAGAGCTGCTGTCATCACTGGAGGCCTGTTCTGGGGGTGGGATGGACAAATCTGGACCCTCCTGGCCGGTGTGTTGGCGTTCGGGCCCTGCAGGGGTAGAAGAATATGGTTATTGATTTTGTGTGTGCCGTGGCGTGCGATTTGTGGGTGCCCTTGTCCCCCAGTGCTGGCAGTCCCATGTGGGAGGAGTTGTGAGGGTGGTTTGTGGGGGGGGATGGGTATGTGCAGTGGTCATGCTTAGGTGCTGGGTGTCCATGGTTTGTGCTGGCATTCAGGGGTTTGGGTTGGGTTGGGTGGGTTGTGCTGGTGAGACATTAACAGGGAGTATGTGTGCTGGGGGGTTAGGGGTGAGGGTGGGGGTGTGGGTTGGCATGCTGGTGGTTGGGGGGGGTGAAGTAGTTGAGATTAGACTTACCAGAGTCCATTCCCCCGCCTACTCCAGCGAGGCCCTCAGGATGCAGGATGTTCAAGACCTCTTGCTCCCATGCTGTAAATTCGGGTGGAGTGGGTGGGGTCCGCCGCCAGTCTTCTGCACAGCGATGTTGTATCTTGACACCATCGCCCGCACCTTCCCCCGTAGGTCGTTCCAGCGCTTTCGGATGTCTTACCGATTTCTGGGATTCTGTCCCACAGCGTTGACCCTGTCGACGATCCTTTGCCATAGCTCCGCCTTCCTGGCTATTGTGGTGTGCTGCACCTGTGTGCCAAAGAGCTGGGGCTCTACCCTGATTATTTCCTCCACCATGACCCTGAGTTCTTGGTCCGTGAACCTGGGGTGTCTTTGGGGTGCCATGGGGTGATGTGGATGAGGAGTGGGGTGGTGTTTGTGGTGATGAGTGTAGTGGTGTGTGGTGTTTTGTGCGTAGATGTGGTGTGGGTGATGATGTTGGGTTCCTGTGTGTGTTGTGGTTTGCGTTCCCTGTGCTCTCTCTCTGTGTATTGCGCCTTGTCTCTGAATTTCGCTTTGTGGGGGTTTGTGGGTGATGTGGGTGTGTGTTTTATATGGTGATGGGTGTGTGGGAGTGGTGTTTGTGTGTGTATCAGGTGTGTGTATTTCGAATTGTCCAATGTGGCTGTGTTTTGTAAAGGTGTGGGTATTTTGAGCGCGGCGGTGTGTACCGCCAATGGAATACCGCGGTTGAAAGACCGCTGCGTGGATTCGTGGGTCGTAATGGCATGGGCGTGTTTGCATTGGCGCGACGGTGGAGGTTTGGTCATCTCCAGTTTATCGCTGACCGCTGATGAGGCGGGCTTCAGTGGATGTCGGGTTTTTGGCGGTTTGGCAGTTGTGGGTGAGAATGACCGTGGCGGTTTACCGCGGCCGTGGCGGGATTATGGCGGTCTTCTGACCGGCGGTAAGTGCCTTTTACCGCCAGGGTCAGAATGACCCCCTTTATCCCTTCCATGAGTTTGGGCCCTTTCCCCAGCAATTGTCTCCCAATGTAAAATGTGCTGCAATGAGAACCCACAATGTTCAGTGTGCTTCAATTACAGTAAAGTAGTCAATTAACTACAAACACGTTTAGTGCAAGGCTGGAAGTTGGACCCTTTGTGCCCCAGTGGTTTTAGAAACAGTTCACCCACTGTGGAACAGTCTTGGCTAAGCTTGTCTAAATTAAAATTGCCATTGTTATTTGCTTCAATATTTCCCACTATTTGTTCTTTTAAATCGGCTCTGAGCTGCTGGCAGAAATTAGAAGAATTTAAAGAAGGAAGGGCCAGATGTAGAAAGCCTTTTGCACGTCGCAAACTGCGAAAAACGCAGTTTGCAACGTGCAAAAGGCCTAACGCGATGCACAACCTCAAATTGCTAGTCTGTACCGACTCGCAATTTGAGGCTGCGACTCGCAAATAGGAAGGGGTTTTCCCTTCCTATTTGCGACCGCATCGCCATGCTGAGTTGCTTTGTGACCGCGAATGCGGTCGCAAACCAACTCGCAGTTACCACCCACTTGAAGTGGGTGGTAACTCATTCACAAAAGGGAAGGGGTCCCCATGGGACCCCTTCCCCTTTGTGAATGACGTAAATAATGTTTTTTCAGAGCAGACAGTGGTCCTATGGACCACTGCCTACTCTGAAAAAACCGAAAACAAATGGTTTGGGAAGTTTTTCTTTTTGCAACTCGTTTTCCTTTAAGGAAAACTGGCTGCAAAAAAAAAAAACTGCTTTATTAAAAAAGCAGTCACAGACATGGAGGTCTGCTGTCTCCAGCAGGCCACCATCCCTGTGAGTGCATGGACTCGCTATGGGGTCCCAAAATGCGACCCACCTCATTAATATTCATGAGGTGGGTCTTTGCGACCCCATAGCGAGTCGCAGAAGGTGTCTGAGACACCTTTCTGCATGCACTTTTGCGAGTTGCAATTTGCGAGTCGGTATGACTCGCAAATTGCAAGTCGCAAAATTTTACCTACCTACATCTGGCCCGAAATGTTTTCAGGCTCACCTCTCAGTGTGAAATTGTGTCCCCCCACTGGAGGGCAGGCTTTCTTTTTGCTGCCACTGCACAGTTCAATCGTTGGACAATATTGTTTTCTGTTCCTTACGAAATGGTCTCATGCCACCGGCAGAGATCCTCTCGGATGGAAGGCGGCTTTGCGCTCCCCAGTTCACAGGCTAATTCCATTGTGCTGCTCCCCGGGCCACTTCCTGGCCGCTCACCTTTCTGCGTGCATGCGCTAATTGATCCTGGCCAGCCACAAGCACTCTCGGCGATCCTTTCTCCTTGTCCTCTTCTTCCTCCTTCAGTGTCCCATGGGAGATGTCTCACACCGATCCAACAATTGCAGCAATTGCAATTGATGCGATCACTCGCCTGGCCCCACAAAGTCTCCGATTGGTAGCGGGAGTCGTCCAGGCCCAAGAAAAACAATGACGGTGTCCCACAACAATAGCTACACTCCAGGTACTGCCGCGGTTTGTGTGGGGGGCTTCCACAGCCCCCTTTTTACCCATACCTGGTGTGCCCGGATTGGCCAGTTCAAAGGTTGCCCACCAATCCTGATGCACCATTTATGCAGGCTTTCTTGGCCATCCAGGGCTCCCATGCGCCCAAGGAAGGTGTTGCCAGCGGGCCCCAACTGGTCCCCTTTGCAAACCGGCCTTCCCAAATATTCACTTAGGCTGTCATTACAACCCTGGCGGTTGGTGTTAAAGCGGCGATAACACTGCCAGCAGGCCAGCTGTAAAAAAAATGGAATCATGACCACGGTGGAAACCACCAACACATACAGCCACTTTAACACTCCGACCGCCACAGAGGTAGCAACAAACAGCGCAGTGGTAACCACCAACAGCCAGGCGGAAGACAATGTACCGCCCACAGTATTACAACCCACTCATCCGCCATCAAAAGTACAGTGGAAACAGTACTCTGAAGGGAAACCACTCACCTCTCGACACTCAAGGAAGAACCAGGACGTCATGGAGCCCGAGTTGCATGGTTTCCCCATGCTGGTGTATCTTCTCATATTCCAGGAGCATGAACGCCAGTGACGACGACCACAATGAGTACTGCACCTAGCACACAAGGGAGGTGGGGAGGAAAAAGAGAGTGAAACTCATATGCAACACGCACACCCCCACCCCCAACACCATACACACAAACACATGCTACAACATTACATATACACCCTGTAAACCTCAGAAATAAAACAAGGACAAAAGGAATGGAGTCAAATGAGTGTAATATTAGTATTACTTAGAAATATATACAGAAAGCAAAAACAATATGTACAATATATACAATATATACAAAATGCGGGACAATGCCCACTCAAAAATTGTCCGTGGCCCACTGGGCCAAAACAAATAGGCCAAGCCCACACTTGACTCTTGCCTCAATACGGAGAGAACACTGCAGAGGCATCAGGTCGAAAACACACAGGCACCTCAGGGGGACAGGGAATGGGGGGGGCACCTCAGCCGAAAGATGGTACAATGCCACTTCTCCTGGAAGGAGCTCCATGCCCACTGCTTGGTCCTGGGGAGTGCAAGGCCACAGTCTCTCAAGTGAGTGGTTTGCCCAATGCTTGGTCCTTGGGAGTGCAAGGCCACGGTGTCTCAGGTGGGTTGTTTGCCCACTGGTTGGTCCTGGGGAGTGCAAGGCCACTGTCTCTCAAGTGGATGGTTTGCCCACTGCTTGGTCCTGGGGAGTGCAAAGCCACAGTCTCTCAAGTGGGTGGTTTGCCCACTGCTCGGTCCTGGGGTGTGCAAAGCCACAGTCTCTTTAGTGGATGCCTTCTTCCAGTGGTTCTGGAGGGGGCCTTGTGCCCACTGTGCTTCATCCAGGCAAGGAGGGACTGAATGGATGCCTTCATCCACTGGTTTTGGAGGGGGCCTTGTGCCCACTGTGCTTCATCCAGGCAAGGAGGGACTGAGTGGATGCCTTCTTCCACTGGTTCTTGAGGGGGTCTTGTGCCCAGTGTGCTTCATCCTGGCAAGGATGCAGTGAGTGGATGCCTTCTTCCACTGGTTCTGGAGGGGGCCTTGTGCCCAGTGTGCTTCATCCTGGCAAGGAGGGACTGAATGGATGCCTTCATCCACTGGTTTTGGAGGGGGCTTTGCGCCCTGTAATGCAGATGTTTTGGAGTGCAAGGTCACAGTCTCTCACCTGGGTGTTACAACGACAGCTTTTGCAGGGGCCAGGACGCACTGCAGCCCATGTAGTCACCACTACACACTGCTCTCCGGCGGTGACGACAGCTCAGTGGATGGCAATTGCACTTCAGGTGGCGGTGCTCTCAGTGGTGATGGTAGCCTCCAGGCCTTCACCTGCAGCCTCAGACGGCTGCCCACTGGGGCTGCTGCTGCTGGCAGTGGTGCTGCTTGCGGTGGTGCAGGTGGCGCTGCTGGTCGCGGTGCAGTTGGCGGTGCTGGCTGCAGTGCAGGTGGCGGTGCTGGCGGTTGTGGTGGTAGCCTCCAGGCCCTCACCTGCAGCCTCTGACGGCTGCCCACTGGGCCTGCTGCTACTGGCAGTAGTGCAGCTTGCAGCAGTACAGGTGGCGGTGCTGGCCATGGTGCAGATGGCGGTGCTGGCCGCGGTGCAGGTGGCGGTGCTGGCGGTTGTGGTGGTAGCCTCCGGGCCCTCACCTTCAGCCTCGGACAGCTGTACACTGGTGCTACTGCTGCTGGTAGTGGTGCTGCTTGCGTCTGTGCAGGTGGCTGTACTGGCCGCGGTGCAGGTGGCGGTGCTGGCGGTTGTGGTGGTAGCCTCCAGGCCTTCACCTGCAGCCTCGGATGGCTGAAGTGCCATGCCTGGTGTTCTGTGCCCCTTCCGCCCTTGGCAGATGGTGGTGCCTCCTTGCTTCTGCCAGCTGGAGTCTTTGACTTGGCCTTGCTGGCTGGTTGTGCCTCCTTCCCCTTGCTGGATGCTGTCCTCTTCTTGCCCTTGCCAGGTGGCAGAACCTTCTTGGACTTGGCAGGTGTTGGTGGCACACTAGCTGGGCTGACAGGTGCCTCCTTGGAGCCTCTCACAGCAGCTGAAACCACAGCGGACGTGGACTGGGTGGCTGAGGTGCTGGGCTGGGTTCTGGACACCCTGGCCCGAGGTGAAGGACGGGGGGAGGGGTAGGGAAGAGGTCAATGTTGGCGAGGAAAAGCTTTTTAGGGACACTGGGGCGGGAAGAGGGTGAAGATTTGGGAGTCGAGAAAGAAGGAGTGGAGCTAGGAGGTGTCAGTCTGCTATGTTTGGATGCAGGTGCATGGGCTGGCTGCTGTTGTGAGGTGGATGGCTGTTGGGTGGGTGTGTGCTTGCGTTTGTGTACTTTGGGAGGCGGGGTCACAGACACAGTGGGAGAGGACACAGGGGATGTGTGCATGGATGTGGGGGGTGGTGACTCCCAGTGAGGGGTGTGTAGGGATAGGTGTGCTGGTGATGGAGGTAGTGATGAGGATGTAGTGCATGCAGGTGTGAGTGGAGACGCTACTGGGAGGGAGGTGGATGAGGAGGAGGAGGGGAACACAGTCGAGGCAGTGGATGTTGGTGTGTCTGCATGGGGATGGTGCTTGTGTGAGTGCCTGTGAGATGAAGTGAGGTGCTTGTGTTTGCCTGAGCCACTTCTGTAAGTTGTTGATTTGGGTGATTGCTGGTCTGAAGGTGTGCTTGGGATAGGTTAGGTTTGAGGGGATTAGGACTGGGTAGAGGAAGTTGGAGGAGGGGAGGCTGGAGACAGGGACAATGGCTGTCATCAGTGCAGAGGCCAGAGCCTGGAATGCTCTCTGTTGGGCCACCACGCCAGAATGAATGCCCTCCAGGTATGCATTTATTTGTTGCAAATGCCTTTCAACACCCTGGATGGCATTCAGTATGGTTGACTGCCCAACAGTGAGGGATCTCAGGAGGTCAATAGTCTCCTCACTGAGGGCAGCAGGGCTGACTGGGTCAGGGCCTGAGGTGCCTGGGGTGAAGGAGATGCCCACCCTCCTGGGTGAGCGGGCAGGGGAAACACGCTGAGGGGCTGCTGGGAGGGCGGTGCTGGTACTGGGGGTGGTGGCTGTACCTGTTGTTGGGGTGGGCACAGAGGTGTCGACCACAGCCAGGGAGCTTCCATCGGAGGAGGAGTCACTATCAGTAGTGTCCCCTCCTGTCTCCGTTGTGGTGCTCCCCTCGTCCTCCGTCCCACTGGTGCCCTCACCATCTGTGGATTCGGCCTCCAGGCCCATGTAGGATGCAGCTCCCTCCGTCACTGGTGCCTCTGCTCCTCCGCCAGATGATGCTAATGCACACAAGGACAGGGTGACAAAACAAAAAGGGGGTGGAGAGACAGAAGATACACTTGGTCAATGCCAGCAATAACACTACAGTTGGCGTACACAACACTCAGGGATCAGCTCTATGCAATAGGCCAGGCACTACCAGTTACAATACCAGTCACCAGCCCATGGGGTACATTGCCTAACGCCATTAGCTGCACACCTGAAACCAACAGGACCCTGCCCAGTAGTAGATGCCCACTAACACTATTGGGGTTGGAGTACTTCAGAGCCTGCCCAACGAGGGACCTACCCTGCCAGTTCGCCCTGGCCTAGGGGCACCCACAGTCCACAGCTCCCACCCAGGTAAAACCTTAATGCAGGCAAAGTCATGATTCTGAGGGCCATATTTATACTTTTTGACGCAAAACTGCGCTAACGCAGTTTTGCACCCAAAAAATTAGCGCCGGCTAACGCCATTCTGAAGCGCCATGCGGGCGCCGTATTTATTCAATGACGTTAGCCGGGGTTAGCCGCCGGCGCTGTCTGGTGTGTGTTAAAAAAAACGACGTACACCAGGCAGCACCGGCGTAGGGGAAAAATGGCGTATGGGCGTCCACAAATGGTGCAAGTCAGGCTGAGGCAAAAAAATCGCCTCAACCCGATTTGCGCCATTTTTTTACGACGCCCAATCCCCATAGAAATGACTCCTGTCTTAGCAAAGACAGGAGTCATGCCCCCTTGCCCAATGGCCATGCCCAGGGGACTTCTGTCCCCTGGGCATGGTCATTGGGCATAGTGGCATGTAGGGGGGCGCAAATCAGGCCCCCCTATGCCACAAAAAAAATAAAAATAAAATACTTACCTGGACTTACCTTAATGTCCCTGGGGTGGGTCCCTCCATCCTTGGGTGTCCTCCTGGGGTGGGCAAGGGTGGCAGGGGGTGTCCCTGGGGGCAGGGGAGGGCACCTCTGGGCTCATTCTGAGCCCACAGGTCCCTTAACGCCTGCCCTGACCCAGGCGCTAAAATCCGGCGCTAATGCAGGTTTTTTAGACCCGCCCACTCCCGGGCGTCATTTTTGCCCGGGAGTATAAATACGACGCATATGCATCGGAGTCATTTTTTAAGACGGGAACGCCTACCTTGCATATCATTAACGCAAGGAAGGTGTTCACGCAAAAAAATGACGCTAACTCCATGAACTTTGGCGCGAGACGCGTCTAACGCCAAAGTATAAATATGGAGTTAGTTTTGCGTCGAATTTGCGTCGAAAAAAACGACGTAAATTCGGCGCAAACGGAGTATAAATATGCCCCTGAATGTGTACTCGCCCCCTTGTGGCTGCTGTGATGCCTTCAAGCACCCATCAAACTCCGGCTAGGCCACCGCCAGGATGCAGAATATCAGGGGTGTCAGGGTATAACGGGCACCCCTTCCTCGTTGGGAGGCCATCCCCTGCTGGCCCTCCGCCATCTTTCTTGCCAAGAGGCGCAGGTTCTCCCACCATTTGTAGCAGTGGGTGCTCCGCCTGTCAAAGACCCCAAGGGTCCGCACCTACTTGGCGATGGCATGCCAAATGCCCTCTTACTGATGAGCTCTGATCTACAGAAAAAATACAGCAGAAAAGGGATTATTCATATCGTCTGGATTGTTACACTCATGGCCCACAATATCCCTCCCATCTCCTTACGCACAGACATTGACCACCAGACATGCAGCACTCTGCCCAGGACCCCTCAGCCCCGCCCACACGAGGCTTACACACATAGCAATCCCTACATTCATGGCCCACGCATCATGCTCATAGTGTACTCACCTGTTTGTCTGGAGGACCATAAAGTGTAGTGGGGTAGGACCCCATCCACCAGTCTCTCCAACTCCTCTGAAGTGAAGGCAGGGGCCCTTTCCCCAGACACTCGAGCCATTGTCACGTCCAGACACAGGTCACAGCAGCACTTGCAGTGTAGGTCCTCTCCTGTTGAAGGTCAGGTATCAAGTGAGTGAACAGATAGAAAATGGTGGTCACGTCCGCAGCGATGCATACCGTCACCGCCTACGTACATCGCCATTGGCTCCTGGAACCCATAGGGCCCAATGATAACCAATGCGAAGTTGCATGACGGTCATCGACCACCGACCGTAACGGAGCACGACGCCAGCAGAATGATCTCATTTCCATTTGTCTCTCTTCACTGGTCAGGCAGCCGCCATTTCAGGGGGGCACAGGCCATGGCACCTAACTGTGTCACAGCAGACAGTGGCACATCAACTGACTCTCGATTTCACATACTGTTTCTGTGAAGGAAGAAATGCATTTTATTATAACATATGTGTGAATATGACCCTCTGCTCACTGTTTTTCTCCCTAGACTTCAACCGCTGAGGGTGAATAGGAGATGGAGACATCCCCTCCTGTACAGACCCCTGGTGGACCTGGTGACAATAGAGGACAGGCACATTATCCTGACCTACAGACTTGATAGGGTCACAATCCAAAAACTGTGTACCCAATTGGAGCCAGACCTGATTTCAGCTATCTGCCAGCCCACAGGTATCCTAGTGCAGGTCCTGTCAGTGCTCCATTTCCTGGCAAATGGTTCCTTCCACGCGACAGTGGCCATGGCATCAGGGATGTCTCAGCCAATGTTCTCCAACGTGCTGACCAGGGTGTTGTCTGCCCTGCTGAAAGGCATGCACAGCTACATCGTATTCCCCCAGGTGGATGATTTGGCCACAGTGAAGGATAACGTTTATGCCCTGGGACATATCCCCAACATCATTGGTGCCATTGATGGTACACATATTGCATTCCCCCCTCCCAGAGAAATGAACAAGTGTTCAGGAATAGAAAAAGCTTTCACTCTCTGAGTGTGTTTGGAGGACCAGTACATCTCCCATGTGAATGCCAAGTATCCTGGCTCTGTGCATGATGCCTTTATCTTGGGAAATAGCAGCATTCCACATGTGATGTCTCAACTCCAGAGGCACCAGGTGTGGCTAATAGGTGAGCTCATGGTCCCCACCCAGTTGATGTAGGTATATGGGTGTGGGTTTGGCCCTAAGGGTGAGTGTCTGGCTAACAGGTATCCCTCAATATTTGCAGGTGACTCTGGGTACCCCAACCTCTCATTGCTACTGACCCCAGTGTAGAATGCCAGGACAAAGGCATAGGAATGTTACAATGAGGCACATGGGCGAACAAGGAAGATAATTGAAAGAACCTTTGGCCTCATGAAGGCCAGATTACGGTGCCTCCATCTGACAGGTGGATCCCTGTACTACTCACCCAAGAAGGTGTGTCAGATCATCGCTGCATGTTGCACAACCTGGCCTTGAGACACCAGGTGCCTTTTCTGTAGGAGGATGAGCCTGGAGATGGTCTTGTGGCAGCGGTGGAGCCTGTGGACAGTGACGAAGAGGAGGCAGAGGAAGACGATGTGGACAACAGACATACACTCATTCAACAGTACTTCCAGTGACACACAGGTAAGTCACTTTCCATTGCATTTATGTGTTTGACACTAAACATGGCAGCCTAATTTCCCTAGGTCTTTGGCCACTTACTGTACCCTTTGGCATCTCTATTTTCAGATCTCTGTGCCCCACTCTGACTCCTGGTGTGTTTACTGCTGCCCATTACAGGTTTTACCTATGTTACTATTACAGTAGATTAGAAATGCAATGTTTACAGCTTGTTAACCGAATACATATTTCAATCAATTGACAGACTCCATACTTGTATTTGTTCCAAGGGTGTTTATTTTGGTGCTAATAAGTGTAGGGGGTATTGCAATGGGCTGGGTTGCTGATGGAGGAAAGTCCAGGGTAGAGTCCAGTCTATTTGCATCACAGGTGCATTGTCCAAGGGGACATAGGAAGTGGAGCAATACCAGTTCATGGTGGACAGGGTGACAGAGTGAGACAGAAGGGTGACAATCAGGAGAGTCTTATTTCCTGGCGGGGGTCTTGGCAATGTTCTCTGGCTTCTGTCTGGATCGCAGGGACCATTTGTAGGGTGGTTCTCCTTCTACAGGGGGTGGGGTGCTGGTGGCCTGTTGGTCCTGTGGCGGGGCCTCCTGTCCACTAGCGCTGGCGGAGGGCTGTTCTTCGGTGTGGCTAGTGTCAGGGACCCGCTGGTGTGCCACTGCCCCCCTCATGGTGTTGGCCATGTCAGCCAGCACCCCTGCAATGGTGACCAGGATAGTGTGGATGTGTTTCAGGTCCTCCCTGATCCCCAGGTACTGTCCCTCCTGTAGCCGCTGGGTCTTCTGCAACTTGTACAGTATCTGGCCCAAGGTCTCCTGGGAATGGTGGTATGCTCCCAGGATCCCTGCAAGTGCCTCCTGGAGAGTGGGTTCCCTGGGCCTGTCCTCCCCCTGTGCCTCTGTCCCCTGAACAGTGTGCCCACTGCCACTAACCCCAGGTCTCCGATTGTCTTGGGTTTGTGGGGTGTCCTGGGGTCCCTGTAGTGGTGGACACACTGCTGATTGACGTGTCCTGGGGACAGAGGTATGAGCCCGCTGGGTGGGTGCTGTGCTGGTGTTTTCTGAGGGGGGAGGCTCAGTGGTGGGTTGGGACTGTGGCAGGGTAACCGACTGTCCAGAGGTCCCTGATGGGCCAGGTTGGTCATCGTGATCCAGGCGTGCAGAGCTGCTGTAATCACTGTGGGCCTCTTCTGTGGGGGGACTGGATGTTGGTGGCACCTCCTCTCTGGTGACGTTGGGTGGGGGCCCTGTGGAGATGTAAATTCAGTGATATTATATCTGCATGTGCCATCTTGTGCATGGATATGTTTCCCTCTATGGTTGTTATTACCAAAGCTTGTGCAAGTTGTGATTTTGTTGGATAAGTGATTGTCACTAGTGTGCATGCTGTGGTGATGGGTGTCCATGCAGGTTTGTGATGGGGGTCCATGCATTAGTGTTGCATGCAGGGCTTGGTATTGGGATGGGTGGGTTGTGATGGTGGGGTATATGTGAGGTGGTAAAGTGATGGGGTGAAGGTAGGGGTAGAAGTTTGTGATGGCATGCAGGTAGGGGGGTGAAAGTAGTAAAGAGTTGACTTACCGGAGTCCAGTCCTCCTGCTACTCCTACGAGGCCCTCAGGATGCATGATTGCCAAGACTTGCTCCTCCCATGTTGTTAGTTGTGGGGGAGGAGGTGGGGGTCCACCGCCAGTCCTCTATACAGCTACCTGGAGTCTTGCAACCACAGAATGCACCTTCCCCCGTAGGACGTTCCACCTCTTCCTGATGTCATCCCTTGTTCTTGGGTGCTGTCCCACGGCGTTGACTCTGTCAACGATTCTCCGCCATAGCTCCATCTTCCTAGCAATGGATGTCTGCTGTACCTGTGATCCGAATAGCTGTGGCTCTACCTGGATGATTTCCTCCACCATGACCCTTAGCTCCTCCTCAGAGAACCTGGGCTGTATTTGGGGAGCCATGGGTGTAGTGTAAGTGGTATGTGTGAGGGTGTGTGGGGTGCTGTGTTGGGGTGTGTGCTGTGAGTTCCGTGGATGGTGTTCTGTGGCTCTGATTCAGTGGGTGCTCCTGGCTTGTCTCTTTCTCAGTTGGCAATATTTTTTTTCATTGTAAGGGGTTGTGGGTAATGTGTGTGTGTGTGTGTTTTATAGTGTTGTGGGTGTGGTGTGTACATGTTTGTCAGGTGTGTGTAGTTTCAATTGTCCAATGTGGTGTTATTTTGTTAGTGTGTGTGTATTATGAGCACAGCATTATGTACCACCAATGGTTTACCACAGTTGAATGTCCGCCACAGTGATTCGTGGGTCATGATGCTGTGGGCGTATTCCTGTTGGTGTAACGGTGTGGGTTTTGCTACCACCAGTTTATCACTGACCTTTGGGCTGGCGGACTTCTGTGTGTGTCTGTATAGTGGCGGATTTCTCTGTGTGGGTCATAATACCCTCAGCGGTATACCACTGCCGTCACAGTATGTTGGCGGCCGCCAGCACGGCGATAGGCGGCATTTACCACCAATGTTGTAATGAGGGCCTTAATCTCCCCGTCCCTACCCAAATAATGAATGTGCCCTTGTGTAACGTAACTGGTGCTCATGTAAGGCACTCCAATACCGTTGGGTCGAATTCGTGCTGTACAAAACTGCCCAAATAAAATGATGACCTTGAATGGCTAACCAGATGAGCATCTGATGAGTGAGTTGAGCAGTGATTTGATAGGTTTAATGTAAATATGCTCATGGCTGGTGTTAGACCTGACAGCCTTAGGTTGTCACCCCTAACTTTTTGCCTGCCTTTATACAGTTTTTGCTGGTTTTAAGACTGCGCACTTTACCACTGCTAACCAATGCTAAAGTGCATATGCTCTCTCCCTTTAAACATGGTAACATTGGATCATACCCAATTGGATTATTTAATTTACTTATAAGTCCCAAATAAAGTGCACTATATGTTCTCAGGGCCTGTAGATTCAATGCTACTAGTGGGCCTGTAGCACTGATTGTGCCACCCACTTACGTAGCTCCGTTACCTTGTCTCGGGCCTGCCATTGCAAGGCCTGCGTGTGCAGTTTCACTGCCAATTCTACTTGGCATTTAAAAGTACTTGCCAAGCCTAAATCTCCCCTTTTTCTAGATATCAGTCACCCCTAAGGTATGCCCTAGGTAACCCATAGGGCAGGGTGTTGTGTAGGCAAAATGCAGGACATGTACCTATGTAGTTTACATGTCCTGGTAGTGTAAAACTCCTACATTTGTTTTTACACTGCTGTGAGGCCTGCTCCCTTCATAGCCTAACATTGGGGCTACCCTCATATACCGTTGAGTGGTAGCTGCTGCTCTGAAAGGAGTAGGAAGGTCGTATTTATTGTGGCTAGAATGGTGATACAAAATCCTGCTGACTGGTGAAGTTGGATTTAATATTACTACTTTAGAAATGCCACTTTTAGAAAGTGACATTTCTCTGCACTCAAATCCTTCTGTGCCTTACAATACACGTCTGGCTGGGTTTAGTTGACAGCTCCCATGTACATTCACTCACATACACCCCAAACACAGGATACACTGCCTCACTTGCATACATCTGCATTTTGAATGGGTCTTCCTGGGATGGGAGGGTGGAGCACCTGACACTTCCATGTAAAACGACTGTAGCCTGCCCTCACACAAAAGACTGCCACACTCCCTACTGGGACCCTGGCAGACAGGATTGAACTGAAAGGGGACCTTGTGCACTTCTAAGCCACTCTTAGAACTCTCCCCCACTTCAAAGGCACATTTGAGTATTTAAACAGGGCCTCTGCCTCTACCAACTCAGACACTTCCTGGAGAAGAGAACATGAACCAGAACTTGCACCCTACTAAGAAGAACTGCCTTGCTGCTCAAAGGACTCACCTGTCTGCTTTCTGTGAAGGACTGCTGCCTTGCTATTGCCCTGCTGCCTTGCTGCTCTCTGGCTGTGGTGAGAAGTGCTCTCCAAAGGCTTGGATAGAGCTTGCTTCCTGTTCCCTGAAGTCTCAGGACCAAAAAGACTTCATCTCTACAAGAAGGACTCCTTGTGCAGTGAAAAATTGACACACAGCCTGCCAGAAACGATGCACAGCCGGCACCGCGGTGAAAAATTCACCGCACGCAGAGCCGAACGATGCAGCCCAACTTCGCAATGAGAAGATCGACGCAGTGCCAGGGTAGTGACTGGAATTCCGACTCACTGCCCACTGGATCAACGCACAACTGAGCTGGAACGACACAGCCTGACTTCCAGAGAGGAATCGACGCAGCGCCTGCCATGTGGTAGATATTTTCACGCAACGCCCACCGGATCGATGCCGCCCTGTGACTTTGTCTTGTCAGTGCCGGAAATCCACGCATCGTCCCTGGGGTGTCCGAAAGCCCAGAAACCTGAAGAGGATCCACAACTGAGCACCGGAAATTGACGCACAGCCATCCCTGCGTGAAAACTAAATGACGCAACGCCATGTGTGGCCCGAGAAATGGACACACACCCCTATTTGTTTCCACGCATCTTCTCCTCTCGGTTCTTTGCAGAGATTTTGAACACGAACCAGGTAGGTACTTTGTGCTTGAAAGAGAAATGTATTGCTTTTAAAAGACTAAAAACACTTTATATCACATTTACAGTGATATCGCAACATATTCTTATGGCATTTTAATCATTTTGACCTGAAGTTTATCAGATAAATATTATATATTTTTTTAAACACTGTGTGGTGTATTTTTGTGGCGCTTATTATTGCATGATTTATTGCACAAATAATTTACACATTGCCTTCTAAGTTAAACCTGACTGCTCAGTACCAAGCTACCAGAGGGTGGACACAGGATAATTTGGATTGTGTGTAACGTACCCTGACTAGAGTGAGGGTCCTTGCTTGGACAGGGGGTAACCTGACTGCCAACCAAAGACCCCGTTTCTAACAGCCAGCTTTAGCTCAAGTGGCACCTGGTGCAACAATCATTATTCAACTCCCCCCATGACCTCGTCTGATTCCCTCATTAACACCCGGCAAGAGTGCCCCTCATTTCTACATAGCCCGTCATTCACATGCATTTCATTTGTTTTAAAGCACTGGTAATGGCTGGCTTTACTAATCCACTCAGCTAGACACCTAAAATACAGATTTGTTCTTTGCAGCAAGTATATTAACCATCTGTGCTACTTTATGGCAAGTCAAAACTGCCACAAGACAAAACTCCAATCTTTATCTCTAGCAGGAACTTTAATCACAAGAGTTATCTTGGCATTTGTTGCTGCCTGAAAGCTGGACACACAAAGAACTCTGCAGCAGGTGCTTTTAAAATGTAAGTTAATGCTAAACACAGAGCTCCCTTGAGGTCGGTCCCCTCTCTCCAGGTCAGTGTGGCTGCACTGGTGTCATTTCACTAATGCTGGCCTTGGATATACTGGTATATATTCTCTGTCTCACCCGTGGCATAAGAAATTGCATAGTCTTCATTTTAAGTGTACACTCTGAATATCAAACCCACAGAAATTGTGTGACAGACCAGCAAGGGCAAAGTATCAAAAAGTATTGACAGGTCAGTAAGTGTAGATTTTCTTTCTTTTCAAAAATGTTTTTATTCATTTTCACAGGTAACAGTCAGCAACATAACCACCGACCTCTCTGGTCAGGAACTGGATACAAACATCCGCCATGAAAACACCCAGGTGATCAAGCGCTGTGAACCTCAAATTATTGCAAATCAATACTGCCCATTCCTGACATACAGAATAGCGAAGATGCTATGGAATGAAACATCGGCAATATAATAACAGAATTCAACCACCCAGGTTGGTGTGTAGAGAGGTAGAGAAAAACAAATGGGGCGGGGGGAGGAGGGAAATTAATAGGGTGTAGGGGAGCCCAAACTTGTGCCCCACATGGGGTAGTGGTGTAGACCAGTGAGTTGGCCACTAATCTCATGCTGCTTTTCAAGCAAATGGGGCAGTGGTGGTTAGGGTTCTCAGTCGAAGAACTGAAACAGAGAGATTCCAGCTTAGATAAATAGTCAATCAGTGTTTGCCATTCACAGATGCATTTTGCCTGTGGCTATGAGAGGGTATGGGTAATGTGTTAAAAGGTATGAATCTGCCATAGCCTATGAAACCAGGCAGCTATTGGTAGGAGTTTGGCCTGCTCAGTTTACTTGCCCTAGTCATGTCTCAGGTCATAGCCTGATCTGCATGCATCATGACTTCCAAGGTTAAGGGTTGTAGCCCTAAGAGCAGATTTGACCGGGTCAGATGGTAGTGGGTAAGCTAGTATGACTTTGATGTGTCCAAAATGTTTTTCTTCCACATTTGGATTAGACAGCATGGCCACAAAATATGTATAAATGTGCTCCTGTCCTTCTGGCATTGCCAGAAGTTTATGGGTGAGGTGGGGAACATGCAAGTGAGTCTGCCAGGGGCCAGGTACCACTGAAACATTACTTTTAAAGCCGACTCCCGGTGCGGTATGCTCATGTGCATTTTAGGGCTCTCTTTCTGTAGGTTGTCTGACTGTTTTTCTGGAATTGTTAGGTCCAACATGTTTTTCCCTCTTTGTCTAGTACAAGTGAGTGGTGAGCAGTTTAGATTCTTGAAGTGTGGTATAGGTCCTGAGATTAATCACTTTGTGCCATCAAAGCACCTAACCAGCATTTTGAATGAGGTGGGGCAGCTGCTAGGAGGTTCATAGAAAGCAATGCCCAATGATGGCGTTAGAGATAATGGAACTGGGCTGCCTCTGGAACCTGGAAGTCCTTTTTGCACTCTTCAAAAGGCTTAATAGCTGGTCCCATGAAGAGGTCGTTCAGGGTCCTGCATTCCTCTCAAGCCCAGGCTTCAAAAGCTTTGGGATCCAAGGCAGCAGTGAAGTCTGGATTGCTTGGGGTATTGAGGGAGAGAAAAGTGTCTGATCCCTTCTTGGTGGTTATATGGTCCCACATGGGAATAGCTAGGAACGTGCTTCTATGGCAGCTTTTTTTGAGGAGCCAAACCAGATCCCACAATATTGTACAGGCCACTGCTTTGTTCATATGGAACCACATCTTATCACTTATGTGGATCACCCACTCAGAAACATACTGAAGGTGGGCCGGCCCATAGTAGTCCAACAGGCTTGGGCATCCTGAGCCACACCTTGATATTAGGGTCATCAGGAGATTGTGGATATATGGGCTCTTGACCCTCCCCCCAATGAAAATCCTCGGTTTGGCTTGAAGAAGTTTAATTACGGACTCAGGATGGGCCTGGGCAGTGTATGGAACAAATACAGCACCCTAGGAAGGCCATTCATTTTGACCATATTTTATGGCCTAATCAGGATATTTATAAGGGCTTCCACCATCTCAGATCTTTGATAATTGTACAGCGCAAGACTGGCCAATTAGCCATTTTTCATCTGTTGAGATGGGGTGGATATTAAGGCCAAGGTTGTGGATTGAGTAGGGGAGGCAGCAAAAGGACGGCAAGGACTGAAATGGTGGGACTTGGACACCTGGGATGGTAAGATTAAGGGCCTGGGTTTTATCAATATTTACATTGAAGCCTGAGACACGTTTGAATGAGTCAAGTAGCCAAACCTGTTCTTGCAGGGATTTGGAGGAGTTAGTGAGAGTAAGAAGTTCATCCTGAAGAGATGCACCTTTTGTGGGCTGCCTCTAGAGGTGATACTTAGGGACTTTAAAAATGTGCATGGCCAGCAGTTCCAACACTTGGGTGAAGAGGAGAGGGGAGAAAGGACACTCCTTCCTCGTACCCCTGTTGATCTTTATGGGGGTGGTACCCTGATGATGAAGGCTGATGGAGAGGCATAGGCCATTATAATTCTTTCAATCTTCCACAGCCCCAAAGACAACTTTCTAGGATCAACTTCAGGAATGCCCAGCCCACCCAATTGAATGCCTTCTCCATGTCTCATGAAAGAAGGAGAATGGTGATGATGTGTCTGTGAGCCTTTTCCACTTGGTGGGCTAGACGCTGGACATTGTCAATGCCCTGGCGGTGGTGGATGAAGCCCACCTGGTCTGGGTTAATAAGATGAGAGGAGGGGTTCCAAGCATAGCGCAAGGACCTTGGTGTAAAGTTTGTCACCTGTATTTAACAATGCTATGGGGCGGTAGGAGGTGCACATGGTGGGGTCTTTTCCAGGCTTCAAGATTAGTACAATTTCCACTTGGAAGGCAAGCTTCAGGCATGGGTGAAGGAATTAAAAAGTTGCATGAGGTGGTCCACAAAGAGTGGTAGGAAAACCAGTTCAAAAAATGCAACAGGGAGGCCATCAGGCCCTGGGTATTTCCCAATGACCATTGTTCGAAGTGCCCTCTCAATTTCCTCAGAGGGTTATGGAGGCTTTAAGGAGTTCCCTATTAGCTTGTGTGTTGGGAGTCCATTCACACCTGTGACTGTATGTCTATATGTCGGTGGTTGGTGGTTGCCCTGGCTGTAGATTCAGGCTATGTGTTTTAGCCATTTGAAGGTGCAGTTTGCATACCGATAATGTCCCCACCTTGTGCCCTTTTTCGTAAAAACATTGTTTCAGGTGAAGCAGCAAGGTTAGTTCCATGGGACTGAAATTGGCCAGATAGGACAGCTAATTTTCTATGGTTAGTCTTGCTTGAGCTTTGTTTGTCTCAACGTTTGAGCGTCTTTATTTCTGTGGTAAGGGAGTACTCTAAGAGTTGTGACCTCTGTGCCTTGTCAGTCTCAAGTGTGATAAGGGAACCCTGGATCATAGATTTAAAGGCATCTCATAGAGTGTGTAAGATGCATACAGGATGAGCATTAAGTTGATAATATTCCTCGATGGACTTTGCCAACATGTCCCAGGTGCCAATGCATGGAACTGGGAGGAGAGTCACATTCGCTATTACATTGTAGCCTCACAAGTGCGTGGTCCAAGATGGAAATATCTGATACCTCCACTGATTGTAGTTGAAGAATCACGTGGGTGATCAGGAGATAGTGGATCATGGAACATGAGGAGTAGACATGCAAATAAAAGAAATAGTCAGGATTGTTGGGGTACATGTGATGCCAGGTATCTATTTATTCTAGAATTCCCTTTTTAAGGAGGATGACATTGCCCCTCTAACCGAATAAGCATTGTTTGATCCAGCGTTGGGTAACAAACCATGTTGAGGTTGTCCAAACTTTGATGCCCCCAGGGAGTCCTGTAGCTGTTCTTCTAGCAATGAACAAAGGAAGGTGTCTTGGGAGGAATTAGGGACATAGATATTCCACCAAATGTGGGCATGCATGTCCTTTGGACATAAAACTTGATGAAGAGCCCGTCATTGTCTTTGGTCACTGCATGTTGTTTAGACATAATGTGGAGCTTACAGAGGATGGTCATCTCCTGTTTTGCCCACAATAGAGGCCCAGAACTGATGTTTCTGGAGTGGCGCATGCTGGGCGATCATTGTGAAGGAGGGTGTCTCTTGCAAGGAAATAATGTCAGGGTCAGACTGGGTTAGGTATCTCCAAATTTGTGTTTGTTGCGGGAGTTAAGGACTTTCATATTTAGGGACAGATGTTTAGTAAGGTGTGTGTGACTTGACATCAGGTAAAGAGGTAGGTCCTGCAGATGCTTGCAAGAGTTCCCCATTCCCTGCCCCAAGCACCCCCAACCTGCATGTTCCCCTAGATGAGACAAACAGTAACAGTCAACAATGAACACAAACACAATGGTCAGCCAGGACAGATTTGACATCTCCTGTCCATTTGGGGTGGAGATGGAAAACTCCATGTCCACCTCCATAGGTGTAATCCTCTGTAATCTATGATGTCTTATACAGGGGAAAGATCCCCTGCGGGTTCGCCACAGGATCAGGAAACATATAAAATTGGAGATCTCTGTCTTGTGTCCCGCCACACAACATGGCCTGCTGCTGGGCCGCACTTGAAAAGGATATTTAGCAGTCTTTAGAGGTAATTTATGATGTAGTTGGGAGGTTTCTGGTGTCAGTCACTGTGATGACAGCCCAGCATTTGTATTCATATTTCTGAGATGAGTGATGATGTCTATCTTGACTCTTTCTGGAGACTGGAGTGTGGCACCCCAGGACCTGGTGTTTTACCGGCTACCTTGTGCCTTTCACAGTGGTGACTGGGTCACGTTGTCTGTGTGGCTGCATTGGTGTCCATAGTGGTTTCCTCCAAAGCAATGGCCAGGAGTGCCACTGCTACTGTAAGGGAGCAAATCAATCTAGATTTCCCTTTCATTTGGAAAATTAGCCTTAAAGGTTAACCCCATTGATATTTCCCTTCATATTCTCTTATGTAGTCTGTAGCTGGTTGAACGTTTCTGCGTTTTTTGAGCATGGTAAGGGACGAATCTTAGAAAAGCTGGATCATTGTCCCCCTAAGGGTGAGATCAAACGTCCCTCCAGCAATGCGCATAAAGACTTCCTTGCCCCCCCAAAAATGGACATTGTTCAGAATGTCATGCTCACTGTTGACTAGGGTTGAGCCAAAGACTGTCCTGTGAACTTTGTCCAGTCGTAATTGGGATTCATTGCTCTGGCCATGGATCATTTGGAGAAGCTCACTGGTAAAGAACATAGGGGGTGATTCTGAGCTTGGCGGGCGGCAGTAGCCGCCCGCCAAGCGGGAACCGCCAGAAGACCGTACCGCGGTCAAAAGACCGCGGCGGTCATTCTGGGTTTCCCACTGGGCTGGCGGGCGACCGCCGAAAGTCCGCCCGCCAGCCCAGCGGGAAACACCCTTCCCACGAGGACGCCGGCTCAGAATTGAGCCGGCGGAGTAGGAAGGTGAGACGGGTGCAGTTGCACCCGTCGCGAATTTCAGTGTCTGCTAGGCAGACACTGAAATTCTTTTTGGGGCCCTCTTACGGGGGCCCCTGCAGTGCCCGTGCCATTGGCATGGGCACTGCAGGGGCCCCCAGGGGCCCCGCGGAACCCCCTACCGCCATCCTGTTCCCGGCGGGAGAACCGCCAGGAACAGGATGGCGGTAGGGGGTTTCAGAATCCCCATGGCGGCAGAGCGCGCTCCGCCGCCATGGAGGATTCTCAAGGGCAGCGGAAAGTCGGCGGGACACCGCCGACTCTCCGTTTCTGGCCGCGGCTGAACTGCTGCGGTCAGAATGCCCAGCGGTGCACCTGTATGCTCTACTATTGCGGTAACTTGTGTGCCACAAATCACGGAGCTCGGGAGAGATCCACCATTATGGGAATGCAGTATGCTGATGTAGTCCAGGTGCACATGCTCCACTGGTGTTCAGGTCCCTGACCACTACTGCACTGAAATGCCCTCCAATCATGGTTATCCCCAGGCGGATCCCACCACTAGTTTCCCTGAGTTTTCCAAGCACTTTCCTGATTAGCTGTGTGTGTGTGGGAGGGTGGTGGGTGGTGAGAGGAGAATTACACACTAACAAAATTACAGCTTTCTCCTCCAGTCTGCTTGAAAATCTAAATATAGCAGCCCTGCAGATCTGTCCTGACCTGGGTGATTGTCAGTGGAAAGTACCTGTGGGGTCGTATGGTTAACTCTCTGGATTTTCTAGTGAACTGCAAGTGGTAATCACTGTTGTAGCCAAGCTGCCCCAGAAAGCCACATTTTATTTCAAGGGGGTGGGTTTCCTGTCGAATCAGGACATCAGGGAAGTACCATTTAGTGAATTGGAGAACTGCCCTCTCTTCTCTTTACATTTAAATTGTTGACATTCCAATATATTACGCAGCAATTAGTCATGTTTTGTATATGTAAGAAGGACAAACTGCAATGACTTTGTGAAATTAAATCAGCTACCTCAGTGAGTGGAAGCATTTGAGTTGCAAGGCATTTAAGAATGCGTGGTCACCCATCTGAATTTGGCTTCCCTTGTTCGGTCAAATTTGGAAAGTAATTATAAGTACACAGGCTGTAAACATCTAAAATACCTGCCCTTCAGCCAACATTCTTTCTCCCTGTACTTCTACCCTGGCAGCATCTGTCACCCTTCACTAAACTGAAAGTAACTTAGTGTAACAGTGGGGCATTTATATCAGCAAATTACCATATTATGTGTTCAGCCAGTTGAATGCGTCTTCATCCTTCATGTGCTGCCATAGTACAGCCCTGTGCGCCACTGGGAGTCTGAGTTCCAGAAGGCTTCAGGCAGCTCACCCAATCTACTACACCACCTCTTCACTGCCCCCAGGAAGGGACAGGCCGGAGCAGTCAGAGCTTCAAAAGCTGTCTGAAGGTACATCTACCCTCAGTACTGCTCCTTTCCAGCTCCTCTGGTCCCCTACCAGTGGCCCCCTGTCAGATATTAGTATCTTAATTGATTTGGGAGGTGTTCCATGATGTGACTCCCATTTCTCCATTTCTGGTCAGCCATTGCAGCAGGTCTGCGTTCCTCTTTTGTTTCTTCGATGCTGATGTCTAGGTCACTTGTTCCATGTATTTCTTTGCATTTCTGCATGAAGATACTGAAATTACTACAAGACTGAACTCTCCTGGCCACCACTCTATTCAAGGCATCTTTTGCTGAACAGAAGAATAGAGATGTTGTATTTAAGATAACCTTTCCTTGGGCCCAGAATAAGAGTCAAAACATTTTCAAAAGTAACATTTGAAGTAAATAGTCTAGAAATATGCTGTTTTCTGTCCACTACTTTCACAGATTTGGCTCTTACCTTTGATATAAAGGGGAGATCAAACGTTTGAGCTAACTTGGCATCAACAAATCTGTCTTAGATCCTGACTCAGAAATAAAATCTCTACCTTGAGGTCTCTTATCTCTGATTTAGGTTTTTTGAGTTGTTACGTATATTATAGAAAGGTGGAAAGTGTTATCCAAATGACACAAATAATGCAAATGTTGCAAGCCTGTCAGACCAGCCTCGGTCAACATCAGAAGATAAGAGTTTTCATGTGTTCAGTTGGGTACAGGTTTGGATTTAGTTGCAATCTAGGTTTAATGAAACACACACTACAATAGAGACATTGATGCAGTTGCTGTGTCTTAAGTAACAGCTTCTTATGTCCCCTATCTGTGCCTGGCTTGCTGTTCTGCCATTTTGTGTCTGAAAGACCTTAGTTTAAATTGTTTATGTGTTCTGTCAACTTGTCATACTGTATGTGTCATGGATTCCACTACCTGTTTCAAGAGATCTTTTATCCTGTATTTGTGATAACATTGAAGTTGAAAATTGGATCGCTGCTAATCTTTGGCCATTTTTTCAATGAATGTATGATATGGTATTAGCATAGTGTAAAAATATCAAAAGGCACCCAAGTGCTGTACAAGTTCAAAGGCAAAAAGTAATGACTGGAGAAGATGCTTGACTCTGAAAGTGGAGGTGGATGATTACTTCATCCTGATGTAGTTATTTAAAGAGGTGTGACTGTCTCTTTCCTAAATAAGGGTAAGGTTAGTGCAGTCCTGATGGATACACAGGTATTGTATCAGGGCATTTGCATATGAATGGAAAAGGTTTTTACACTTTTTTCTACTTCTTTATTCCTAATTTGGTGATGTTCAGACTGCATATGTGACAAGAGCCACCAGAAGGGGTGAGCTTGGGAGCTAGATAAGCATGTGCGCTAGTCATGATAATATTGAAGATGACACAGAAGGTTTGGAAGATTGTGTAGGCTGGCAAGTGGAGCCAGTGAAGTTCCAGTATAATGGTGGGTGATGTCACATTTCTGCAGACCACTTATTAGGCATGCTGGAGCTTGTTGTACAATCTAATATGAAAGGCTAATATGGAGTATTAGAGGCTATGAAGCAGGATGTTTCCACCATGCCGGTGCAGGTACAAGGCTTGAACACCAGTTTTGAAATTGCTTTGTGGTAGGAATGGTTTCACCTTCTTTAGTAGAGACGCCTGGTAGTACTCCACATTCATTTTCCATTTGATGATATGCTCTTTGTTGGTGAAGTCAATGTCCAGGGGAATTTCATGCAACTTAGCATTGGGTGAAAGTTGGGGTTCAAATTGGTCCAGGTTCATGACATTCATCCAATTTAATAACGTGGTCAAGCACGTCTGCCATGGTAAACGTGATGCACACCATAGTTAGGCACAATGTTCACCATATTTCAAATGTGCACACTTTACATTACATGTTAATTCATCTCTATTAGGGCTTTAAAATGCAAATATGATGTTGCCTACTGCTGACTTCTGTGCCACTAATTTATTAATACAAATTTTTCTCTAACAGAGGTCAGACAGTATCAGGCATCCTCTCTCCTGCCATCTAACAATAGCCATGCATGCTGTAATTTGGGGACATTAGTGTAAAATACAGACATCTAGGTCCGGGGCATAATGGGTATGACCAATCACCTTCCCAGCAACTTTGTCCCATATGCTGCCCATCAGACAGATAAGGAATGGGAAGGTATTAGGAATATTGTGATACCACAGCAACAATCTACCCAGCTGGTACCCATCATGTATGCCCTCAAACAAGGATCTCTCCCAGTTCGTTTCCCTGTCTAGCCAGTGTTGTATCTGCATCACAAAATAGTACAGTTTCAAGTCAGGAACTTCTGTTCCACCCTTGCCCCATTCCCTCTTCAACACTTTAAAGCTTATCTTACATTTACTGTTAGCCCAGAGAAAATCCACTAATAGGGAGTCTATTTCATGAAACACCTTTTGGGGAATTTCATATATCACTCTCTGCAGGGTGTAAAGGTATCTGGGCAGAATCCCCATTTTAATTAAAGCTATCTTCCCCGTTAGGGATAGTTTGAGGGTATTCCAGAACTGGATTGAAGGGCTTAAGTTATGGATCACCCTGCAAAGGTCTAGATCAAGTGTCTTTTGCTCTGTGTGAGCAGCGTATATACCGAAGTATTCACCTGCGTCCAGTGCCCAGGGCAGGTCGACTGCAGGAAGTTGTTCGGTTGACATGCCCTGCAAGCGGCCCACTGGGAACAGTTTAGATTTTGTATTACTGAGACACAGCCCTGATTATTCCCATAATTCTTGCATGATATTGAGCAACATCGAAACAGTGATGTTGGGCTGATGAAGATAGACCATTGCGTTGTCAGCATATTGCGATACAGTATGTTCAGAATTACCAATCCGCATGCCCCAACTATGAAGCGTCAGTTGCAGATGACAGGCAAGTGATTTTAGCATGACAGCAGAAATCAGCAGAGATAGGGGGCAGACCTGCCTGGTTCCCTGTTGCAATTCAATGATGTCTGATCCATATTGACCAGTTTGCACTCTGATCCTGGACAACTGATAGAGTAACCGGATCCCTTGCAAAACACAGTCCCAAAGCATCAAATCAAATGCCTGTTCAAATTCAAAATAATCTTTATAAGGTCTGAATTGTGACCATAAAAGCACAAGATAAAAACAGAAAACAGCACAGCAGCATGTTAATACCATAAAATTATGACTACATCAGTGAATGAATAGATGCGCATTCTAGCTCACAGAGCATATTTTCTCTTGAGTTTCAAAGCCTGAGTAATAAATTTCCGAACTGAGAAGCAGATTTCCGGTGACTATAATTATTGTTAAGTCATTAAACGCTTTTGATGTGTTCAAGCATGTTTCCCACTAAAAGCAGAGCCGAAAAAAAACTTATTCTAAAATCAGAATGCAGAGTGCAAAACAACATAACATGCTTAGTTGACTGCTTTGAGGCTCCATCACATGGACAACAGGGTGGTGAAGCAAATCTAGACATTGTCATTGGGAGTCTTCAAGTAAAACCTATGCTTTGTGACCTTAATCCATATTACATACGGTTCCATACCATTACAAATGTATAGCGGAATGTAACGTTGGACCAAGACCATGTCAAAAACATTTGCAAATCTGAGCTTCTCCCTGTGGGCAAGATACATTTCCTTAATCAGTGCCGATGTATACAGGCTGGTCATATCTGGGATCTCCAAGAGGCTCCTTAGGTCTAAATACCGAAAAGTAAATTTTACATGCTTTATGCAAGGGATCAGTCGAGGCTCACTGTACTCACAAGGGGCGGGGCAGGGCAGGTTGGGGGTGCAGGTGTGGGGGACTGCTAGGGGGTAAATTTTAATTAAAAAATAAAAATAAAAAATTTACCTGATCCGCTGCCGTGCCGCTTCTCTTTCTCTCATCGCTGCAGGCACAGACTCCCAGCCTCCTCTGCGGCCAATCCTGATGTTGCCCAGAGGAGCATCAGAACTGGTTGAGAGCACCCATCCTGGGCACCACTCACAGGCAGATTGGGAGCCTGTGCTTGTGCCTGCTCTCACCAGCTCGACAACACAGTGCTGGGCTGGAAAGAGTACACTGCACATTTGTGTTTGGCCAGCCCAAGACAGCCGGACAACCACACATGCGCGCTCGTAACCCTCAATGCCCGACCCTTTCACAATGAGAGGAACACAGTTTGTTTCCTTTTATTGTGAAAGGCTTTGCAACTTTTTCTACTTGCGGGGGGACACTCTTTTGCCCTAACGGAGGAGCCGCTGCTGCAAGGGATAACTGAAGGATCACTTAATTTAAGACAATCCTCCAGGATTCTACCATTAAAAATTAGCTCAGTGGAAGAGCAAATTGTAACCCACAATAAAATGGCCACCAAACCCTCCATGTCATCTAAGAATCCTAACCCCACTTCATGGTGGGAAATTAAACTTGTTTTGGATTAGGGGAGGCCTAAAAGCCTAGTTAAAAACCTGTTCTCTACTACCTGGAGGCTGTGTGCTGACGTGTGCCCCCATACACCTGCCCCATATGTGCCCACAGAGAGGCATTTGCTTTTATATAATGCTATCAATTCTTTTTGAAGCTTTTGACCCAATTTCCTTGTAAATTCAAAAAACATTTCACACTCCGCCTTCATCAATTGGGCCTGGTGTGAAATTGATCGATCCCATTCCAAGGTAGCACTACATAAAATATCCAAGTATCTAAAGTGCATAGTCACCAATGCAGAATTTCTTAGAGCGAGTGTTCTTTGGGTTGCAAGTTAAAATGAAGGATTTACTATTTTGGACCTTAAGCTTCAGCCCGTGCATGACCATATGAAACTGGTCTAAAAGGGCTTGCAAACCTTTTGCTGTATGGGCTGAAAGGACTGCGTTGTCCGCCTACAACAGTACGGGGAGAAACCGCAAACCTATTTTGGGCACATCTAGAGTACACATGCATAGAAAAGTATCTAAAGCATTAGCATTAAAAAATGAGAATAAAAAGGGGCCAAAATACAACCCTGTCTCACCCCACGGGTGACTGGTATGGGGTACCTCAGGTCTCCAGACTTCGAATAATGGACTCTCATATGATTATCCTGATGAAGTCCTTTTAAACCATCCACTAAAAGGGGTCAAATCCTGCAAGAGCCATAACATCCCAAAGTTTATCTCTGTCCTCAAAGTCAAAAGCACAGGAGAGATCAATAAAGGCCAAATGTAAGGCACCTCTCCTGGCCTTGACATATTTATGTAGGATCAGGGAAAACTTTAGGGCCAGATTTAAAAAGACCCTATCGCCACCAAAGCATCACTTTTAGAGACGCTCTGGTGGTGCTATGCGCTGTGCCACATTTAAAAGGTGGTATTAAGCCACTTTTTGTGGCTTAATACTAACTTGTAACTATGGCGCCTTCACACTCAGCACTTTGCATGGAAGGGGCGTGCAATGGATGTTGTTGTGGCCGTGAGAATAGGGCTGGTAGGGAATGTTGCAGTGCTGCGGTCATCAGGACGTGGAAGGGATCTGTCTAGCTGACCATTGAGGATGCAATTGAAGTTGCCTGCCATTAGGACTGATGCAAAGGGGAGAATTGGAGCAGTACTCTACCAAGGAAATCACTGTCATCTGTATTTGGAGCATATATATTAATGAGCAGACATATCTTCCTTCCCCATCCACAATAGTGCAGGTGTGTTCAAATGGAACCCCTGGAGCCACCCAGATAAGTGCTCCACGAGCATAACTAGAGTATGATGTAGCATAAATGGAACCCCTCCATCTCTTCTGCAGATATTTAATATAGTCTCCTCAAATATGCATTTCCTGCAAGAAGGCCACAGCAACACCATAGCATTTCAGATAAGCATTCACCCTGTTCCACTTCACAGGACTATTGAATCCATTGACATTCCAGTTCAGCAATTCATAATAGACACCTATGATGTTTGTGAGCAATAAAGTATATGATATTTGGCGGAGATTAGTGTGCAGCATATAATATGCATTAGTGTGCAGCATATAATATGCAGTAATCCATTGGACTTTGAAGTTTGTTTTGTCCATAAACCCCATCTAATATCAACTAGAAAGAAAACCATTGAGTTGCTCTATAAATCTCAAATATCTCCAACCCCTGATCCCACCCATGGGCAGTTCCTGATATACCCTCGAGGAATAACCAACTACCATGAGAAAGCAAATCCTGCCCCAATCTCCCTCTGAACCCCAAAAGAAGCAACAATAACAATAGCAATCCTTACAACCAGTATAGCTACAGGCTAAGGAACTAAGCCTGGCACAGTCCCCAAGCTCCCACTAGAGAAGGGCTCGCTATGCAGCACCATCCTAGTCCCTAGACCACCCCCACCATAGATTAGACGTAGTGCTCAATGAGATAATACAGTTATACTAAAAGCATCCTATAGTCCCACAGCTACCAGGAATGATCCAATCAGTCCACCTCAGGTCCTCTCTTATGGGTCTCCTGCATGAAACATAAGAATGTAAAGGAGTTTTGAGTGGGCAATGCGTTCGTTTCAGACTGCAGTGTGCCATCTGGGCACAATAGGATACGGTCCACCGTTGAGGCTATCGTCTGACCAGGTCAGTCTTCGGACACGTTGTGTGGTCTATTTGATCGGTGTGGACCCTGTCATCTGTGCTTCCGCCAGGCTGTCTGTCCTCCATGTCTGCCAAAACCCACAGATCCCATCCATTCTACAGCCTCTCAAGGAGTTATATAGAACTGAATGTCACCCTCATTTTGTACTCAAAGTTTGGCCAGGAAGAGAAGGCTATGTTGTATGTCATGCTCCATGAGCAATATTACAGATAGTCACGCCCCCCTGCAATGAGTACAGTAGCGTATTTCCAGTCATATAAGCATTCAATGGATTCACAGGCAGGTGGTGTGCAGCAGAATAGTAATTGGTTATAAGGGAGTTTTAAGATCTGAGGCCGGGGCATCCAGCAATGAGTTGGCAACACAACCAAAGAGAAGCCAGGCATGGTTACGCGGTTTCCACACAGTTCCCATAGCAATTCACAGGCCTATTCTGGTCCAAAATCTACAGTCTTGAGTGGACTCAGCTTCCATGTTTGTTTGGAGCCTGGAGGGGTCCTTTCTGCAGTGTTACCAGGTAGGATTCCTGTTGCGGTGGGTGATGTATGCCCCAATCGCCTGTAGTCAAGGAGGATCGCTCTGACTTACTTTATGTATGAGTCAGGATCTGTGCTCACTGATCATCTGGAGGTGGCAGTCAACATCAGCAGGGCCCCCGCAGTGCACATGTGGCCTTCTTGAGTGCTGGCTCGTCTGACTTGTAAGCCCCTCCCTGTTTGTCTCCTCCTGGAGTCACCAGTGGGGGAGGAGGCTGAAAAGAAGCTGCCAGGCATGGGAGGCTTCCAAAGACGACTAAGGTTTACAAGGCAGCACAGGTGCAAGGCTTTTTACAGGCTACCTTGGACCCGGCAGCCGTGGCCCCACTAAGCTGCTGCTTTACACAAAGGCCCATTGGCAAGTAATGTTCAGTTAAACCTCCCCCACAGCGGGTCTCAGCAGCATTCAGGCATCTCCCATCAGTAACAGTACTCATTACAAGCTTAGCTGGGTGTCGAAGGCATAAAGGCAATACAGGATTCGGGAGGATTATTATTTCAGTAGTGAGAGCAGATGTCTAGCCGGCCATCTTGCATAGTTAAAAGAATAAAACCATAATAGAATCAGGTCATATTTTTTGGATCGCTGTTCAAGTTCAAGATTTCAATATATGCATAATTACTGAGCATAAATCCATCAAATGTCAAAACCAGGCTTAACATCTAGCAATGAAAATATTACAATAAGTCCTTGCCTGGCAAGCAGACAGCACAATAGATTGAATAAGGGAGCACAGACTTCATCTACCATTTCTCGGTCTATTATGCAGCAGTTATGTCAATGTGTGTCTGTCCCAGGGAGTTTTACTTGTGTATGTTCTGGGGCAGACTCCAGCAGAAACGTCTTGACAGAATAGCCACAGACTAATGTAAAAAAATTGAGTGAAGCCATTACTTCCCCACCACTTTACGCATCTAATAGAGGCAGCAGTAACACTGTATACTGCAAGGCAAACTACATCTGTTTGGAGTAATTGTAGGTGGTATGTGGCTGGTCTGCAGGTTCTAATGTTAAGGGTTCTAAGCAACGGAACTAAGAATGTTTTCCTGGGGGTCCTATACAGGTCACAACATTTAGCTGAGATTGGGTAGACTTATAGTTGCATGGGCAAGCTATAAGATCCTTTTCACAGCATGCCTGTGATGGATAGGAAACCAGCAAGTGCCATGTTAAGTCTAAATCTGACTAGGTATTACCTCTGAAAGGGAGGTAGGGTAGATAGGTATCCTTCTAGATAGTTAGGCATCACCAAAGGCGTATATGCCACATCCTTGTGCTGCATTCTTTCTCATTTCTACAACTTTCCATGAAGTCCATTAGCTCCTTTTTAACAAGAACTTTGGTGTGCCTATTTAAATTCTGGAGCAGGTTGTAAAAGTCCTGGCAATCTATTGCATACAATTGCACCTTCACATACTGTAACCAATGTATATTATCCACTTTATCAAACTTGAAACAGTCTAGGATCACCTCATGATTTAAAATGGGCTCGAGTCAGATCCAGAGTCCGAGCTAGCTTGACAATATCCTCCAAGTGCCTTAAGCCTAGCACTAAGTGGCATATGGTACCTGCCACACTCATAAGTAAATTGAGATTTTTGCACAGGAAACTGCTCTCTCCTACTTGCAACTGTGCCGGTCACAAATGCTCCAAATGCCTGCCCCATATGTAGTAGCCAAAATACATCTAGCTTTATATATGTTAATTATAGGTACAATAGGTGAAGATCCCAGTTTCTTGGCAAACCTGAATGTTGATGCTCTGTTCTGATCAAAAAGGTATGCAAAGGTTGAAACTGTATGCAGAATAGTGCCATCTATCTGGCACATGTTTGCCTTGCTCTTGGGTTGGCCGCATATCATTGTGAAGGATTTGGACTTATTCGTTTGTAGTCCCAAACTGTCCATAAATTCCACAAATTTAGCCAAACGTTTCTGAAGACCAACCCCTGTTATAGACATCAGTATGCAGTCGCCGGCATATATTAGGACTTGAAGAGCTCTTAGCACAGCTGTTGGGGGTCTGCCTCCATGCCAAGCAAGTTGGCCTCCAGATCATTAATATAGAGGCTGAATAAGAATGGTGCAATCACATAACCTTGCCTGACTCCTCTCTCACTCTTAAATGAGGGAGTGCACTCGTCTGGGCCCGTATCTGACACAGCCTACTACATTCTCATGCAGTCAAGATCCCAGATGAACAGCTCTAGTATCTGCACCCATGAACAAGAGCTTATTCCATATTTTGCCCCTGTTAACATTGTCAAACGCTGAACTAGTCCATAAAGGTGAAATACATACATCTGCCCTTTGTCTGGACATACTTATTAATCAGCAGGTGTAAGCTCAAACATTGGTCGATGGTTCCCAGCCCTCATCTAAACTAGGCTTGGAAGGTGTTCACAGAGTTGGTTAAAAAACTCCACTGTACTACGTGGAGTTCCGCAGGTGGAGTTTCCCTGTAGCCTCTGTTAGCAGTGTGTTTTACATCAATCACAAGGCTGAGTACATCCTCGCGTTCAAAATCGTGTATGAACGGCACCACATGGTTCGCATGGGAAAGGGCATCTTGTTTTCTTACTTTGTTTATGGTGTTGGACCTGTTTTTGAATCCCTTCCTAATATTTTAAATCCTACGACATCCTAATAAAATTTTGATAGACGATACAGCAATGCTGCTAACCAAACTGTATTGATGTATTGTAATTGTATTGTTTGGATTAAAAAAACTAAGGGGAGGCCTATCTGGCATCTAGAAAACGTATACTGTTTTTTCTAGCCACACAGAGTGCAGCCAGCTCAAGTGCCACTGCAGGAGTAGTTTTGGCTGAAGGGAAAGAAGTGGTGCAGGAACAAGCGGTAGTAATGCACATTGCTTGCTTACTGACAATTACTATTATACTAACTAGCTACAGAGACATTGGTGGCAACTCGTGATCATGTACCCCCACTTTACCAGCTAAAATGATGGCTTGATGCAAACAGGAATGAATGGAGGTTAAAAGAAAGGATAGATGAAATGAGTGAAAGGAAAGGATATATGGGTTAGTGAAAGGATGCGTAGGTGAGTATTGGATAAATGGATGGTTGGGTGAAAGGATGATTGAAAGAAAGGGTGGATACTGAATGGATGGATAATGGATTTGACATTTTGGTGAAAGACTGGATAAGAGAAAGTGCTTGGATGAATAAACAAGGGAGCTCTTCTGGAGAGGGGCATGCTCACCTACTTCGCTTACTTTGTTTCATGGTTATCAATGCTATGGTTCAAGTGGGGGTATTTACATTTTTGTTCTCATCCCTTGACTCACTGTTTTTGTTAAGTGAGGCAGATATATATCCCACCCATCATCATTCATCAACCCCTCCCTGCCAATGGCATATCCCCACCCACGACCAAATAAGTGCAGTATGGTTCAATTCATGATTACAGTGTTGGCTGTGCAATGTGCGTCTGCTTCAGGTAATGCAGCATTTACAAAAGCTTCAATGCACTGCAAACTGAACACACAAGGTGTGTTTCCTTTTGCCCACTCAGTCACCTCTTAGTACTTCTCTTCTTCATTCTTTCCTAAGTTATTCCATCCCAATCTGCCGGAAAAAATGAAAAATACATTCTTGGCATGTGTCCCATTTTTATGGCCATGTGAAGTGATTCAAAAATATATTTAATGGTTTTCCATACCAGATTTATTTTACTCCAGTTCAGATTTTTCCCTTTAGACTTTAGACTATTTCAGTGATTGAATACGCCAAAGCTTAGGCACATGACAAATCGATGATCGGTGACACAGTGAACAGTGATTCAGTTGATGCAGCATTTACGTTTTCAACGCAATGCAAACTGAACATACTAGGGTCCTCATTACAACCCTGGCGGTCGGTGTTAAAGCGGTGGTAATACCGCCAACAGGCCGGCGAAAAAAAAATGGAATCACGACCGTGGCGGAAACCGCCAACTTAGACAGCCACTTTAACACTCTGACAGCCACGGCGGTAGAAACAAACAGCGCGGCAGTCACCGCCAACAGACAGGCGCAAGACAATGTACCGCCCACACTATTATGAGAGGACAATCCGCCACCTATTCCGGGGCGGGACCAACGCGAACAAAAACACGGCGGAAACAGGACTTGGAAGGGAAAACACTCACCTTTCCACACCCCACGAGGAACCAGGACACCATGGAGCCAGAACTCCAAACACTCCCTGCGATGGTATTCCTGCTCCTCTATCAGGAGCAACAAAGACGGTGGCGATGACCACGGTGAGTACTGCACCTACAACACAGGGGAGGGGGGAGGGAAAAGAGAGTGACACACACACGCAACACGCAACACCCCCATCCCCACCCTCACCCACAACACCATACACACAAATACATGTTGCAACATTACATTTACACCCCCCTACTCCCCTTTCAAGAACGCAAGGACAAAAGGAAATGAGTTGAACGATTGCAATCATGAAAAAAACCAGTAGTCAAAACTCTAAATACAGTATATACAATTATGTACACCAACTACACAAGTACGGACAGTGCACCAATAATTGTCCGTGGACCACTGGGCCCAAAATGCATGGGCGAGGCCCGCACTCGATATCAGACATCAGAAGGAGAGAACACTGCAGGGGCATCAGATCGAAATGAAACAGGCACCTCAGGGGGAAGGGAATTGGGGTGCCTCAGCCAGATGAGTGCACAACATCACTGCTCCACGAGGGGGCTCCATGCCCACTCCTGTATCCTGGGGAGTGCAAAGCCACAGTCTTTCAAGTCTCTCCAGTGGGTGGGTTGCCCACTGCATTATCCTGGGGAGTGCAAAGCCACAGTCTCTCAAGTCTCTCCAGTGGGTGGTTTGCCCACTGCTTTATCCTGGGGAGTGCAAAGCCATAGTCTCTCAAGTCTCTCCAGTGGATGGTTTGCCCACTGCTTTATCCTGGGGAGTGCAAAGCCACAGTCTCTCAAGTCTCCCCAGTGGGTGGTTTGCCCACTGCTTTATCCTGGGGAGTGCAAAGCCACAGTCTCTCAAGTGGATGCCTTTCTCCACTGGTTCTGGAGGGGGCTTTGTGCCCAGAGTGCTTCATCCTGCCAAGGACTGAGGTAGTGGATGCCTTCCTCCACTGGTTCTGGAGGGGGCTTTGTGCCCAGAGTGCTTCATCCTGCCAAGGACTGAGGTAGTGGATTCCTTTCTCCACTGGTTCTGGAGGGGGCTTTGTGCCCAGAGTGCTTCATCCTGCCAAGGACTGAGGTAATGGATGCCTTTCTCCACTGGTTCTGGAGGGGGCTTTGTGCCCAGAGTGCTTCATCCTGCCAAGGACAGAGGTAGTGGATGTGATACTCGACTGGTTCTGGAGGGGGCTTTGTGCTCAGAGTGCTTTATCCTGCCAAGTACTGAGGAAGTGGATGCCTTTCTCCACTGGTTCTGGAGTGAGCTTTGTGCCCAGAGTGCTTCATCCTGCCAAGGACAGAGGTAGTGGATGCCTTTCTCCACTGAAGGTGTTGCATCATGGACGCTGCCCAGGCTCCTGGAACGGACCACCAGGCTCGGTCGACTGACCACTGGGGATGGCAGCCATGTCTGCTGTGGTGCCACTGGCTCAGGACGTCGCGGGCTGCTGGCGGTGTTTGTGGTGGTGTCAGTAGCGGTGGTGCTTGCAGCGGCCTCTATGGCATCGGTGCTGTTGGCGGACTCTGTGGCAACGGTGCTTGCGGCGGACTCTGTAGCATCGGTGCTGGCGGCAGGCTCTGTGGTGGCGGTGCTGGTGGTGGACTCTGTGGCATCGGTGCTGGTGGTGGGCTCTGTGGTGGCAGTGCTGGTGGCGGACTCTGTGGCGGTGGTGCTGGTGGCAGTGCTGGTGGCGGGCTCTGTGGTGGTGGTGGCAGGCTCTGTGGTGGCGGTTCTGGTGGCGGGCTCCGTGGCGGCAATGCAGGTGGTGGGCTCAGTGACTGTGGTGCTGATGGCGGGCTCAGGGACTGCGGTGCTGGTGGCAGTGCAGGTGGCAGTCTTCTCCGCCGTACCGGTTGGTGTCGACGTGGACAGAAGGTGTGACACTGGTCCCATAGTCCGTGCCACCATGCCTGCTCCTGACCTGCCCTTGATTTTCTGTCCCTTCCCCACCTTGGATGGTGGCGCAGCTGTCTTGCCACTATTCCCTTTTGTTTTCCCTGAGCCCTTGGTGGCAGGTGTTTTCGCCTTCTCCCTCTGGGATGTGGGCAACTTTTTTACTTTCGCAGGTGGCGGAATGTTCTTGCCCTCGCTCCGTGGCACACTGGCTGCCCTGATGCTTGGCGCACTCCAAAAGCCTGCTGTTGCTGGGACCACTGTGCCCGGTGATGTAGTGGTTGAGGTGCTGGGTTGGGACCTGGAAAGCCTGGCCCTAGGGGACGGATGGGGGGGAGGTGTAGGGAAGAGGTCAATGTTAGCCAGGAAAAAGTTTTTATACACACTGGGACGGGTAGATGGAGTGGGTTTGGGAGCGGAGGAAGAGGTAGTGGTTGTAGGAGGTGTACAATTGCTGAATTTGGGTGAAGGTGCATGGGCTGGAGGCTGTTGTGAGGTGGGTGGCTGTTGGGTGGGTGTGTGCCTGTGTTTGTGTACTATGGGAGGAGGGCTCACAGACATACTGGTAGAGGACACTGGGGATGTGTGAATGGTAGTTGGGGTGGTGAGTGCACGTGAGCGGTGTGTAGTGATGGGCGTGCAGGTGATGGAGGTAGTGGCTGAAGATGTTGTGCATGCAGGTGTGAGTGGAGACGAGACAAGGAGGGAGGAGGACGACGTGGAGGAGGGGGACACAGTGGAGGCAGTGGATGTTGGAATGTCTGCATGGGAATGATGCTTGTGTGAGTGCCTGTGGGATGTGTGGTGCTTATGTTTGCCAGAGCCACCCTTGTGTGATGAGGTGTGTGCATGCTGGTCTGATGGTGTGCTTGGGATAGGCCGAGGTGCAGGGGATTGGGTCTGGGTGGAGGAAGTCGGAGGGGGGAGGCTGGACACAGGGACAATGGCTGCCATCAGTGATGAGGTCAGAGACTGCAATGCTCTCTGTTAGGCTGCCTGGCCAGAATGAATGCCCTCCAGGTATGCATTTGTTTGTTGCAAATGCCTCTCGACACCCTGGATGGCATTCACAATGGTAGATTGCCCAACAGTGAGGGATCTCAGGAGGTCAATAGCCTCCTCACTGAGGGCAGAAGGGCTGACTGGGGCAGGGCCTGTGGTGCCTGGGATGAAGGAGATGCCCACCCTCCTGGGTGAGCGGCCACAGAACACACGCTGAGGGGCTGCTGGGAGGGCGGGTGGCGGCTGTACCTGTTGATGTGGGGGGCACAGAGGGACCCGCCACCGCAAGGGAGCTCCCATCAGAGGAGGAGTCGCTGTCACTGATGTCACCTCCTGTCCCCGCCATGGAGCTCCCCTCACCCTCCGTCCCACTGGTGACTTCAGACTCCGTTGTCTCGCCCTCCAGGGCCAAGTGGAATGCAGCTCCCTCCTGCTCTCCGGTGCCACTGCTCTTCCACCTGATTATGCTATTTCACACAAGAACAGGGAGACCACAAAAAGGGTGGGGGAAAGACAGAAGAAATACTTGTTCAATGCATGCAATACCACTACCATTGGTGGACACTACAGACACAACAGCCCTCTGGACTATGCCATGCACTTAGAGTTCCTAGATTAATCACATGCCCATGGGGTACAAGGCCAATGCCTGATTGCTGCACACATGGAAGTCACAGGAGCCTGACTAGGTGTAGATGGCTCTTACCACTGGTGGGGTTGGGGTGCCACATAGCCTGCCTCACAAAGGGTCCTTTCCTACAAAGCTCGCCCTGGCCTAGGGTATTCCACTGCCCACCTCCCCCACCCAGACACCTCGTAATGCGCGCAGAGTCAGATGGATGTGATGGGTACTCACCCCCTTGTGGCTGCTGTGATGCCCTCAAGCGCCCATCCAACTCCGGATACGCCATCACCAGGATCTGGAACATCAGGGGGGTCATGGTGCGACAGGCACCCCTCCCACGTTGGGAGGCCATTCCCAGATTGGGCTCCACCGTCTTCTTGCTCCAGCGGCGAATGTCCTCCCATCTTTTCTGGCAGTGGGTGGTCTGTCTATGGTGGACCCCCAGTTTCCGGACGTCCTTTGCGATGCCACGCCAAATATCCTTCTTCTGGTGGGCACTGACCTAGAGGAATAGTACAGGGGAGGCCTCTGTCCACCCCCCCAAATGTATCTTCCATCCACACCACTCCAAACAGGCATTGCCCATGCAGCATGCTCATAGTGTACTCACCTGTTTGTCTGGAGGACCGTAGAGTAGCGTGTACTGGGGGAGGACCCCATCCACTAACTTCTCCAACTCCTCCAAAGAGAAGGCAGGGGCCCTTTCCCCAGACAAATGAGCCATTGTCGCTTCCAGACTAAGGTCACAGCAGCACTTGCAGTGCAGGTCCTCTCCTGTCGAAGGTCAGGTATCAAGTGAGTGAACAGAAAGAAAATGGTGGTCACGTCCATGGCGGTGCGTACCGTCCCCGCCGGCGTACATCATCATTGGCTCCTGGGACCCATAGGGTCCAATGTTAACCAATGCAGGATTTCGCTGCGGTCTTCCACCGCCTACCGCGACAGTGTAGAACGCCAGAGCAGTTACCTCATATCCCCTTGTCCCACCTTACAGGTCGGGCAGCCGTCATTTCAGGGGGCCACATGGCATTAATACTAACTGTGTAACACCTCTCTAGGCCCTGCATACACACAGTAAAAAGGCACATTGTGGATTTACAAATGTTTGCTAATGACATTTAGTAATACCTCAGTGTTGGCTGACTCTCTGCTCGCTGTTCTCCTTCATAGGGCACGTCCGCTGGGGCAGGTGGTGAGATGGCGACATCCTCCGGTGTACAGACCGCTGGTGGACCTGTCGACAATGGAAGAGAGACACGTAATAGTCACCTACAGACTTGATTGTGCAACAATCCATGAACTGTGTGCCCAGTTGGAGCCAGACCTGATGTCAGCAATCCGCCATCCCACAGCAATCCCCCCTCTAGGGCAGGTCCTGTCAGTACTCCATTTCCTGGCAATTGGGTCTTTTCAAACAACAGTGGCCATTGCATCAGGGATGTCCCAGCCTATTTTCTCAAACGTGTTGTCCAGAGTGTTGTCTGCCCTGCTTAAACACATGCGCAGCTACATCGTTTTCCCTCAGGTGGAGGATTTGCCTACAGTGACAGGTGACTTCTATGCCCTGGGACATATCCCCAGCATCATAGGTGCCATTGGTGGGACACATGTGGCCATGGTATCCCCCCGCAGGAGTGAACAGGTGTACAGAAACCGGAAGAGCTACCATTCAATGAATGTGCAGACGGTGTGTTTGGCCGACTAGTACATCTCCCATGTGAATGCCAAGTTTCCTGGATCAGTGCATGACGCTTACATTCTGAGGAGTAGCAGCATCCCTCATGTGATGGGGCAAATCCAGAGGCACCGTGTATGGCTAATAGGTGAGGACAAGGAGCCTATACCCTGTGAATAGTTGTCTGGGTCTAGGGTTGTCCTTAAGGGTTAGTGTGTGTCTAACAGTTGTCCCTCGACATTTGCAGGTGACTCTGGGTACCCCAACCTGTCATGGCTACTGACCCCAGTGAGAAATCCCAGGACAAGGGCAGAGGACCGCTACAATGAGGCACATGGGCGAACTAGGAGAGTGATCGAAAGGACCTTCGGCCTCCTGAAGGCCAGGCTCCGGTGCCTCCATATGACAGGTGGTTCTCTCTACTACTCACCAAAGAAGGTGTGCCAGATCATCGTGGCCTGCTGTGTGCTGCACAACCTGGCTTTGCGATGACAGGTGCCTTTTCTGCAGGAGGATGGTCCAGATGGAGATCCTGTGGCAGCTGTGGAGCCTGTGGACAGTGAAGAAGAGGAGGCAGAAGAAGAGGATATTGACAACAGAAACAACATTATCCAGCAATACTTCCAGTGAGACACAGGTAAGAAGATGTCACTGCCTCACACCTCTCATACAATTGTTAGACCCATCATATGTCTGTCACTTTCACCCAGTGTATGGACCTTGACGTGTCACTTTGCCTTTCCATTTCACAGATGTGGGTCCCACTGTGTGACCTCTGCTATATTACCTCATGGACTAGAGCTGTGTTACATTGGTATGTTGACAATAAAATCGACATTGCTATATTCCATAGTTATTGCAAATATATATTTGTGAAAGCACAGACTGACTCCAGCTTGTTTTGTGATTCACGGGTGCTTATTTCAGTGCAAAATAGTGGAGGGGGTTGTAAAATGGTCAGGGGTGATGGTGGAGGATTGTCCATGGCAGAGTCCAGTCTATTTGTTTCACAGGTGCATTGTCCACAGGGCCATAGGAAGTGGAGCTAGGCCAGTTGATGGATGGACAGGGTGACGAAGTGGGAGAGAAGGATGACATTCAGGGGGGGTCTCATTTCCTGGTGGGGGTCTTGGCATTGTTCTCTGTCTTTGTCCTGGATCTCAGGCACCATTTGCGGGGTGGTTCTCCATCTGCAGGGGGTTGGGTGCTGGTATCGTGGTCCTGTGTCGGTGCCTCCTGTCCACTAGCGCCGGAGGAGGTGATGGGCTGTTCATCATCCAGGCTAGTGTCAGGTGCCCCTTGTTGTGCCACAGTGTCCCTCCTGGTGTTCACAAGGTCCTTCAGCACCCCTACAATGGTGACCAGGGTGGTATTAATGGACTTAAGTTCCTCCCTGATCCCCAGATACTATTCCTCCTGCAGCCGCCGGGTCTCCTGAAACTTGTCCAGTACCGTTGCCATCGTCTCCTGGGAATGATGGTATGCTCCCATGATGTTGGAGAGGGCCTTGTGGAGAGTGGGTTCCCTGGGCCTGTCCTCCCCCTGTCGCACAGCAGTCCTCCCAGTTCCCATGTTATCCTGTGCCTCTGTCCCCTGAACCGTGTGCCCACTGCCCCCAGGTCCCTGATTTTCTTAGGTTGGTGGGTTTGCCTGGGTTCCCTGTAGTGGTGGACACACTGCTGCTTGACGTGTCCTGGGGACAGAGGGATGGGCCCGCTGGGTGGGTGCTGTGCTGGTGTTTCCGGAGGGGGGAGGCTCTGTGGTGGCTTGTGCCAGTGTGAGGGGAACCGACTGTCCTGAGGTCCCAGGTGGGCCGGGCTGGTCATCTTGATCCAGTTGGACAGAGCTGCTGTCATCACTGTGGGCCTCTTCTGTGGGGGGAGTGGACATGTCTGGAACCTCCTGTCTGGTGACATTGGGTAGGGATCCTGCAGGGGTGAAAAGGCATGATTATTGCATCTGTGCGTACCATCATGTGCAATGGGTGGGTGACCCTGTACTCCAGTGCTTGCATTCTTGTGTAGGACCTTGTGTGATAATTGGTTTGGGGATCTGTGTGGGTATCTGTAGTGGACATGCTTTGGTGATGGGTGTCCATGCTTTGGTGTTGCATGCAGGGCTTGGTGTTGGGATGTGTGGATTGTGATAGTGGGACATTTGTGAGGTTTTGGAGTGATGGGGTGAGTGTGAGGGTGGGGTATGTGATAGCATGCAGGTAGAGTGGGGGATGCAATAGTTAAGATTTGACTTACCAGAGTCCATTCCTCCTGCTACTCCTGCGAGGCCTCAGGATGCAGTAAAGCCAAGACCTGCTCCTCCCATGTTGTTAGTTGTCGGGGAGGAGGAGGGGGTCCGTCGCCAGTCCTCTGAACTGCAATCTGGTGTCTTGAGACCACGGAACGCACCTTCCCCCGTAGGTCGTTCCACCTCTTCCTGATGTCATCCTGTGTTCTTGGATGCTGTCCCACTGCGTTGACCCTGTCTACAATTCTGCGCCATAGCTCCATCTTCCTAGCAATGAAGGTGTGCTGCACCTGTGATCTGAATAGCTGTGGCTCTGCCCGGATGATTTCTTCCACCATGACCCTGAGCTCCTCCTCAGAGAACCTGGGGTGTCTTTGCGGTGCCATGGTGTGGTGTGGGTGAATTGTGAGGTGGTTTCGGTTGTGATGTGTGAGGGGATGTGTTTGTGTATGTTGTCTGAGGTGCGTGGATGTTGTGTGAGTGATGGTGGTGTGTCCCTGTGGATGCTAGTGTTGTTGATGGTGGTGTCTCTCTATGGGCTTCTTTCTCAATTTTTGTCGTAGGGGTTTGTGTGATGTGGGTGTGTGTTATATATTGTATTGGGTGTGTGGGAGTGGTGTGTGTATGTGTATCAGGTGTGTGTATTTGGAATTGTCCAATGTGGTTGAGTTTTGTAAATGTGTGTGTATTTTAAGCGCGGCGGTGTGTACCGCCAATGGAATACTGTGGTTGAAAGACCGCCGCGTGGATTCGTGGGTCGTGATAGTGTGGGCGTATTTCTGTTGGCGTGACGGTGGAGGTTTTGTTATTGCCAGTTTATCACTGACCTTTGGTGTGGCGGACTTGTGTGGGTGTCTGGATTTTGGCAGATTCCGGGATGTGGGTCGTAATAGCTGTAGCGGAATTCCGCTGCCGCAGCGGTGTGTTGACGGTCTTCTGCACGGCAGTAAGCGGGATTTACCGCCAATGTTGTAATGAGGGCCTAGGTGTGTTTCCTCTTACCCATTCAGTCACCTCTTAGTACTTCACTTCACTCCTTTATTCTTTTCTAAGTTCTTTCATCCCAGCCTACCAAAAAAGTTTAAAAATAAATTCTTGGCAACCACCACATGTTTATGGCCATGTGATGTGATTCTACCTACCCACCTAATCCTTCTACTGTACCCTACAGTAGAGAAAGTCAAGTTTATTTTCCTTACTGCCCAGTGAATATATTTATTGGAAATAATTTGTGGTGGTGGGTGAGGCCAGTGAGTAAAGGGGGACTAATTTGATTTCAAGTTTGGTGTAAGGGATACTCTGTGATATATGTGTCAAATGCAATCTATATCACCTGTTCTTTTCTCAGTTTTGCAGTGCATCATTTTCCCTACTGTCTGCCTACAGCAGACAAGATAATAATATCCAAATTTTAAATGTGTTTTGTGTGACATAGTATCTGATTTATTATTCATCTTTATTATTCATCTGCCTCTTTGGAGTCAGGGTAGAAAGTGAAAAGCATTTGGAGAAGAGCAGGGCAATTGGAATTAAAGATAGAGAATTGTCAACTACAACTGCCCCAGTAGAAAAGTACCCGAAGCGTTAGCTAGCATGCCTCCATTAATTTAGCACAACAACCTCTACTCCACAGTGCATTATGCCTTACTCATAAATGAGAGGTAATTTATTTTTATTCTCCCTTAATTATTTCTAACAGACATTCAGTGCTTTTTTATGTGATGAATGTGTGGGTAAACAAATAATATTGGCCCTCTGACTCTTCTAATCATACCCCCATCACATTGCCACGTCCCTAGGGGACCAGCAATGTACTGCTACTGTGCCACCCACCACTTAATTTTACATATTTGCATAGAGTTGTTTACAATTTGTCTTTTTTCATTTTCTTTTCCTCGATATAGCTATTCATGTAGGCCCTTCAACACCGCCCACCAGGCAAGAGATAGTGCCCCATTTGCGGCAGCAGAGGCTGGAGACTATCCAGCCAGAATACTGGTGGTCCTGGATGATAAAGGGATAGAAAAAGCTGCCTCCGACCTGGGCCCCAGTTCAGCAACACACCAGCCCAAGCCTCCCATCCATTAGAATGTCAGCACCACTCCCAGCTGTCAGGGGCCCTGACTAGAACTGCTGATGCCCCCTCCTGCTCTGACAGTTCATTGCTGGAGCACATCCTACAACGGATGGACAGTATGAAGAGCCAGCTATGGCAGGTTAGAGCAGAGACTGGACCTGCTCTGGACCAAAATAGACAATGCCCTCTCCTGAGTCCTTTTTCAATTTGATGTTTTGGTTAGAGGGACTTGTTGTGGGTGGAGATGGTGGAAAGAGAGTTGGAACCAGGTTTCACTTTGGACTTTCATTGGACTTTTTGAGGATGGGGCCATTTGTTTTGGGAGAGGGGTGGGCATGTTATGGGTAGAAAGAGTGGGGGTTCTATTTGTAAAAAGAAAAGGGGATCATTTATTTTACTTCATTCATGCCTCAAATGTTTATTATTATTAAAAAAATGTGTATGTCATTTACTTATATCCTTGCTTTACTACCCTCTGCAACTATATTGACCACTAGGAGATGATTGCAATTACCTATTTTGCCCCAAAAAAGCCAAGTTCTCTTCAATCCTTAGCTCTTCTCTTACCTGAATAGATGAAGTGAGGGCTGATACCTCAGTCTTCATACTGCAGGGTTTTCTCAAGGTGGCATTCTATCTTAAGGGGTGGTAGTAGTAGAAGCAGGCTAGCGCGCTAACAAGGAAAACACAAGGTACCACTCACACCTATGCAAACTCCAACTGCAGGATTAATCAAAGAGTTGTCAATTAGTGTCAACTAGATTGAAAAAAAACAGAGAGTTAGTGAGTCAAATATTATATCATAACTTTAGTAAGATTAAAACCAGACTACTACAATGACAGTATTTGACACATAACAAAGAAGTCCTGATATGATAAGAAAAACTAGCAATATCAACTTCTTCTGAGCAATGGGAAGCTAGCATGAAAACTAAGCTTAGGAAATTAAATACTCGAGTGAGGAGAAGTGTGCTTAGAGTCAGGAGTGGTCAGACAAGGTTAAGCGTTTATTCAACACAGGGCTTTAATGATGGTGTTCATGGGGCCGGTGTGGAATATTGCTCCGTTAATAGAAGTTCATGCAGTGAGTTGGTGTTGCTTTCACTACATCCACCCAGCATGTGTGTGATCCATTTATGGTATAAAATTAAGTCAAACCTCATCAATCACACATTCCGGGGGAAGAGGTGTTGGGGCTCGATGAATGGATGGGAAAGGGGATTTGGGGAAAGGTGTGATAAAGACAAGCACTACACAAAAGAAACCACAACAATATTCATCCGGGCACTGAGCAGCACACCATCATCAATCTGTTGTGGAAAGAAATGATGAAGAGATAATTATGATACATTTCAGATAAATGCATTACAAATAATCCCTCTGCCCTAGAGAGACCCAAGATAGTATCTCTCTAAATGTTATTTCTTCTAGGCTTGAAACCTACAAATTATGGGGATTTGAAGTTAACCCGCCCACTTCTAAAAATTATGATTATTAAAAGGCAAATTATACTGTATTTTCAAATTGAGCAGTGCATCTCCATTCTTCTTGAAATATCTGTCACTCTTGGGTGCCTGGCTGAACCTGTCCAGTAGATAAGCTGGGGTTTGTTGAGCTTTCACACAGTTTTATTCATGCAGGAGAGAAGTGGAGTAGGAGAAGACCTGCAAATTTAAAAAACAGAAACTGTATTATAAAGTAAAGGAGAAGCACAAAAGGAAACAAGGAGAGCTTCATGAGGAGACAGAAGTGTACCAAGAAGACTCAGAGGCAGAGCAAGAACATAAAGATGAGTTTCACATTTGAACTAGCAATGCAGCAAACACACACTCAGCAGTATTTCCAAATCAGCTCAACTCTTTCAAGTCCACAATGCTGAGTGAGTATTAGGCCTCAGAGTCTTGGCCATCATCATGGTTTCGCTTTGAAATTGATAACTTTCTCTTTCTAGCTGTTAAAGAAATCCTCCCCTGAGTCCTTCCTCCATCCTCCTCCTGATTCTGAGTAACTCTGTCTCAGTCCCAAATCGAGCGAGGACGCCTGTGTAGTGCACTGCTATTGAAGAACAAATAGAGAAACTGAATTGTAGTATTTTGTGTAGATTTGTGTTTGGTAACTAAAGTGACTGGTCTGGCCTCTGAGGAACCAGAAAAAAAGGAGTGGACCCTGCAAATTAATTTTGTTAAGTGTGAAAGGCCAATCACGTTCATGAAATAATGATCATCCATAAGCCCCCCTAAATATTACAAATCGAACCATCAAGTTTACAAATGTATTGAACTTCCTCCCTCACTGTCAGCCAGCGACCACGTACATCATGAATCATCACTCACACTCACACTCACTAAATATATCAGCACTCATTGGTGCAATAGTTAGCACTTACCTCTTCCAATCCAAGCATGGTGGTTGATGATACAAAATATTATCTCCTCTTTGACAGTAGCAACACATTGGAATGTGTCATTGGCGCTGGTAGTCTTTTAATCAATTATATTCTGGGGCAGCCATAGTAGGTGTTGTAAAAAAGGATAGGCAATGGCATTTGAGTGAGGGAGACATTGTCCCCAATGTCCTGAAGGGAATGTGGGGGCTTCTTCCCTGCACACGGGTCCAATTCCAATCCGGCCATATATGTGAGTATGACTAAAAAAATGGTGGGACAGCATAAATCCAGCATAAACATAATGTTCCACTAGCTATTTTTTGTTTTTGCAACGAAAGAAAGTCAAAAGCTCTACGAGAAACATTCTATGATAGCACTTAGTCCCGGAAGTAGAGTTTGTCCTCAAACTCAGGTGGTTCACCCAGAAGTTGGTCAGCTTACACATTTGATTCTGATCAATTGTCCTCTTCCTCCCCCATGGTGTTTCAGAAACGGTGTAATCAGGTGGTATAAGATGCTGGTTCATTTTGATAATGGATAATCTCTCCATGTTTTGAGGTGTGAGACTGGTCCTTCTCATTGTAACAACTGTGAGAGTTGCACTCAAAACACGTTCAGCAGACACGCTGGCTATAGGCCAAGCCAGATACTTTATTGCCAGCCTGTTGAGCTGTGGCCATTGGCACATCTTCCCATATTAATAACCCAATGGATTTTGATCCACCTACATCTCTTTAGGAGCAACCAGATACTCGAGAAACATCCTCTGAATGGTCATTGGTGCTGCCACTTGCTTGACTGCTTTTGTCTTTGCCTCTGCACTGGACTTAAGAATTCCAACATGAACCAAGCCAATGCAGTGGCTGTGTCCAATTCTTCTGTTGGTGTTGCTGCTGGTTGTCTTGTTGCTGGTGTTGGCTGCTGTGAGATAAGACTGACCTCTGTGGAAGTTGAAAGCAGCACCCGAAAACTGCAGAGTTCCAGACATTCTTCTTCCATTTCTCCTGCTTGCTCAACAACCCACCTATTTTATTTTGAAACATCCCCACCAGAAAAGGGAATGAAAGTGAGAGGAATTTATTTGTAGCGTGGATCAAGTAGGGTGGCATGGATGTACTCTTTGGATGAGATAATGTAATTTTGCAGCCTTGTATTACAAATCAAATGATAGCTTAGGCTCTCAACCAAGTAATGCGCTTCTTGGGTTTTGTTCACAACTCAAATTGCAAACCTTTCAGACACCTTCTTTGGCTGCTTCTGTAGGAGAAACAACAATGGGATAGCTTGGCCATTGTACTCTCCTCCTTGCTAATGTCCAGCATGAAAACCTCAAAAGGGAGCAGTATCTGGTGCAGGCATTTGACTAGATACCATTTGTCTGCATCCTTGGTCATAGCTTTCCCAATTGATCTGTCTGTGCTGCTCAAAAAGAAGTTGCAAAATATAATAGGTTGTGTTCCAACGTGTTGCACCTTCTGTATCAGGGCTTTAACTGCTACTCCATTAGCATGCTGAATAATCAGAAACTGCTTCCAGCTTTAAAAGAATGGCTGAAATGAGTGCAGATTTGTCTGCAGGTGGTCAGTATGTTGCTGACTATGTCTTCTTTCTTGATAAACTCTTGAACAGCCAGGTTAATGCAGTGTGCCAAATACATGACCCTGAAATAGCCACCATATGACATGGCCTTGACTGTGTTACTGCCATTGTCCGTGGCAAACAAATCCAATTCAGAGACCTTTGGGTCACAGCCATTCAAAGAGCTTGCTACTAAATACATCCAAGATGTTTTCAGCCATATGTGATTTCTCCATGGTGTACATGGCTACTGTTGCATGCCGCCAAAAGCTCTTAAAAATTTCTTCAGGGCCAAAACCTGTAGATAGCTTTTGCTTTACCCCTGCAAAAGAGATCCAGTGTGCAGTGATGCACATGTAATTAGTCACTGGACGACTGGTTCACATGTCTGTCATCAAGTGGATACTGTGGACAACACTTTGAAGCAAAGCTGGTCCAACCAATTGCATTACATTATGATACAGCGCTGGAACAGCTACTCTGGAAAAATAGGTCCAACTTGGAACCTTCCATTTTGGGCAGATGGCTGCCACCAATTCCAAGAATCCCACTCCTTCAACAAAAAGCAAAAAGGAAGAGGTCCAGCGCTAACATTTTTCCAGCTTCCCATTGTACAAACATGCCGTTGGGTGGTTGGGGGTCATAGACCCCATTCTTCCTAAACATGCCCGTAATAGTAGCCTGGATTTTCTTCTTTTCTGGGACCACTGATGCAGGCGACATTTGAGAAGTAGGTGGTGGTAGACGCAATCTGATTTTGAGTCTTCCTGTGCCATTGTGAGGTTGCTGAGGTGGATGATTCTAGTGCATTGCTGGGGACACTGCTGCTTTGCGTGAGGATGTCACCCTCTTCTTTCTTACCTTTCACTGTGATTGGACAAGTTGTGGCTGATGTTTCCCGACCCTCCTCACCTTCACCATCACAACCATGTTCAGAAATTGTTTAAGGCCTCCTCCCACCGGATGCATGATGTCTTTTCATCTAGTTCACCTGGCCTCCAGTACCATAATGCGAAACAGGCTTACCTTGACAAAGACTTGCATGGAAAATGGAGCATACTGCTATGTTCTCCTCCTGTTTGCTAATCATAAAAACGTCCGAAGCTGGGGAGAAGCATTTTCTTATTGGGCCCACTGCCAATGCCTGATGAAGAACAGGACATAGGTGGATGTGTTGATTGACTCTCTGCAGTGCATTCTTCTTCTGCGGTAGGGGTTTGGCCAGGTCTCAGATGGAGTCTTACAAATATGGGTCCTGGCAATGTTACCTTTCCCACATCCCTCGGAGCAAGTTGTACAGTAATGCTGGACTCCTCTGTGCCAGCTTCTACAATTACTTGCTTGTCATTGTCATCCTCCTCCTCATCCCTTCCTTGATTTTAAGGCTTTCTGAAACTTTCTTTTCCCTTGCCTTTCCTGGTATCTCCCTGATTCTGCTGGGGTTCACGCTATGTCATCATCAGAAGTGGTGCTTGGAGAAGATGGTGGAGAATACCCTTCCTTTTTCTTGCTGGCGATCTGGGAGCCAGTGATTCTAAAAGAGGAGGTTCTTGCTTGCCAAGAAGCTCAACCTCCTGTTCTGCTCCAACTTCAGGAAGATCTACTATTGCTAGCTGTGGCTGCTGTCTACTTTGATCTGTTTCCTGAAACAATTGGGTACTACTTTGTTGAAAGGACAAATCCAATTGAATGTCACTGCTTGTGTGTGTCGCCATGTTTTGCAGTGGCTGCCTCACTGAAAGACATGGTCTTGGGCTTAGGTTGGGGTGGTGCAGTTGATGCAGCAGTGCTGCTCCCAGGGCTCCCAGGTTCCTCCCCGGAGGCTCGTGTGGCAGGCACATGTCTCCCAAAAAAGGTTGCGGTTTGCATACCACTGGTGGAAATCTCCTTCTTCTCACTGACCACTTTCCTGGGAGCAACTTGCTTTGGGGCCACCTCAAAGCTCAGCTGGCAGTGACACTAAGCTGGAGGACTGAAATAACTGTACAGGCGTTCTTTTCAGCAATACTGTGTGGTGTGATGTCTTTTCTCTTGTGCACCCAGAAGCAACAAAGCAAGACAAGCATGTTTTTAGTGAGACATGGTATTGTTGCAGGCAGAAATAGTACAGGCAAATTCAATAATTTTGGGGTTGGTTAATCATGCTATAAACTCCTATTTATTCAAACATTGTAAAGTCAAACCACACCACCACACCATAAAATGGTATTTCAAATTAGGCAACACAACATGCCAATATATTTCTTTGCTTTATCGCCATCTGTTTTAAAGGAAACACCTGTGGTAGTCAGAGAGAGGTGCTTGGGTAAATGGAATAATGCTTAAAAAACCTATGGCAGCATGGTGGTTTAGGGGAAATGGAATAATTATAAAAAAAATGAATTATGCTGCTAATGTTTCTGCAGTGCACCACAGCCAGAGTGTCCAGGAAGAAATGGTATTCATATACACCTAAAGAAACTGAATTCTGTAGCATGGCTCTGCACCTATGGTGGATGGATGGATGGCTGGAGGAATTGATGTATGGATGGATGGATGGATAGATAGATGGATGAAGGCCAAATGCAGAATTAAATAAATTAAAAGAATAAAAAAATTGAAAATAAAAAAAACAAAAGCAATCTAAAACAATAATTTACAAAATAAAATTACAATTAAAATTGAACAAAATAAAATTAACGTTCCAATGAACAATACACAAAAATAAAAATGTAAATAAAAACTTAAATTAAATAGATGATCAATAACTGCTGATGTTTGTATGGGAGAACAAGAACAAAAATCCTATTGTGAGGAAAGGAGAAAGGAGGCACAAAAAGTGGGAAAAAGTAAGGAAATAATATAAGCAATGTACATCAGAATCATGTACATTTAGTATTCATATACTACAATGATCCCCTAGCATGTCAATATTATACTGGTATCACATCAACACTTTCAAGCCTATGGCAAAGGCACATTGGCTGCATGCACAAATGGCAGCCAGCCACATGGTCAAACAACAACAAGGAGCAAGGAGGCATGGCAAACAAAGAACACATGTAAGCCTATGGCAAAGGCACACTGGCTAGATGCGCATCATTGCTGCCAGCCACATGGTCAAATAACACCAAAGTGCAAGGAGGCACGGGGAGCAACAAATACAAGCAAGCCTATGACAAAGGCACACGGGCTGGATGCACAAAATATCTGCCAGTCGCATGGTCAAACAACAACAAAGAACAAAGAGGTATGGGGAACAAAGGCTACATGCAAGCGTATGGCAAAGCCACACTGGTTGGATGCACAAAATGGTCACCAGCCACATGGTAAAACAACAAAAAACAAAGAGGCATGGGGATCAAAGAACACACACAAGCCTAAGGCTGTCGAGACAGGGCCACTCACCTGAAAAGCAGGATGTCTGCAGGGGCGATGGTATGCCCCCGACCTCCGTGAACACCTCTTGGCACTTCCTGGTGGACACAGAAACCACAGCAGGTGTCCCAAAGGAAAGGGGGAGTGGAAGAGAAAGAGACAAAACACTGCCATGTCTTGCCGGTCCAGCCAGGCACCCTGTATCTTCGGGGGCAGGTCATTGTTGACAGAGTGATAGTAGAGTTAGTGCACTCAACTTCCTTGAACCTGAATCTCTCTTTCTGATATGGGCACGGGAGCGGTAGAACAACACCGGGATACTCCAGCACTTTTGTTGGATAATAATAAGTGTTGGCAAAATTACTAACACTGCATTACCAAAAACTCAAACTGAGTACCATAACAATAAGTATTGCAACACTAGGGCTGGCTTCACAGAGATTCACTGTTGCACACTACAATTATAACTGTGGTTGCACTTATCATGCACAAGAAAAACAAACAAGGGCATTAATTTTATCACGTATAACTTTCCTGCAAGCATAGGGTTAAACTAAAAGGAACAAAAACAATCCAAGAAATACAAATGTCCACTCTGGGTTTAAACTGTTTGGGTGGCATAGTTTGGTTTGGTTTTAGTGTGTGTGTGTGAAGAACCCTTCAAAACCAAATTCCTCAAACCTGAAACACAGGGCTGAATGACACAATTTAAATCCAAGAGTTATGCTAATAGAAAAATAAAAGTCATGTAAATGCTCTTTTAAAATTGCACTGTCACTTTTTGTAGTAATTGAGCTCAAGCAGATTTCCTGAAGCACATTTAGGCAAGTAACTAAAATAATAATGTAGAATGTTCAGAAATGCATTTGTCTCTTCAAGATAAACACTCTGCCAAAATACGAGGTCTGAAATACACCAGCTGTTCTAGGAAAGTGCGGCGCTCAATGAACAAACTCCCTGGAGAAGATTAGTCACTTAGCTGCAGTCTTTTCCGGAGTGCTGGAGGAATGCCTGGTGTCAGCTGGTGCAGGAACAAAGAAAACAATTGCCTCAAAAGTCCTGAATACGAGGATGACAGCGGGGGCTGGACTGCGAAATCAGATGCTGAGATCAGGAAGCAAAACAAACCCAAGCAGGGAGGCATGCTTCACTCTGCTATTTATAGCCAATCAGGAAAGCAGTTGAGTTTTCCCTTAATAATATGGCAGTTATTCCTAGGGCCGATAGCGATCATCAAGCCCTCTGTGTAGCCTTTACATCTTCTTTATTTAGAATTAACAACTTGCCACAATGGGTGACGGGCAACAATGTAATTGCAACTAATTATAAGAAGAACGTTAAGTGGGCAGTGGTGGCAAATGACACAAAGGTCCAGGCTGCAATTTATTACATAGTTAAAGAGAGTCTATCCCCTTTGAAGTCTATGGACTTTATATCTGTGGACTTTATTCAGCTACAGTGTTGTCTAATGAGGTGGTTGAGACCGCTCTTTGTGGTAGCAAGGAAAAGAGGGGCAGACACGTGTAGATGGTGGCAGTGAGGAACGATCCCCAGAAAGATGAAAGTTGTCCATCAATCCAGCTTGAAACCTGGGTGTCACATTTTCAGGACTTTTATAGAGTAGGCCCTAGTAGCAGAAATAATGTGTCTCCATCAACACGCACAGAGAACCACACTGGTTTTATTCCACCTGTCACTAATTCAGGCCTGTCAGGCTTTGACTTGGCCCCCTTCGCCTTGAAAGAAACCGTTTTGGCTCTTCAATCACTGCAGAAAGGGAAGGCCCCCGGCCCAGATGGTATACCAGGTCATCTGTATCTATCACGTCCTGGAACCTGGGCATTGTATCTAAATTCTTTAAGCAAGGCTATCTTGAGGGGAGGTGATTTCCCCCTATGTATCGAGCAGCAACAATAGTCCCTATTTATAAAAATGGGGAAAGAGATTTAGCAGGTAACTATAGACCCATAAGTCTAATTGACATTAGTCAAAAGGTGTTCTGCAAACAGGTCCTTGCTAGGTTGCACACTTGGATCAACGTGCATTCGATCCTTTCTGACTTTCAGGCTGGGTTTAGGAAGTGGGTAAGCATGAGTGATCAAGTTCTTAGATTTAAACTCCTATGCTGGAAGTATCTAATGTTGAAAAGGGATCATTTGTATGTTGCCTTCCTTTGATTTAAAGGCTGATTTAAAGGCTGCATTTGATTTGGCTCTGAACTTTATAACCTAGACAGTGAGCTGCTGAGGCTGATAAAACATCTGCATGAGGGAACTTACGCAAGGGTCCGATGGACCCAAGGTGGCGACCTGACATCCTCAATTACCATTGCAAGAGGGGTCAGACAAGGGTGTGTTTTGGCTCCCACCCTGTTTAGCCTTTATATCAATGGTGCAGTACATCATCTAATGCAGTGTAACCACGACGCCCCTAAGCTAGCAGGAGCACCTGTCCCAATTCTTATGTTTGCAGATGACTCCATTGGGACCTCCAAATGAACTAGATGCATTTATTATGTTTGCGAGAAGAGGGGCCTTGGAATTAATCCAGGCAAATCTAAGTACATGGTTTTAAATTCACACAAGACATTTAGGGGGAAAATGACTGTTGGGGGCTTATCCATAGAACAGGTTAGCCAATTTGATTACTTGAGGATAAGACTATCTGACAATCTCTCATGGTCTGCACAAATCGAGAAGAGTGTTGTTGCCCTCCAGCAGCGGTCAGTGGTGATCGGAAGGAAACTCAAAAACTCTGTGGGAGGGCAAATCTTACCAGCTGTCACGGTATACAAAGCTGCGGCAGTGACAGCTGCAACTTACGGTGCCGAACTATGGGGTTATTGTAACTCTCAGAAACTTAGCCTGGTTGAAAATAAGTATATATGTTCCATGCTACACTTACCAACAAGTACCCCACTAATTCCTCTTAGGTTTGATTTAGCACTCAACCAGATCTACAAAGTAATTGCTTTGAGACCACTTATGTACTAGGTGTGCCTTTGGTCCTCTGAGCACTTGGGGGGTTATTCTAACTTTGGAGGAGGTGTTAATCCGTCCCAAAAGTGACGGAAAAGTGACGGATTTACCACCAGCCGTATTACGAGTCGATTATATCCTATGGAACTCGTAATACGTCTGGTGGTATATCCGTCACTTTACCGTCACTTTTGGGACGGATTAACACTCCTCCAAAGTTAGAATAACCCCCTTGGTCTCTTACCAATCAGCTGTAATGGAGCTAATACCACTCGATGGTGTAGTATCAATTCCTTGGTTCAAATACATTAGAGGCATGTGTCACTGTATCAAAATGGAGGAGGTGTGGAGATTACCCTATACTTTAGCAAAGGAAGCAACATCACGTATAAAGCGATATTATTGGAAGATGGTTTTGACCCAGATATGGTGTAGTCAGGAACCAGGCAGTAGAACAGACCAATTTTTAAATCACAAATGTTCACTGAAGTTCGAATCCTACATGGACAAAATACAACCGGCTTACATTAAAAGCCTTTTTATTAAATTCAGATTGGGTATCTTGCCACTGAACTCTTTTACTGTGTGGTAAATTAGACTAATTGTATCTCCAGCTTTTGTTGCTACCGCCCGACGCAAGTTGAGACCCTGGCTCATTTTGTATTTTTTTGTCCAAAATAGTAAGGGCCATATTTATACTTTTTGACGCAAAACTGCGCTAACGCAGTTTTGCGTAAAAAAAATTAGCGCCGGCTAACGCCATTCTGAAGCACCATGCGGGCGCCGTATTTATTCAATGACGTTAGCCGGGTTAGCCGCCGGCGCTGCCTGGTGTGCGTGGAAAAAAATGACGTACGCCAGGCAGCGCCGGAGTAGGGGAATATGGAGCTTGGGCGCCCCAAAAATGGGGCAAGTCAGGCTGAGGCAAAATTATCGCCTCAACCCGATTTGCGCCATTTATTTCGACTCCCAACCCCCATTAAAATGACTCCTGTCTTAGCAAAGACAGGAGTCATGCCCCCTTGCCCAATGGCCATGCCAAGGGGACTTCTGTCCCCTTGGCATGGTCATTGGGCATAGTGGCATGTAGGGGGGCACAAATCAGGCCCCCCTATGCCACCATTTTTAAAAAAAAAAATACTTACCTGAACTTACCTTAATGTCCCTGGGATGGGTCCCTCCATCCTTGGGTGTCCTCCTGGGGTGGGCAAGGGTGACGGGGGGGTCCCTGGGGGCATGGGAGGGCACCTCTGGGCTCCTTCCGAGCCCACAGGTCCCTTAACGCCTGCCTTGTCCAGGCGCTAAAAAAAGGCGCAAAAGCGGCTGGACGTCATTTTTTTTGACCCGCCCACTCCCGGGCGTGAATTTTGCCCGGGAGTGTAAATACGGCGCACATGCCTCGGAGTCACTTTTTTAGACGGGAACGCCTACCTTGCATATCATTAACGCAAAGTAGGTGTCCACGCTAAAAAATGACGCAAACTCCATGGACTTTGGCGCTAGACGCGTCTAACGCCAAAGTATAAATATGGAGTTAGTTTTGCGTCGGAATTGCGTAAAAAAAAACGATGCAATTCCGGCGCAAACAGAGTATAAATATGCCCCTAAATTCCCAGGAAGAAGTGGATTATTGCCTTATGCAGGCTCCTTGGAGTAAGAAACCATAGGGAATCACTTTGCATATTGACAAGTGACCCTAGTGACAAGGTTGTATTTGCAGTAACAAGGTACCTTCAATGTGCCTGGGTGGTGAGATCTAGGGAGATTCCACATTTGATTGGTTTGTAATTCCACCAAGACACCTGGTTGGAACTGTGATCCATAAGATCCACAGAACAGTTATGGACTTATTAAAGAGATTGCCAGCACAAGCCATACGTGACAGGTTAATTAATTGTGTGATATCATGGATCGATTTTAATAATGTTTTATATCTTTTCTGACTTTTATGAACATATGTATTTATTGTTGCATTGCGTTTATGGCTTTTAGCCGAAATAAAGTTATTTATATTCAAAAACACCACCCAGTCTACACCACTGTCTACTTGTTTGTTGTTTATGTTAACACAAACAATGCAATATTCTTTTTATGGAACTAGTCTCTGGACACATTTTTTTATTATATTTTCACAATTGATTTATAAACTCTCACAGCTGATATAAATGTATTAAAGATGGATTGAAAAAGAATCCCATAAAACCAATGTGCATTTTTCTTGTAATACATACCTCGGTTCTGTTTAGTGATGTAAGGTGAGTCCTGTGTTATATATAAATACGGATGGTTAATGAGACACATTTTTCACAGGTAATGCATGTCTCATGATTTATTGTAGCAAAACTTGAGGATGTCATGGTATTAGGTTATAGTACTTGGAAGTGGTAAACTAAATGAATGACTAAAAAGATGAGAACTACTGATAGAATACCATAAGTCATCTGATTGTCTTTTTGTTAGCTCTATGGGCCCACCCAATGTGCAAGGATCTGCATGAAAAAAAAGTTCACACAAGGCTTCTAACTTGTTCATTTGCATGACAACAACTGCTGGGGCCTGCAATCTTTTATCAAATCTTTTCTAGACTTCCCATAACTCACATGAGGTCCCTGTAGGTTTGATCAGGGATAGGAGATTACGACTTCTACTAGCCCTAGACCACTGGAACTTTGGTGATGCAAGTCAGTAGAGGTACACATATTTTTGTATGACTTTTCTTTATTGGTATATCCATCAAAGTACCATTAAATCAGAAAATACACAAACAGTTTGAGTGGTATTTGCATAAACCAAACCAGTAACAACAAAATGATTCTAAACAATTATCACAAGTAGTCACTATTCCATTGCAGTAAAGAAATGTTTTAACAATACAACAGTCACTCAACAGTCACTCTAAAGGGGTAGTACTGCTTCACCACAGGACTATAGAAGCAACTATACTCACCTAAAAGAATATAGGCCCTCATTATGACTGCATCAGTCTTTTGCCAAGAATGCCACAGCCGCCAGAAGACCGGCAGTGCTGGCGGTCTTCCGACCGCCCTATAATGACTGCCACTGGACATCGGCACTGCCGGCAGTTGGATATCTGGTGGCATTCATCACAGCGGTCGGCGACGCTTAGGCGGTTCCACCGCTGGCACCGCCACACCAGAAAAAGACCGTCCACAGAATTGCAACCAGTAATTCTGTGTGGTGGTCTTCTGGTGGCAAGGCGATGCCGGTGGTGGGAGCGCCGGGTCCCATCCCCTCAAGGAGGGGCACCTCGAGGTAAGTGCTGTCCACAAGGCGAGGGGGCAGGGCGTGTAAATTGGTGCTTGTGAGTGTATGTATGCGTGTCATGAATTGGAGTGTCTGTGCATGCGTGTGGGTCTGTGTGTAAATGTGGCGATGGTGATGCGTGTGTGTATGCATGTGGACGGGCTGGAGGGGTGTGCATGGGTGAATGTGTAAGGGTTAAGGAGTGTGAGTGAGTGCGTGCAGGTGCATATATGTATGTATGTAGTTGAAGGGAAGGGGTGGGGGATAGAGACTACATGCGTGCATGTGTGATGGGTATGGGTAGGTATGCGTGTCTATGGGGGTGAATGTTGTGAGTGCGTGTGTGAGCGGGGGTGTCTGTGTGTGATTGTGTGGTGTGTTGGTGCATGTGTGCATGTGTGCGTGTGTGCGGAGGTGTTTGGGGGGATATCCCGGCGGCAGGAACGCAAGTTCCTGTCATCAGGATACCTTACCACTAGCATTTTGAGGCAATGAGAATGCCAGGAAAATGCTGGCGGTGTCCCGAGTCAGAATGACCTCGCCAGTCATCTGACTCCCACCGAGGTGCAGGTGGAAACCTCCAGCCCAGCGGGCCGCTGTAAAGCGGCAGGACGGGCAGGGTAGCGTCGGTTTGGCAGTGCCCAAACCACCACTTTCGTAACATGGTGGTCTGCACTGCCAGTGCCGCAGCGGTGATACCACCGCTGCGGCCCTGGTGGTCCATGGACTGCCAGGGTCATAATGAGGGCCATATTGTGATGCAATCCTCTGAAAAGCTATACTAAATTATAACAAATTATATTAACTCCCCCAATCGCAGTATGAAAAGTAGAATCAAGAGCAAACAGTCTGTATTGGTAACTGTTCAGCCCACCGCCCTCTGGTCCAAGGTTGATGTTTTGGGGAGAAAAGCACTGATTAATCCTCAATAACTTATTGTTGAGCTTATAAATCAGTCTTTGAAGTGTCGCCAATTCACATATATTTTACAGTCATTTTTGAAATGTCAGACTTATACTGGATTTACAGTGTTGCAAGGCGCCCAATTTGGCAACAACCAATACAGTGTCTAACCATCTAGTGATGTGGATTGTGATACAGCTGAGATAAGACTGCTACTGTGATGTCACAATAATGATCTAAATGTGACTACAATTTCATTTATAATCCATTAATGTCTAACTGAAAAGTGGTGCACTGAAAAGCCTATATTGGTGTGCTGTCACTGTGAACTAGCCAATTAATATGACGAGGTAAATCACTTTTAATCTAAGTATAATCATTTGTGTTGATTTCATATGCTACTTTATAATGATGATTAATATATCTAACTGAAATGCTAATGAATTTCTAAAAATGAATGCTGGATATCATGTTAATGATTGATTAATTCAGTTCTTGGTTATACTTACCATTATGATTTACAAGTTATTTTTCTTTGCTAATTGATTGTAACACAAATGAAGAATGAGATTTGAGAAGATCATAAGTTTATGTTCATGGATTTTTTATGAGAATAAAGCGTGGCATAAAACTCTACTTTGCTTAGTTTAGCTGCAGTGATTTGTTAGGCCTCTGGTTTTGTAAAAATGTGAGAAAGCTGTCTGTTCTTTTGCAAATGTGTAATTTCTTTCAGACTTCGTTCCCACAGAATGTTTACTTGCAAATGGATGTTCTATTGTTTTACACATAGAGAGTCTGAGAAAGTAACATTGAGTCCATAACATGTAGAAACTATGGACATGGCTATACACAATTGCTTCAGATTTGTACACAAGAGGAAGATGGATGCCTTTTCTATGTTGGCAGCGAGAAACTCTCCTAAAATTGCAGATGCCCATTGTATGATGAACAGTGGAATCTTTCAATCCTCTTGCCATGAACATGTTGACGAATAAAACTTTATTTCATCTTTAATTCACTATACCCAGTTTGATTTGGGGCACTCTTCGATTTGTTTTTCCCTTGGACACTCCTGGCAGTTCAATTTTTTATTTTTTTGCAGAGCCCTCTTTGCCCCTTTGTCACTATCTGCTGGTGACGTCTGCTTGGACTTTTTTATGGACTCTAACAGATGCAGACCTCAATGCTCTCGTTCCTCACCTTTCCTATGTTGCTGTTAGAGAAAATTTCTATTTTTGACCTGAATTGAGGAGACTCTTGACCGAGCTTCTAAATGTATAAATGACACTTTCTATTTTTACTTACTTTTTGCCAACCTCAGTTAGTCTCTATTAGACCCAGATGCCACTTTCCCAAATCCAAATTCTTTTTATCCTATTTTTTTCTTTTTGCTTTTTGTTCTCAAATCTGAGAGCCCAGCACATGTCAGTTAGTGACTTGCCCTTCTAGGGATTTTCCTTTAGTTATTTAATTAAACTTGATGTATTTCAATTGTCTTCATATTAAGGAGCGGTGGTCAGCGTTTGTTTTCTGACCAAGTAGTCATTTTATTGTTCTGTGTCACACCAGTAGAATTCCTAGTATGCGTAAAGTTGATTAAGCTTTGTTTCTTTCAATGTCTGGGACACCCCATGGTGATTTTGAATCTTTATAGTTTGGTCTTGAGACTTGTTTACATTAACTTGTGGATTAGCTTGTAATAGAATCCTTTAACTTTAATCTGACTTGGGTTTTCCTTGTGTGGCCACATTGGTCATACTGTAAATGCCAAATACTGTGTTAGTTGACATGCTAACCTCATATCTTACCTCAAGCTGAGATGAAAAAATGTCTTGACCTTGTTTAAAGCATATCAGAAAAAGTGCTTTAGCAATTGAAAAGGAGGGTAGATCTGAGACGTCATGCAGAAAGACAATTTGGGCATTTAGTTCCTCATTATGACATTGGCAGTAAGTACCGCTTACAGCCATGCTGACTGCCGCCAACATACTGCCGCCGCAGCAGATTACCGCTACCCATATTATGACACATACATAGCAATCCGTCACTACACAGCCACACACACAAGTCCGCTAGCCCAAAAGTCAGTGAAAAACTGGCGGTAGCAAAACCCACACCCTCACGCCAACAGAACTACACCCACAGCATTATGACCCACGAATCACTGCGGTGGACATTCAATGACAGTAACCATTGGCGCTGCATACCGCTGTGCTCAAAATACACACACACTAACAAAACAACACTACATTGGACAATTTGAAAAACACACACCTGACACCCATACACACACCATACCCACACACCCATACCACTATAAAACACTCATCCACATTACCCACGACCATTTACGACTAAAAACAATTGCAACAAGAGAGATAGCAAGACCACAGGAAAGACCACAGCCACACACCACCATCACCTATATACCATCCACGCACCTTACATCACACATGCCACACACCCTCACCCACACCACTCACACTACACCCATGGCACCACAACGACACCTCAGGTTCTCATAGGAGGAGCTAAGGGTCATGGTGAAGGAAATCATCCGGGTAGAGCCACAGCTATTCAGATCACAGGTGCAGCAGACATCCATTGCAAGGAAGATGGAGCTATGGTGGAGAATCGTGGACAGGGTCAACGGCATGGGAGAGCACCCCAGAACAAGGGATGACATCAGGAAGAGGTGGAACGACCTACGCTAGAAGGTGCGTTCCAAAGCAACAAGACACAAACTAGCTATACAGAGGACTGACAGTGGACCCCCACATCCGCCCCCACAACTAACAACATGGGAGGAGCAAGTCTTGGCAATCATGCATCCTGAGGGCCTGGCAGGCGTAGGAGGAGGACTGGACTCTGGTAAGTCAATTCTCTATTACTATCAACCCCCCTACCTGCATGCCATCACCTACCCCCACCCTCACTCCCATCACTCTACCACTTCACACACACCCCACCATTACAACCCACCCCTCCCAATACCAAGCCATGCATGTAACACCAGTGCACGGACCCCCATCACAGACCTGCATGGACTGCCATCACTAAAGCATGCACAATAGAGAGAATCACCTAGCCCACCAAATTATTACTCACACAAGGAAAAGCTGCCAGAGCAATAACAACCATGGAGGGCAACACACCCATGCCTAAGATGTCACACGTAGAAACAATAACACTGCACTTGCATCCCCACAGGCCCCCCACCCAACGTCACCGGAGAGGAGGTGCCAGAAACATACAGTCCCCCCCAGAAGAGGCCCACAGTGATGACAGCAGCTCTGTACGCCTAGATCTGGATGACCAACCTTGCCCATCAGAGACCTCCGGACCGTCGGTTACCCAGGCACAGTCCCATAATACCACACAGCCTTCCCCCTCAGGAAACACCGGCACAGCACCCACCAAGTGGGTCATTACCTCTGTCCCCAGGACACATCAATCAGCAGTGTGTCCACCACTACAGGGACCCCAGGCCACCTACAAACACAGGACAATCAGGGACCTGGTATCAGTGGCAGTGGACACACGGTTCGAGGGACAAAGGCACAGGACAACAGGGAAGCTAGGAGGACTGCTGTGCGACGGGGGAGGACAGGCCCAGGGAACAGACTCTCCAGGAGGCACTCACCAAGATCAAGGAAGCATGCCACCATTCCCAGGAGACGATGGGCCAGATACTGGACAAGTTGCAGGATACCCAGTGGCTGCAGGAGGGAGAGTACCTGGGGATCAGGGAGGACTTGGAGGACATAAGACACCACCCTGGTCACCATTGCAGGGGTGCTGGCAGACATGGCTAACACCATGAGGGAGGCAGTGGCATACCAGCGGGTCCCTGACACTAGCCAAACCACTGAACAGCCTTATACATCCGCTGCCGCTAGTGGACAGGAGGCCCCGCCACAGGACCAACAGGCCACCAGCACCCCTCCCCCTGCAGAAGGAGAACCACCCCGCAAACAGTCCCTGCGATCCAGGCGGAAGCCAGAGACTATTGCTAAAATCCCACACAGGAAATAAGACTCTCCTGATTGTCACCCTTGTGTCCCACTCAGTCACCCTGTCCACCTTGAACTGCTGTTGCTCCACTTCCTATGCCCCCTTGGAAAATGCACCTGTGATCCACAAAGACTGGACTCTATCCTGGACATTCCTCCACCATCACCCCAGCCCATTGCACATCCCCCTCTACTTTTTGGCACTTAAATAAACACCATTTGAATAAATACAAGTATGGAGTTTGTCAAATGATTGAACTATGTATTTGTTTAACAAGCTTTAAACACTGCAATACAACTGTACAGTAATGTATACATAGGAATGACCTGTAGTTTGCACACCAGGAGAGAAAGTGGGGCACAAATATCTGAAAATAGAGATGCTAACGGTACATTTATTGTCCATAGAAGTGGAAAATCAGCCTGCCAGTGACAATGTCAAACACAAAACGGTCAATAAAAAGTGACTTACCTGTGTGTCACTGGAAGTATTGTCGTATTGCACTTCTGTTGTCCTCATCCTCATCCTCTGCCTCCTCATCTTCACTGTCCACAACGTCCACTGCTGCCACACGGCCATCTCCAGCCTCATCCTCCTGCAGAAAAGGCACCTGGTGACGTAAGGCAAGGTTGTGCAACATACAGCATGCCACAATGATCTGGCAGACCTTCTTGAGTAGTACAGGGATCCACCTGTTAGATGGAGGCAATGAAACCTGGCCTTCAGGAGGCTGAATGTCCTCTCTATGATTCTTCTTGTTCGCCAATGTGCCTCATTGGAACGTTCCTCTGCCCTTGTCCTGGGATTCCTCATAGGGGTCAGTAGCCATGAGAGGTTGGGTCAACCAGAGTCACCTGAAAATATCGAGGGACAACTGTTAGCCACACACTAACCCTTAGGGTCCACTCCATACACTAACACCAACTGGGTGGGAACCAGGGCTCACCTATTAGCCACACCCTGTGCCTCTGGAGTTGAGCCATCGCATATGGGATGCTGCTATTCCTCAGGATAAAGGCATCATGCACAGACCCAGGATACTTTGCATTGACATGGGAGATGTACTGATACGCCAGGCACACTATCTGTACATTCATTTAGTGAAAGCTCTTTCGATTTCTGAACACCTGTTCATTTCTCCGGGTGGGGGGGACAAATGCAATATGTGTACCATCAATAGCCCCAATAATATTAGGTATATGGCCCATTGCGTATAAATCAGCTTTCACTGTGGCAAGGCCTCCACCTGGGGGAAGACAATATAGCTGCACATGTGTTTAATCAGGGCAGACAACACTCTGGTCAGCACTATTGAGAACATTGGCTGAGACATTCCTGCTGCCAAGCCCACTGTCACTTGGAAGGAGCCAGTTGCCAGGAAATGGAGCACAGATAGGACTTGCACAAGAGGCGGGATTCCGGTAGGCTGACGGATAGCAGAGATTAGGTCAGGCTCCAATTGGGCACACAGCTCTGTGATTGTGGCCCTATCCAGTCTATAGGTGAGGATAATGTGCCTGTCCTCCATTGTTGCCAAGTCCACCAGGGGCCTGTACATGGGGGATGTCTCCATCTCCTATTCATCCGCAGCAGTTGCAATCTAGGGGGCAAAACGGTGAGCAGCTGGTCAGTATTCCATATTTACAAACACTGTACTGCATTGCATGTTGTGACTGTAAAAGTATATTGTTGGATAGGCCCAAATGGTGCCTATGTGTACTGTGACAGAGTTATGTGCCAAGCCCTGCACCCCCCTGAAATGGCGTCCACCTGTCCTGTGTGGAAGGACATGTAGAAATTAGGTACTTCCGCTGATGTTGTGTGCCGTTGCAGGAGGCAGTCGAGAACCGCTGTGCAACTCCTCATTGGATACCATTGGGCTCTATGGGTTACACTGGCCAATGGTGATGTACGCCGGCAGTGAAGGTACGCACCTATCTGTTCACTCACTTGCTACCTGACCTTCAACAGGAGAGGACCTACACTGCAAGTGCTGCTGTGACCAGTGTCTGGAACCGACCATGGCTCGTGTCACTGGGGAAAGAGCCCCTGCCTTCACTTCGGAGGAGTTGGAGAGACTGGTGGATAGGGTCCTACCCCAGTACCGTTTACTTTATGGTCCTCCAGACCAACATGTGGGTACACTGTGAGCGCAATGCATGGGGCATGAATGCATGGAGTGCTGTGTGTGAGGGGCTCGTGTGGTCGGGGTAGGTCGAAGGGCCTTGGGCAGCGTGCTGCATGTATAATGGGCAATGTCTGTACATAAGGGGATGTGAGGGCTATGGTGGGCCATGAGTGTAATAGGCATAACGGTCTGACTGATACCTTTTCCTATGTGTATTTCTCTGCAGGTCAGTGCCCATCAAAAAAGCGTATATGGAGTACCATTGCCAAGGATGTGCGGACCCTAGGGGTCTACGGCAAGCAGAGCACCCACTGTTGGAAACGGTGGGAGGACCTGAGACACTAGGCACGGAAGACAGCGGAGGCCCAGCTGGGGATGGCCTCCCAACAAGGAAGGGGTGCCTGTCGAACTCTGACCCCCCTGATGACCCGCATATTGGTGGTGGCCTATCCTGAGCTGGATGGGCGTTTGGGGGCATCCAGCAGCCACAAGAGGGTGAGTACAGTGCCCCAATATACTACTTGCACGTGCTGGGGTTGCATCCGGTTGGGGGATGTGGGCCTGTGGGTGCCCCTAGACCAGGCCGAAAATTGCAGGGTAGGTCTCATGTTGGACTGGGTCTGAAGTAAACCTCCTCCAAACAAGGTAGTAGGTATCCACTACTGGGCAGGGGTCTGTGGGTCTCAGGTATGCTGCAATTGGCATTAGGTATACCTGTCCATGGGCTGGTAACTAGCATTGTGACTGGTAGTGCATTGCCTAGTGCGTAGGGCTGTTCCCTGTGTGTGTGTGTGCCGAGGCACCGGCGACGGAGGGAGCTGCATCCCACAGGGCCCAGGAGACCAAATCCACCGACGATGAGGGCACCAGCGGGACGGAGGGCGAGGGGAGCACCACAGCGGACAATGGAGGGGACAGTTCGGACAGTGATACCTCCTCCGATGGAAGCTCACTTGTGGCGGCAGGCACAGCTACCACCCCCGTACCAGCTCTGCCCTCCCAGCAGCCCCAGCGTGTTTCCTGTGCATGCTCACCACGGAAGGTGGGCATCTCCCTCGCCCCAGGCACCTCAGGCCCTGGCCCAGTTAGCCCTGCTGCCCTGAGTGAGAAGGCTACTGACCTCCTGCGATCCATCTCTGTTGGGCAGTCAACCATTGTGAATGGCATCCAGGGGCTGGCAGCCCATTTGCAACAAACAAATGCATTCCTGGAGGGCATTCACTGTGGCATGGTAGCCCAACAGAGATCAATCCAGGCTCTGGCCTGCTCCCTGATGGCAGCCATTGTCCCTGTTTCCACCCTCCCCCCTCCAGCTTCCTCTACCCAATCCCATTCCCCTCAACCCCAACCTATCCCAAGCACACAGGCAGACTAGCATGCACACAAGACAACACATAGTAGTGGATCAGGCAAACACAAGCACAACACATCATCCCACAGGCACTCACACAAACACCATCCCAATGCAGACATACCGACATCCACTGCCACCATTGTGTCCTCCTCCTCCTCCTCGTCCACCCCCCTCCCAGTTGCATCTACACTCACACCTGCATGCACTACATTCTCATCCACTCCCACCATCACCATCACGCCTATCAATGCACGTCCATCACTGGCAGTCACCACCCCACATCCATGCACACGTCTCCTGTTTCCTCTCCCACTGTGTCTGTGCCCCCTCCTCCGAAAGTACACAAATGCAAGCACTCAGACACCCAACAGCCATCCACCACACAACAGCATCCAGCCCATGTACCTGCACCCAAAATCAGCAGACACCTCCTACAACCACTTCCTCTTCCTCCACTCCCAAACCTTCACCCTCTTCCTGCCCTAATGTCTCTAAGAATCTTGTCCTCTCCACTGTTGACCTCTTCCTTACCACTCCCCCTCCCCGCCCTTCACATCAGGCCAGGGTGGTCAGAACCCAGTCAAGCACTTCAGCCACCCAGTCCATGGCCACAGTAGTGTCGGCAACTACTGAGGATGGGAAAGGATACCGGGTACTAGTCAGCAAAACTGAAAGGGTGTCTGTACCAGCAGCGTCTAGGAAGGCCAAGGAGGCATCACCAGCTGCAACAGGAAAGGGCAGGGAAGCACCACCAGCTGCAACAGGGAAGGGCAAGGAGGCACCACCAGCAGCATCTAGGAAGGGCAAGGAGGCACCACTAGCTGCGACATGGAAGGGCAAAGAGAAATCCCCTACTGCTGACAGGAAGGGCAAGGGGCCTGCACTAGCAGGCAGGAAGGACAGGAGACCTGGTGCTGGGACTCATTTGGAGCCCCCACCAACAACCATGGTGGTTCAGCCATCCGAGGTTGCAAGGGACGGGCTGGAGCTTCCCCCCACCACTGCCAGCACCGCTGCCAGCACCGCCAGCAGCACCACTGCCAGCAGCCCCAGTGGGCAGCAGTCCGAGGCTGCAGTGGATGGGATGGAGCCTCTGCCCACCACTGCCAGCACAGCCACCAGCACCGCCGTTGCACCGCCACCAGCACCACTGCCAGCAGCAGCAGCCCCAGTGGTCAGCCATCCGAGGCTGCAGGGGATGGGCTGGAGCCTCCCCCCACCACTGCCAGCACCGCCACCAGCACCACCACCAGCACCGCCACTAGCACCACTACCAGCAGCAGCCCCAGTGGTCTGCAATCCGAGGCTGCAGGGGATGGGCTGGAGCCTCCTCGTACCACTGCCAGTACCGCCACGAGCACCGCCGTCAGCACCACCACCAGTGCTACCAGCACCACAGCCAGCAGCAGCAGCCCCAGTGTGCAGCGGTCCGAGGCTGCAGGGGATGGGCTGGAACCTCCCCCCACCACTGCCAGCCCCGACACCAGCACCGCCACTGCCACCACTGAGCAGCTGTCACTGCCAGCGGACAGTGTGTAGTCTTGCATCCATGGGCTGTTGTGCGTCCTTGCCCCTGCAAATCCTGTGGGTCTGACACCCAAGTGAGAGACTTGGAACTTGACCTCCCCAAGATCTGCATCACAGGGCACAATGCCCTCTCCAGAACCAATGGAAGAAGCCATCCACTCACCCCATCCTTTCTAGGATGAAGCTCACAGGGCACAATGCCCCCTCCAGAACAAGTGGAAGAAGCCATCCACTCACCCCATCCTTCCCAGGATGAAGCTCACTGGGCACAATGCCCCCTCCAGAACCAGTGGAAAAAGCCATCCACTTGAGAGACTGTGGCCTTGCACTTCCCAGGACCAAGCAGTGGTCAAACCACCCACTTGAGATACTGTGGCCTTGCACTCCCCACGACCAAGCAGTGGGCAAACCACCCAATTGAGAGACTCTGGTCTTGCACTCCCCAGGACCAAGCAGTGGGCATACCACCCACTTGAGAGACTGTGGTCTTGCACTCCCCAGGACAAAGCAGTGGGCAAACCGCCCACTTGAGGGACTCTGGCCTTCCACTCCCCAGGACTAAGCAGTGGGCAAACCACTCACTAGAGAGACTGTGGGCTTGCCCTACCAAGGGCCAAGCAGTGGGCAAACCACCCACTTGAGAGACAGTGGCCTTCCACTCCCCAGGACATCGCACAGGGCATGTAGCCCCCTCCAGGAACAGTGGTGTTGTACCATCTTCCAGCTGAGGTGCCCCCCATTCACTATCCCCTTGAGGTGCCTGTGTATTTTCGACCTCATACCCTTGCAGTGTTCTCTCCGTGTTGTTGCAGGAGTGAGGTGGGGCATTGGCCTATGTGTTGTGGCCTTGTGGCCCACGGACATTGAGGGCTGGGCAGTGTCCCTCCTTGTGTAAATATGTATATACGTTTGTATATTGATGCACTTCTTCCTAGTACTTTATCCTATTACACTCCCTTTCTTCAAATCAGTTTGTCCTTGCATTATTCCTGAGTGGTACGAGGTAGGTGTGTTGTTGTTGCTTCTTGTTGTGCGTATGGTGTTGGGGCAGGGGGTGTTGCGTGTGTGTGTCATTCTCTTTTTCCTCCCCCCCTCCCTTGAGTGCTAGGAGGCAGTACTCACTGTGGTCGTCCTCGCCAGCATTGCTGTTCATAATGCAGCATAAAGTAGACGAGCATCAGAAATATGTGCAGCTTGGGCTCCATGGTGTCATGGATGTTCCCTCAGTCTCCACAGGTGAGTCCTTTGACTACTGAGCTCTGTTTCTGCCATGCTTCTGATGTCGTTGGTACCGCCCCGGAAAAGGTGGTGGATAGGCCGGCCGTAATAGTGTGTGCGGTACATTGTCTTCCGCCTGGCTGTTGGTGGGTACCGCCGTGGGGCTTGTTGACTCCGCCCCAGGGGTCGGTGTGTTAAAGTGGCTGGCTGTCTGAGCGGTTTCCGTCATGGTCATAATTCCATTTTGGTTACCACCGGCCAGTATTACCGCTGCTTTATCACCGACTGCAAGGGTTGTAATGAGGGCCTTAATTTGGTGGACGTGTGGTGTTTAGTTTTCTGATAAGTCTGAAACATCTTGAATGGTGCCATTTGTGCTGATTTTCAGAGTTACTTATGCTACCGTTGCTAAATTACAGTGCGAGCATTGCAAGCTGCATATTTACTGCCTGTCTTTGAAACTCCACAGAATTTGTATGTAACTCCGAAGCATTCAGTGGAGTGAAGCTCTATAGGTTCTGCCCGCCCCTACATGTCACCAATAGTCATCAAGTGCATCGCAGTCCCATATTGAGGAACTTTTCAAAAGTCTTTGCAGCATCCATAAGGCCATCTGGACATAGACCTAGATTCCAAAATTTGGCTGTTTACTACACTCAGGCCTGAAACCGATGATTTGACAGCACACATCATATTTACAAATAACCTTAAATATGTTTGTTAAATGGGGGCAGATCACTGGGAGTTCAGGGCCACAGACTCTTGAAGGCTGGGAATCCAATTTTGAAAGCATAACATAACCATATCCACTTAAGGACACTCTTGAAAACAGTACTCTTTATTTTTTTACCTATTATAGACATAAGATTCCAAGCACATAGAGTGTTGATTATTAAATAGGGATAAATACACTTTATACTCTACTCATAGTTTCCAGGCTCTTTTCTGGACTCTCTAGCACCATGATAAGATGATAAAGTGATGTGGCACTTTCTAAGAATCCCATATATGAAAACCTTAATCTTGTCTGTACCATGTTCATATACTGCTATTTAATACAGAGTAAGTAATTGCATACACAACCCAGTATGAATCAATTATTTTAATCAGATATGTATGTTGTTTTATAGCAGCTTGAAGATTCCTGGGGCACTGAGTATGTTTGTTTATTTTCCTAGCTCTAGTAAGCCCGGAAACCACAAGGCTCAAGGTTGTACCATTGCAAATTCCCTAACAGCACAACCTCGCTTTCAAAGGGAGTGGAATTTCAGGAAAACAATAAGCGTAGTGATGTATATATGAATAATATCTTCGCCGAAGGAAAAAGATCCTGCCACCTGCTCATTAGATAAGTTTGTGTGGAGTGTAGCTATTTTCTGTCACATGATTAAACTTCTTTGACGTAGTGAGAAAAAAAAAAAATATATATATATATAGATATATATATATATATATACACATATATATATATTTTTTTATATATATACGGAGCGTGTTGTACAGAAATTTTATTGAAGGGTCCCGACCCACTTTCCTCAGTGAGAACCACAGATGTTATATGAGACTTAAGGTTAGATGGAGGTGAGCAAGGGATAGGAGAGAGGTATTTTACCTCCCTTCTATCTGTTTGGGATCTCCTTGTGGCGAGAGGAATATGGGCAACTACTTTAAAACAAGGACACTGTTCCAATATACATTGTAACTTTGGTGCTCATAATGCTATTTTAAGCAGTACAATGATTAAGCACTAGAGTCTAAGAATACGGAATGGTGCATCTTGGAACATGAAGTTTGTGATTATCAGGTCATATGATCAGCAATTCAAAAAGCACTGGCTTTGTGATCACTTTCATTGTCTCACCTGTGACCAAGGCAGTTGGAGCCGAAACGCACCAGAGAAAAGAGAGCTGTTGTTCACTCTTTAATAAAGCGCTTGGATGGATCCTAAACTGGTGCCTCAGTTATTTTGTTGTGTTTTATGTGAAGATGGGATGCTTCGCCCTCATGCAGAGGCTGCCCTGCAAGGGTCTTTGGCCCCGTTAGGGAGCGTGTTATGCAGATGTGTTTATATATATATATATATATATATATATATATATATATACATATCGCCACTTTCCTCCGTCTTATTAAAGAAGGAGCAGCACTCCAGAGCTTGTTCCTTCTTTAATAAGACAGAGGAAAGTGTCGATTCATAGAACGCAGTGGCGTGCGTTCATGTAGCAGCACCATATACGATCAGGAGCGGAGTGACTACGCCGAAGGAGGCTGTTTATATATATATATATATATATATATATATATATATATATATATGTATATATACATACATATATATATCTATATGTATATGTATATATATATTATATATATATATATATTATATATATATATATATATATATATATATATTCACTGAAAAAGGGTTACAGAAACATTAGTTAGGAAATAGAATAAAAAACAGAATTTCACTCAAAACACCAAAGGTCATAGGGACGTTATACCTAGGCTCACATTTCAAACATAAAAAAATCATAGAAATTTAGCAGTTATAATTAGAGTTGTTTCAAGTAGCTATAACCCGTGCCCTAAGACACCTAAAATTTGCTCCTCCATCATGCACAATTTTCTCATCAATAATTTTACTGCAAATATTTCAGTGATGTTATCAATGATGTTATAAGTGATGTAATATATGGGGTAGTTAGCAGTGCATGATGACGGCACAAGTTATAGTTGTGCAGAATGTCTCCCCAAATGGAGTATTTTCTACTGAATAATTAGTAAATGCTACCTCGTTGGGTAAATGTATAGTGCATCTCCTACACTACAGCAGGGTAAAGGACGCCGAGGTTATGTCTCCAGTGACCTTGTATGTCTGTAACTTTGTCAATGTGATTGTTCCTCAAACGTCTTCATCAGATACATTTCAAGGTGGAACTTCAGAGAAAACACACTTGGATGATTTGTACTTTACAGAAGTAAGTGCTTCTTTGGTTATGATGTCATCATATTCCTCAGCATCAAGAACGTGTATCCAAAGTCGGTGGGAAATGCCCTCGAGGGTCCTTTTAGTAAACTGTCCATCATCCTGGGAAAAGGGCGTAGCACTAATGTATATGGGGGGGAACAATAGGGGCTTCTAGGCCATTTTACATACTTGTAGTCTTTAAAAGGGAGAACACGATCTCTTGTCTGAGCAGCACATGACAAGAAAGAACCCACTGGCCACAGTTACTAGGATATTGTGCTAAGAAAATCAAGAATGCAGACACCACCATCAAGGATACAGATAACTTTTCAAGGTGGAAATGCAGAGAAAAAAACTTGCTTTTCCTTGGTCATGTGCAGGAAGTTAGGATGATTAGTACTTTACAGAAGTGGTGCTTCAACTTGGCCACCTGTCTTGTTTATGTCTGTAAGCGCTTCCAGTAATGGGCTAACTTCTGTGAAAAGAACATTGTGCCAGAATGATTCCTGCCCTGCGTATTTATCCAAGTAAAGGCTACAGTTTTTTTCAAAAAATGTCAGAAAACTCGAGGGAAGCCTCAGAGCCCTCACGTTCCCAGCCGGCTCCCCGCCTCCTGTGGAAACCAGCATTGCTCCCGCATGGAGGAAGCTGCTGGAAATGCAGCTCACTGCGTGCGGGAACAATACTTTCGTCTGTTTCCCTACCCTCATCTCAGCGGGCAGGTAAGCAGATAAAAGCTCTGCTTCCAGCTCCTGCTTTCTGCAAGTGGAGTTAGTGTTTGCTTTTGCTTGGTGAAGCTGTCACAGCTCTCACCAACCCAAAGCAAACAGCTATCTCCTGAGAGTGGGCAAATTGGGAGATAGCAGGAGGGTGCCGGATGGCTCCCTCTTTTCAGGGCCAGCTCCAAGAAGGTGGTAGTTCCTGGGCCCATTTATTGTCTGGGAGGGGGCGCAACCCCTTTCCATATTTAAAAATTCGAATTTGGCCAGAGTAGGTGGTGGTCACAAGGAGTCAGCGCGGACCCTCTTCTTCATGCTTAATTTCACCCTGAGAGATGGTGGTACCCAGGGCTCAGGGGAGTCGACGAGGCCTCTAGTTTAATGTAGCCCTGCGGAGGTGGTGGTCTTTGGATCATAAAAATGCCCTAGGAGCGAGGCCTCGTGCACCCCTTTCCATTTCTGTATAAAGTGTGCATGCCCCCAGGACCTGGCCCACCCTGTGTCTACATAAAAAATAAGTGTGGGAGACCAAGCTTGTTGTTTTTTTAATTTACAGCAAAATAGGTGGATATCTGCAAATTTTGCTGTAAGTTCTAAATATTTTTTTTTTGCCCTGGCAGAGTCTCAGGGGGACCTCAAGCATCAAGGCTAGGGAGTCAGGGTATATGTACCCTGCCCCCTTTTCTTTGCATTTAATTTTGGGACTTGCCTATAGCTCAGTCCCAAAAAGCCTGCCAACACTTTCTGATTGATGTTTTGGCAGCCAGTCAGATCCCTGCACAAATTCGGGAGTATTCACAAATTCGTTGCAACCCTAGATATACAATTTTGGATTTCCTTTAACTTCTCGAAAACTACAGAATAGATTTACACAAAATAACAAAAAGGGACTTTCTGGACCAAGAGGTGCCTTTCTGCCAAATGTGGTGCAATTCTGTCCAGCTTTTTGGGATGCAGTCATGTCTAAAGTCCTTGTGGGATTTAACATGGGAGGCACACTTTTTTTGACCCTGCTTTTTCTCAGCCCCTGCTTGACGGATAACCCCCAAACTTTCCATATACTATATGGCCTTAGAGGACACATTTTCATCAAAGGTGCCCAAGATATAGGCATGTCAAAAACTGTGTTTCCTATGGAAACCAGGTCCTAACTATAACTACCTAATGGCGACTGCCCGTAGGTAATAAAAATATATGTGTAAATATCTATCTATCTATATATATATAGGTATATTTATCAATATATATATGTATAGGTAAGTAGGGGTGGTGGTTATAGTGAGCAACTAATTTCCATAGGAAAAGCATCTTTTGTTTTGCCAGTAAGGCCATTTGACAAATCTTCATGACATTTTCAAAACGAGTCCACCACTCACTTCAGCTGCTGTCTTCAGCTGCTGTCTTGAAAGTTTCAGGGTGATTTGTTAAGAAGGGACTGAGAAAAATGGGGCTCCCAAAATGATTTTGTCCCAGGCAGTTTTCCTAGTGATTTTTAGACACGACTACAGCCCGACACCAAATTTGGTATAAAGCTAGATCTTGGTGCAGAAAGTGTGGTTTTTGTAATATGGTGTAAATCTGTGGAGATATTAAAGCACAAAAAATAAAGATATCTAGGGACCTGGATCCTCCACGGATCTAACATATTTCATGATGAAATCTGATTGACTGTCAACACTTTTACAAGGAAGTGTTAGCAGCCATTTTGGGACTCATACTCAGCCAAGTCTCACAAAAAAACTTTAAAGAAAAGAAAAGGGGGCAGGGTAGGAATACCCTGACCCCTTAGGCCAGGTACTGGGCTCCCCCAGGGACCCCACCTAGGCTGAAAAGCATTTTTCTTAAAATTTTCACAATGAAAATCACAGTCACAATTCCCTGTGGAAATAAAAAAGAAACCAAGCGCCTTCTCCTGCGCATGTTTGTTTTTCAGCCCCTTGGTGGGCCAGGTTCCATGGGCATAATATGAGATACATATAGTGGGGAGGAGGGCACATGCGGCTCCTTTCCCCATGGGCGATGTCAGTGCTGGGGACCACCACCTCCCAGAGGCTTGGCCAATTTGCAATTAAGACGAGGGGGCCATGTTGCCCCCATCTGTAGGGCTTTTAAGTCTCCCCTCCATAGTGATATATTGTCCAAGTAACCACCACCTCTCTGGGATGAATGGAATTCTTGAAAGGGGGTGGGGGTACACAGCTCCCTTCCTGGGCCACATTTGGTACCCGGGACCACCACCTCGTTGGGGCATGGCCAAATTTGATGTGGCAGGGTACTGCACGGACCCCCTCCCTTTCGGCCCCAGGAAACACCACCTCCCTGGGCCTGACCTTACATAAAATAAGGAGTGTGTCCTCTTGAAATTACTAATAGCCCTGGGGACCACCACGCCCCAGGGTCAGCTCCAGATGTTCCAAAGTGCCTATCCTCTGGACCTCATCCCACAGGCCTGATAACATATTTCAGGAGGAGGGGGACAGGGGGCTCCTCTCCACAGGGCAATTTGGACCCTAGGGATTCAATCACCCAGGGACCAGCACAATATGCAATGGGGTAGGGGGCATTCAGCCCCCTCCCGGGCTGATTTCAGCCCCAGAGACTCCATCCCCATGGCCTGACTCATTCTGTGGGGGAAGAGGGTATGTGTCCACTTCCCTGGGCAGATTTTGTCCCCTGGGACTCCATCCTCCAGGCCCTGGCAACATATTTCAGAAGGGGCCATGAGGCTCCTCTCCTGAGGTTGGTTTTGGTTCTGGGACCCTATCCTGCAGGGCTCAGCAATATATTTAATGAGAAGGGGGCACATACCCACACTCCCCTGGCTGATTTATGTCCCAGAAACCCCATCCCTCAGGGCCCAGCTGATTTTGTGGGGGAGGCGGTTACCTGTTTCCCTCTCTGGGCTCATTTTGGCCCTGGGGACCCCATCTTCTGGGGCCTAGTGCATTTTTTAAGGGAGGGTGTACATGGTCCCACTTTCCAGCCTTTTTGTTGCCCCAAGGACCCCATCCCTTGGAGCCCACCATTATATCAATTGGGTAGGGGGGCTCACGGCCCTCCTTCTTTGGTCAATTTCAGCCACAAGGAGCCCATCTCCAGCAAGATTTTAGCCCCAGTGTCCTCACCACCAGGGCTTGGAAACTTTTTAAATGGGAAGTGTCAGCATGCAGTCTCTCCCTGGGCTGATATGGACCCTGGGAATCTCATCCCCCCGGATCAGGCCAATTACTAAAGGGGGAGAGGGGCCACGCAACCCCCTTCCCTGGGTCACTTTCAGCTGCATGGACCCTCTTCCTGGAGACGGGCCAACAAAGAGTGAGTGCCCTGGGGCCCACTCAGGACACCCAGCATATCCTGTTTATAATCCTCAGGTGGAGCCCTAAGGCCCCAATGTCTCAAGCCGACTCCCTGCATCCAAAGGGATCCAGCATTGCTACCGCTCACAGGGAACAGGTAAAAATGTTATTCCCTTTATCTGGAGCAATATTTATATCTGTTTTGCTGCCCGCATCGCTGCAGGCATTGAAATAGATCTGAAGTTCATGCGCTTTAGGAGCAGACTTCATGTTTGCTCTTGCTTGCTGGGAGCGTTGAAATTGCTCCTACAAGGCAAGAACAAGCCCAGGTTTCCATGCCTGTTCCAGTGCAGGCAAGGAAACCACTAAGTCCCAGGGTTGGACATCCTGTGTTAAGGCAGGAGCCAGCCCTGGGAGGTGGAGTCTGAAGGGCCCTTGATGGCTTCAGAAGGGGGTCTGTATGGTCCTGTCCGCTTTGTTATTTCTGCCAGGCCCTGGGGGGGCATATGACCACCCTCCCCTTTACTAATGAGGTTGGGCCCTGGGGGATGGGCTGCATGGGGCTGCAATTGGCTTGGGAGAGGGGCTGCATGCCCCTCCAACTTTTCAACATTGCTCCAGTCCTGGGGGATGTGTCCCAGGACAAAATCATTCCGGGAAGGTAGCTGTCTGCCCCCCCACTGTCAAAAAGTCTGGGCCCCGGAGGATAGGGCCCTGAAAATGGCCCAGGGAAGGGGGCTACATGGCTTTCTCCCTTTCTCAAAATCAGCCGGCCCCAAGGAATAGGGTCCCCGGGGCCTAAATCGGCCTGTGGAGGGGTGCCACATGTGTCCCCCTATCCCCCAAATGATATAATTAATTCCCCACTGGGACATGGACCACCTGGGGGCAACAAAAAAACTAGTATGAGATATCATGGTTGTTTTTTAAAAAAAAAATGTTGCCACAGATCCTCCGCAAATTTGTGTCAAAATAAAAAAAAAAATGTTTGGTCCTCTGGGAATCATGGTATTCCTACCCTGCCCCCTTGTGTTTTTTTTTTACTTTTTTTCTTGAGATTCACTCGAGTCCCTGGTCCCATGATGACTGCCACTGCTTCCTGTTTGAATCAGATTTCAGCATGAGACCCTCTGTGTCTCTAGATATACATAAATCTTTGTTTTTAATTACTTATAAACTGCTGAACAGATTTACACCAGATTACAAAAAGAGATATTTCTGTACCAAGATCTATCTTTCTGCCAAATTTGGTGTAGCTCTATTCAGCAGTTTGGCTTTATCTAAAATCTCTAGTGTAAATTGCGTGGGGAAAATGTGTTTTGGGACTCCCCCTTTTCTCCCAGCCTCTTCTTGAGAAATCACCCCAAAACATTCCAGATAGCATCAAAATTGAATGGCACACTAGTTTGGAAAATTTTGTGAAGATTCATCAAAAGGCACCACATTTATTAGCAAAACTGGAGGTCGCCAGTAGGTAGTTATAGTTAGGACCTAGTTTCCATAAGAAAAGCTTTTTTTGTTTTGCCAATAACTTGCTGCCATTTGACAAATCTTCAAGAAATTTTCAAAACTAGTTTAGCAGTCAATCCACCTGCTGTCTTAAATGTTTTGGGGTGATTTGTCAAGCAGGCTGAGAAAAAGAGGGGCTCCCAAAATACTTTTTTCGTATGCAATTTCTCATAGGAATTTGGAACACAACTACAGCCCGAAGTGCTGAACAGAATTACACCAGAGCAGATAGGCAACTTTTGGCCCAGAAAGTGCCATTTTTGAGTAAACCCATTCAGTAGTTCACATGTCCCCCTCCCTCCTGGGCTGTTTTCAGCCTGAGGGACCACCACCTTCTTGAGGCTAGCCCTTAAAAAGAAAAGAGGAAGCCCCCCTCACGGACCACTTAATGGCACTGGGGACCTCCACCCTCAGAGCTGTCCAGAGGTGCCCACCGTCAGGGTGTAGTGTGCTGTCACTTGTGTGAGCTATGACAGCTCCCGCCAACCGAGAGCAAACTGTAAATCCACTCCCAACGGGCAGGAGCAGGAACACTGCTCCCACTCGCTGGGGGTGGACTTTTCATCGGGGTTAGAAAAACACATTAAACAATTGTTCCTGAAAGAGGGGAGCAACATTCCTTGCTACTACCTGTATTGGGGAGCAATGGGACTGCGGGGTGAATTGAGCATCCCCCTGCAATTTACAAGAGTCCACCATTTATCGCAAAACTGTTGACTCTTTCTGGAAAAAGAAGTAGATGAGGATCCAGTCTGGCACCAATGCTCGATACAAATGTAGGAGGCTGGCCCTCTATGTAGTGTGCAAAGCTAGGCACACTGTGCAGGGGGTCCAGCAACCACACATTGGTTTAAAGTAGACCACCTAGTACTCTAATTTTCATGGTAGCTTGGTCAAGCAGTTAGACTAATCTTGGAGAAGTAAAACGTATTTGTGGTACTCACAGTATCAATAAATGAGACCACACACTCAAAGGAATAATTCTAGACCAATTTACAAACATACTTCAGACTTTTATAAAACAATTAAGACCAAGATCATCAAAATTGGTTAAGTACTTTTTAAGTTATGAATTTTTGATGTTTTAATAAAAATAGTTTTTTTGTGCGTAAGTACGCACCGTAGGAATCAATGGAGAAAATACTTTGAAAATGAATGTAAAATCAGGCAGTGTGTTTACCAATGCCTCCTTTTGCAGGTATGCCAAGGTTGTAGGTGGGCACTATCAACCAGCAGGAAAAGTTTGGGCAGCTCCCGGTTTTGGCAGGAGCTGCTGCAGAATGTCATGGCTAGTGCCAGACCACTGTGGGGGACCATTTGGGAAAGCACTGCACAGGTGGATTTAAAGGTAAGTCCGGTGGGTCCCCTTAAAGTGTCCAGATTGCAAGGGATGGGAGGCCTTTAGAGCATAGTTGGATCTTTGGTGCAGGAAAGAGGGTAGCTGGTTGCAGAGCAAATCAGTGAGCCGGGAGCTGTGCTCAGACGTGCCCTTGGAAGCAGGAGGTAGGTCTCTTTGAAGGTCACTTGCAGGTCAGCAGGGGCACTGTGGTGGAAAGTCCTGGTGGTTTCTGAAGTCTTTTGCCTGGGGCTTCCTCCTTGTACTTCTACAGTCCAGAATGGACTGTCCTTTTTGGTGTCTGATGTGAGGTTACCAATACCTAGGGCTATTGCATGGTCTGGCCACTGGAGGGTGAAGTGCCACCAAACTTGGCACACTTTCAGGGTTTGTCCTCATGGTCCATCGGGTGGAATTTGGTCTGGCTTCGGTGTCTGGTTCCTTGGTTAGCTGCCGGTCAGTGAAGTGGCCTTCACTGGGTCTTTGGTCTTGGGTTTCAGAGAGTGATGCCTTCACTCTGGAGGGAGATCTTTGGTGATTTTCAAAGAGTGGAGGTCCTCTGGGGGTTTGTAGAGTCTGTTCAGTGTCCAAGCAACTCCTAAGTGGTGATTGTCGAGTCCTGGATGCAACAGGCAGGGTCTGGCACCTTTTCTTGATGCAGCAGGACATAAGATCTCAAACCTTGGGTTTTATTCGTTGCTGGTCTCCTTTTGTTCTTTGAATCTGATTTCTTGGTCTAGGGATGCCCGCTAAATACTGTATGTAATGGGAGTATAGGGGAGTACCTGGTAGTGACCAGTCGGTCATCTATCTTAGAGTGGCTACACCCACTAAGTGACCACTTCCTGTGGGCAGTGGTCACTTCCTTACACCCAATTGTCTATTTTCCTTCCATTCAAGATGGAGGGAAATTAAATGGAGAGGCCACCTCACATGCAACACCTTATGGGTGGTGCAAGGTGAGGATGTCCACTCCTCTTATACTTTGGACCTCATTATGACATTGGCAGTAAATCCGACTTACCGCCATGTCGACTGGCGCCAACATAACGCCGTCGCGGTGGATAACCGCCAACCATATTATGACACACACATACCAATCCGTCACTATACAGCCACACACACAAGTCCGCCAGCCCAAAGGTCAGTGATAAACTGGCGGTATCCAAACCCACACCGTTACGCCAACAGAACAACGGCAACAACATCAAGACCCACAAATCACTGCAGCGGACCTTCATTGGTGGTAAATTATTGGCAGTACACTCAAACAAAACAACACCACATTGGGCAATTCAAACTACACACACCTGACACACATACACACACCACACCCACACCACTATAAAACACCCCCCCACATTAACCACAACCCTTTACGAAGACAAACCATTGCCAACAGAGAGTGAGACAGCAAGAGCACCCACACAACCAGAGCCACATACCACCACCCACGCACCTTACATCACACACCCCAACACATCACCCTAAACACGCTCACCCATACCACCCACACCACACTCATGGCACCACAACAACACCCCAGGTTCTCTGAGGAGGAGCTAAGGGTCATGGTGGAGGAAATCATCCGGGTAGAGCCACAGCTATTTGGATCACAGGTGCAGCAGATATCGATTGCTAGGAAGATGGAGCTATGGCAAAGAATCGTGGACAGGGTCAACGCCATGGGACAGCACTCAAGAACAAGGGATGACATCAGGAAGAGGTGGAATGACCTACGGGGGAAGGTATGTTCCATTGCAGCAAGACACCAGCTGGCAGTACAGAGGACTGGCAGTGGACCCCCACCTCCTCCTCCACAACAAACAACATGGGAGGAGTAAGTCTTGGCAATCATGCATCCTGAGGGCCTGGCAGGAGTTGGAGGAGGACTGGACTCTGGTAAGTTAAATCTCTATTACTATCAGCATGCCATCACAAACCCCCATCCTTACCCTCACTTCCATCACTCCACCACCTCCCACATACCCCACCATCACAACCCACCCATCCCAATACCAAGCTCTGCATGCAACACCAATGCATGGACACCCCTCACAGACCTGCATGGACACCTATCACCACAGCATTCACACTAGAGAGAATCACCTAGCCCACCAAATAACAACTCACACAAGGAAAAGCTGTCGGGCGACAACAACCATAGAGGGCAACACATCCATGCACAATATGTCACACCCAGAAACAATAACACTGCACGTACATCCCCACAGGCAACCTTCCCAATGTCACCAGGGAAGAGGTGCCAGCAACATCCAGTCCCCCCACAGAAGAAACCCACAGTGTTGACAGCAGCTCTGTTCGCCTGGATCTGGATGACCAACCTGGCCCATCAGGGATCTCCAGACAGTTGGTTACCCAGGCACAGTCTCACACCACCACAGAGCCTCCCCCCTCAGGAAACACCAGCACAGCACCCACCCAGTGGCCCCATACCTCTGTCCACAGGACACAGCAATCAGCAGTGTGTCCACCACTACGGGGACCCCAGGCCACTTACAAACACGGGATGATCAGGGACCTGGGGTCAGTGGCAGTGGGCACACGGTTCAGGGGACAAATGCACAGGACAACAGGGAAGCTGGGACGGCTGCTGTGCGACAGGGGGAGGACAGGCCCAGGGAACCGACTCTCTAGGAGGAACTCTTTGCAATCCTGGGAGCATACCAACATTCCCAGGATTCGCTGGGCCAGATACTGGACAAGTTGCAGGAGAACATGCGGCTGCAGACGGGACAGTACCTGGGAATCAGGGAGGACTTGAAGGACATCAACACCACCCTGGTCTCCATTGCAGGGGTGCTGGCAGACATGGCCAACACTATAAGGGAGGCAGTGGCACACCACCGGGCCCCTGACACTAGCCAAACCACCAAACAGACCTCCACCTCCGCTGCCACTAGTGGACAGAAGGCCCTGCCACAGGAACAACAGGCCACCAGCACCCCTCCCCCTGCAGAAGGAGAACCACCCTGCAAATGTTCCCTGCGATCCAGGAAGAAGCCAGAGACTATTACCAAGACCCCGCCAGGAAATAAGACTCTCCTGATTGTTACTCTTGTGTCCCACTCTTTCACCCTGTCCACCTTGAAATGCCATTGCTCCACTTCCTATGCCCCCTTGGACAATGCACCTGTGATACAAATAGACTGGACTCTATCCTGGGTTTTCCTCCATCATCACCCAAGCCCATTGCACTACCCCCTTTTCTTCAGAGCACTGCAATAAACACACTTTGATAAAAATAAAAGTGTGGCGTATGTCAGATGTTTTAAAAAGGTATTCATTTAACAAAGGTTCAAACATTGCAATTCAACTGTATAGTAATGTTTACATTGGAAATCCTTGTAGTTGGCTGCACTAAACACACTAGGAGCAATAGTGGGGCACCAACATCTGCAAAAAGAGATGCCAAAGGGTACAGTGCGTGGGCATAGAAGTAGGAATACACAGCCTGCCATTGACAATGTCACACACCAAAGTGTCAATTATATGTGTATCAACACTGTCTTACCTGTGTCTCATTGGAAGTATTGACGAATAATTGCACTTCTGTTGTCCTCAACCTCATCCTCTGCCTCCTCATCTTCACTGTCCACAGGGTCCACTGCTGCCACACGGCCATCTCCAGCCTCCTCCTCCTGCAGAAAAGGCCCCTGGCGACTCAAGGCAAGGTTGTGCAACATACAGCCTGCCACGATGATCTGGCAGACCTTCTTGGGTGAGTAGCACAGGGATCCACCTGTTAGATGGAGGCAATGAAACCTGGCCTTCTTGAGGCTACAGGTCCTCTCTATAATCCTTCTTGTTCGCCCAGGTGCCCCATTGTAACTTTCCTCTGCCCCTGTCCTGGAATTTCTCACAGGGGTCAGTAGCCATGAGAGGTTGGGGTAACCAGAGTCACCTGCAAATATCAAGGGACAACTGTTAGCCACACACTAACACTTAGGTCCCACCCCATACCCATACACCAACATATACTGGGTGGGAACCAGGGCTCACCTATTAGCCACACCCTGTGCCTCTGGAGTTGAGCCATCACATTTGGGATGCTGCTATTCCTCAGGATAAAGGCATCATGCACAGACCCAGGAAACTTACCACTGACGTGGGAGATGTACTGGTCCGCCAGGCACACCATCTGCACATTGATGGAGTGAAAGCTCTTTTGATTTCTGAACACCTGTTCATTTCGCCGGAGGGTGGGGGACAAATGCAATATGTGTTCCTTCAATAGCCCCAATAATGTTGGGGATATGTCCCATTGCATAGAAATCAGCCTTCAATGTGGCCAAATCCTCCACCTGAGAGAAAACGATGCAGGTACACATGTGTTTAATCAGGGCAGACAACACTCTGGTCAGCACTATTAAGAACATTGGCTGTGACATTCCTGCTGCCAAGCCCATTGTCACTTGGAAGGAGCCAGTTGCCAGGACATGGAGCACTGATAGCACTTGCACAAGAGGGAGGGTCCCGGTGGGGTGACGGATAGGAGAAATTAGGTCAGGCTCCAATTGGGCACACAGCTCAGTGATTGTGGCACTGTCACGTCTATAGGTGAGGATAATCTGCCTTTCCTCCATTGTTGGCAAGTCCACCAGGAGTCTGTACATGGGGGGAGGTCTCCATCTCCCATTCATCTGCAGAGGTCATGGCTCATGTTACTGGGGAAAGGGCCCCTGCCTTCACCTCGGCGGAGTTGGAGCGACTGGTGGAATGGGTCCTACCCCAGTACCGACTGCTGTATGGGCCTCCAGACCAACAGGTGAGTACACAGTGAATACGATGCATGGTGCGTGAATGCATGGAGTACTGTGTGTAAAGGCCTCATGTAGGGGGATGGTGGTGGATGGGCCCTGGGCAGCATGCAGCATGTATGGTGGGCCATGTCTGTGCTAATGGGGATGGGAAGGGGCATGGTGGGACATAAGTGTAACAGGCAGGACGATCGGACTAATACCTTTCCGTGTGTCTCTTTCCCTGCAGGTCAGCGCCCATCAAAAGAAGGGTATATGGCGTGCCATCACCAAGGAAGTGCGGACACTGGGTGTCTACGGCAGGCGGAGCACCCACTGTCGGACCTAAGATGCTGGGCACAGAAGACCGCAGAGGCCCACCTGGGGATGGCCTCCCAACGAGGAATGGGTGCCCGTCGAACTCTGACCCCCCTGATGGCCCACATACTGGCAGTGGCCTATCCGGAGCTAGATGGGCACTTGGGGGAATCACAGCAGCCACCAGGGGGTGAGTACAGTTCCCCAATATACAACTTGCAACTGGTGTGGTGATGTCCGTGTGGGGGGTATAGGCCCTGTGGGTGCCGCTAGCCCAGGCCTGGCATTGTAGGGTAGGTCCTATGTTGGGCAGGGTTCTGATGTGAAAGTACTCGTACCAAGCTAGTAGGCATCCACTACTGAGCAGGGGTCTGTGGGTCTCAGGTATGCTGCAATTGGCGTTAGGTGTCCCTACCATGGGCTGCTGACTAGCATTTTGACTGGTAGTGCATTGCCTAGTGCATAGGGCTGTTACCTGTGTGTGAGAGTGTAGTGTACGCCAACGGTGGTGTTGTTGGCAACATTGACCAAGTGTATCTTTTGTCTCTTCCCCCACCCTTTTTGTTTTGCCACCCTGCCCTTATGTGCATTAGCATCATCTGGCGCAGTAGCAGAGGCACTGGTGACGGAGGGAGCTGCATCCCACAGGACCCAGGATGCTGAATCCACCAACGGTGAGGGCACCAGTGGGATGGAGGGCGAGGGGAGCACCACGGCGGAGACTGGAGCGGACAGTTCAGACACAGATACCTCCTTCGATGGGAGCTTCCTGGTGGTGGCGGACACCTGTGTGGCCACCCCAGCTACAGGTACATTTGCCACCACTGTACCAGCACTGCCCTCCCAGCAGCCCCTCATCGAGTTTCCCCTGCCCGCTCACCTAGGAGGGTGGGCATCTCCTTCGCCCCAGGCACCTCATGCACCTGCCCTAGTTAGCCCTGCTGCCCTGAGTGAGGAGGCTATTGACCTCCTGTGATCCATCTCTGTTGGGCAGTCAACCATTATGAATGGCATCCAGGGGCAGGCAGCCCAAATGCAACAGACAAATGCATTCCTGGAGGGCATTCACACTGGCTTGGTGGCCCAACAGGGATCAATCAGGATCTGGTCTCCTCTCTGATGGCAGCCATTGTCCCTGTTTCCACCCTCCCCCTCCAACTTCCTCTTCCCAATCCCATTCCCCTCAACCCCTAGCTATCCCAAGCACACAGGCAGACGAAAAGGCACCCAGGACAACACACAAGAGTGGACATGGCAAACACAAGTACCACACATCATCCCACAGGTACTCACACAAACACCATCCGGAATCAGACACACCAACATGCACTGCCTCTACTGTGTCCCCCTCTCCCTCCTCGTTCACCACCCTCCAAGTAGCATCTCCACTCACACCTGCATGCACTAGGTCCTCATCCACTACCTACATCACCATCATGCCTATCACTACACACCCCTCACTGGCAGTCACCACCCCCACATCCATGCACACGTCCCCTGTGTCCTCTCCCACTGTGTCTGTGCCCCCTCCTCCCAAAATACACAAACGCAAGCACTCAGACACCCAACAGCCATCTACCTGCAACAGCATCCAGCCCATGCACCTGTACACAAACACAGCAGACTGACACCTCCTACCACCACTCCCTCTTCCTCCACTCCCAAACCATCTCCCTCTCACCACCCCAATGTCCCTAAGAAGCTTTTCCTCGCCAACATTAACCTCTTCTTTAGCCCTCCTCCCCGTCCCTCACGTCAGGCTAGGGTGGTCAACACCCAGGCAAGCACCTCAGCCCCCCAGTCCATAGGCACAGTAGTGTCCCCAACTACTCCAGGTGGGAAAGGATCCCGGCCACCAGCCAGCCAGACAGACAGGGTGCCAGCCCCAAGTGCATCAAGGAAGGGCAAGGGGTCAGCCCCAAGTGTGTCAAGGAAGGGCAAGGGGGCAGCCCCAGCTGTAGGAAGGAAGGTCACGGAGGCAGCCCCAGCTGCAGGACGGAAGGGCAAGGAGGCAGCTGCAGGAAGGAGGGGCAAGGGGCCTGCAACAGAAGGCAGTAGGGACAAGGGGTCTGGTGCAGGGACTCAGTTGGAGCCCACACCACCAACCATGGTAGTGCAGCCATCGGAGGCGTCAGGGGATGGGCTGGAGCCTCCCCCCACAACTGCCAGCACCGCCACCAGCACTGCCACCAGAAGCAGAAGCCCCAGTGGGCAGCCGTCCCAGGCTGCAGGGAATGGGCTGGAGCCTCCCCCCACCATTGCCAGCACCAGCAGCAGCAGACCCAGTGAGCAGCCGTCCGAGGCTGCAGGGAATGGGCTGGAGCCTCCCCCCACCACTGCCACCTCCACCATTAGCAGCACCACTGCCACCACTGAGCAGCCGTCACTGCCGGCGGACAGAGTGTAGTCCTGCATCCCTGGTCTGTTGTGCGGACTGGCCCCTGCAAATCCTGTGGGTCTGACACCCAGGTGAGAGACTGTGACTTTACACTCCCCAAGATCTGCATCACGGGGCACAAAGCCCCCTCCAGAACCAGTGGAGAAGCCATCCACTCACCCCATCCTCCCCAGGATGAAGCTCACAGGGCACAATGCCCCCTCCAGAACCAGTGGAAAAGCCATCCACTCACATGGGATGACATCAGGAAGAGGTAGAACGACCTACGGGGGAAGGTATGTTCCATTGCAGCAAGACACCAGCTCGCAGTACAGAGGACTGGCGGTGGGCCCCCACTTCCTCCTCCACAACTAACAACATGGGAGGAGTAAGTCTAGGCAATCATGCATCCTGAGGGCCTGGCAGGAGTTGGAGGAGGACTGGACTCTGGTAAGTTAAATCTCTATTACTATCAGCCCCCAACATGCATGGCATCACATACCCCCACCCTTACCCTCACTCCCATCACTCCACCACCTCCCACATACCCCACCATCACAACCCACCCATCCCAATACCAAGCTCTGCATGCAACACCAATGCATGGACACCCCTCACAGACCTACATGGACACCTATCACCACAGCATTCACACTAGAGAGAATCACCTAGCCCACCAAATAACAACTCACACCAGGAAAAGCTGTCAGGGCAACAACAACCATAGAGGGCCAAACATCCATGCACAATATGTCACAACCAGAAACAATAACACTGCACTTTCATCCCCACATGCAACCTTCCCAATGTCACCAGCGAAGAGGTGCCAGCAACATCCAGTCCCCCCACAGAAGAAACCCACAGTGATGACAGCAGCTCTGTTCGCCTGGATCTGGATGACCAACCTGGCCCATCAGTGATCTCCAGATAGTTGGTTACCCAGGCACAGTCTCACACCACCACAGAACCTCCCCCCTCAGGAAACACCAGCACAGCACCCACCCAGTGGGCCCATACCTCTGTCCACAGGACACGTCAATCAGCAGTGTGTCCACCACTACAGGGTCCCCAGGCCACCTACAAACACAGGATGATCAGTGACCTGGGGTCAGTGGCAGTAGGCACACGGTTCAGGGGACAGATGCACAGGACAACAGGGAAGCTGGGAGGACTGCTGTGCGACAGGGGGCGGACAGGCCCAGGGAACCGACTCTCTAGGAGGAACTCACTGCAATCCTGGGAGCATACCAACATTCCCAGGATTCGCTGGGCCAGATACTGGACAAGTTGCAGGAGAACATGCGGCTGCAGGAGGGACAGTACCTGGGAATCAGGGAGGACTTGAAGGACATCAACACCACCCTGGTCTCCATTGCAGGGGTGCTGGCAGACATGGCCAACACTATAAGGGAGGCAGTGGCACACCACCGGGCCCCTGACACTAGCCAAACCACCAAACAGACCTCCACCTCCGCTGCCACTAGTGGACAGAAGGCCCTGCCACAGGAACAACAGGCCACCAGCACCCCTCCCCCTGCAGAAGGAGAACCACCCCTCAAATGTTCCCTGCGATCCAGGAAGAAGCCAGAGACTATTACCAAGACCCCCGCCAGGAAATAAGACTCTCCTGATTGTTACTCTTGTGTCCCACTCTGTCACCCTGTCCACCTTGAACTACCATTGCTCCACTTCCTATGCCCCCTTGGACAATGCACCTGTGATACAAATAGACTGGACTCTATCCTGGGTTTTCCTCCATCATCACCCCAGCCCATTGCACTACCCCCTTTTCTTCACAGCACTGCAATAAACACACTTTGATAAAATACAAGTGTGGCGTATGTCAGATGTTTTAAAAAGGTATTCATTTAATAAAGGTTCAAACATTGCAATTCAACTGTATAGTAATGTTTACATTGGAAATCCTTGTAGTTGGCTGCACTAAACACACTAGGAGCAATAGTGGGGCACCAACATCTGCAAAAAGAGATGCCAAAGGGTACAGTGCATGGGCATAGAAGTAGTAATACACAGCCTGCCATTGACAATGTCACACATGAAAGTGTCAATTATATGTGTATCAACACTGTCTTACCTGTGTCTCACTGGAAGTATTGACGAATAATTGCACTTCTGTTGTCCTCAACCTCATCCTCAGCCTCCTCATCTTCACTGTCCACAGGGTCCACTGCTGCCACACGGCCATCTCCAGCCTCCTCCTCCTGCAGAAAAGGCACCTGGCGACTCAAGGCAAGGTTGTGCAATATACAGCCTGCCACGATGATCTGGCAGACCTTCTTGGGTGAGTAGCACAGGGATCCACCTGTTAGATGGAGGCAATGAAACCTGGCCTTCTTGAGGCTACAGGTCCTCTCTATAATCATTCTTGTTCGCCCAGGTGCCTCATTGTAACTTTCCTCTGCCCCTGTCCTGGAATTTCTCACAGGGGTCAGTAGCCATGAGAGGTTGGGGTAACCAGAGTCACCTGCAAATATCAAGGGACAACTGTTAGCCACACACTAACACTCAGGTCCCACCCCATACCCATACACCAACATATACTGGGTGGGAACCAGGGCTCACCTATTAGCCACACCCTGTGCCTCTGGAGTTGAGCTATCACATTTGGGATGCTGCTATTCCTCAGAATAAAGGCATCATGCACAGACCCAGGAAACTTGCCATTGACGTGGGAGATGTACTGGTCCAACAGGCACACCATCTGCACATTGATGGAGTGAAAGCTCTTTTGATTTCTGAACACCTGTTCATTTCGCCGGAGGGTGGGGGACAAATGCAATATGTGTTCCTTCAATAGCCCCAATAATGTTGGAGATATGTCCCATTGCATAGAAATCAGCTTTCACCGTGGCCAAATCCTCCACCTGAGAGAAAACGATGCAGGTACACATGTGTTTAATCAGGGCAGACAACACTCTGGTCAGCACTATTGAGAACATTGGCTGTGACATTCCTGCTGCCAAGCCCATTGTCACTTGGAACGTGCCAGTTGCCAGGAAATGGAGCACTGATAGCACTTGCACAAGAGGGAGGGTCCCGGTGGGGTGACGGATAGGAGAGATTAGGTCAGGCTCCAATTGGGCACACAGCTCAGTGAATGTGGCACTGTCAAGTCTATAGGTGAGGATAATCTGCCTTTCCTCCATTGTTGCCAAGTCCACCAGGAGTCTGTACATGGGGGGATGTCTCCATCTCCCATTCATCCGCAGAGGTCATGGCTCATGTTACTGGGGAAAGGGCCCCTGCCTTCACCTCTGCGGAGTTGGAACGACTGGTGGATGGGGTCCTACCCCAGTACCGACTGCTGTATGGGCCTCCAGACAAACAGGTGAGTATACGGTGAATACGATGCATGGTGCGTGAATGCATGGAGTGCTGTGTGTAAAGGCCTCATATAGGGGGGTGGTGGTGGATGGGCCCTGGGCAGCATGCAGCATGTATGGTGAGCCATGTCTGTGCTAATGGGGATGGGAAAGGGCATGGTGGGACATAAGTGTAACAGGCAGGACGATCGGACTAATACCTTTCCCTCTGTCTATTTCCCTGCAGGTCAGTGCCCATCAAAAGAAGGGTATATGGCGTGCCATCACCAAGGACGTGTGGACCCTGGGGGTCTACGGCAGGCGGAGCACCCACTGTCGGACCTGAGATGCTGGGCACGGAAGACCGTAGAGGCCCACCTGGGGATAGCCTCCCAACGAGGAATGGGTGCCCGTCGAACTCTGACCCCCCTGATGGCCCACATACTGGCAGTGGCCTATCCGGAGCTAGATGGGCATTTGGGGGCATCACAGCAGCCACCAGGGGGTGAGTACAGTTCCCCAATATACAACTTGGACCTGGTGTGGTGATGTCCGGGTGGGGGGTGTAGGCCCTGTGGCTGCCCCCAGCCCAGGCCTGGCATTGCAGGGTAGGTCCTATGTTGGGCAGGGTTCTGATGTGAAACTACTCGTACCAAGCTAGTAGGCATCCACTACTGAGCAGGGGTCTGTGGGTCTCAGGTATGCTGCAATTGGCGTTAGGTGTTCCTATCCATGGGCTGCTAACTAGCATTTTGACTGGTAGTGCATTGCCTAGTGCATAGGGCTGGTACCTGTGTGTGAGTGTGTTGTGTACGCCAACGGTGGTGTTGTTGGCAACATTGACCAAGTGTATCTTTTGTCTCTTCCCCCACCCTTTTTGTTTTGCCACCCTGCCCTTATGTGGATTAGCATCATCTGGCGCAGGAGCAGATGCACTGGTGACGGAGGGAGCTACATCCCACAGGACCCAGGATGCCGAATCCACCGACGGTGAAGGCACCAGAGGGATCTAAGGCGAGGGGAGCACCACGGTGGAGACTGGAGCGGACAGTTCAGACACAGATACCTCCTCCGATGGGAGCTCCCTGGTGGTGGCGGACACCTCTGTGACCACCCCAGCTACAGGTATATTTGCCACCACTGTACCAGCACTGGCCTCCCAGCAGCCCCTCAGTGAATTTCCCCTGCCCGCTCACCTAGGAGGGTGGGCATCTCCTTCGCCCCAGGCACCTCAGGCACCTGCCCTAGTTAGCCCTGCTGCCCTGAGTGAGGAGGCTATTGACCTCCTGTGATCCATCTCTGTTGGGCAGTCAACCATTATGAATGGCATCCAGGGGCTGGCAGCCCAAATGCAACAGACAAATGCATTCCTGGAGGGCATTCACACTGGCTTGGTGGCCCAACAGGGATCAATCAGGATCTGGTCTCCTCTCTGATGGCAGCCATTGTCCCTGTTTCCAACCTCCCCCTCCAACTTCCTCTTCCCAATCCCATTCCCCTCAACCCCTAGCTATCCCAAGCAAACAGGCAGACGAAAAGGCACCCAGGACAACACACAAGAGTGGTCATGGCAAACATAAGCACCACACAAACACCATCCGGAATCAGACACACCAACATCCACTGCCTCCACTGTGTCCCCCTCTCCCTCCTCGTCCACCACCCTCCCAGTTGCATCTCCACTCACACCTGCATGCACTACATCCTCATCCACTACCTACATCACCATCATGCCTATCACTACACACCCCTCACTGGCAGTCACCACCCCCACATCCATGCACATGTCCCCTGTGTCCTCTCCCACTGTGTCTGTGCCCCCTCCTTCCAAAATACACAAACGCAAGCACTCAGACACCCAACAGCCATCTACCTCGCAACAGCATCCAGCCTATGCACCTGTACACAAACACAGCAGACTGACACCTCCTACCACCACTCCTTCTTCCTCCTCTCCCAAACCATCTCCCTCTCACCACCCCAATGTCCCTAAGATGCTTTTCCTCGCCAACATTGACCTATTCCTTAGCCCTCCTCCCCGTCCCTCACGTCAGGCCAGGGTGGTCAACACCCAGGAAAGCACCTCAGCCCCCCAGTCCATGGGCACAGTAGTGTCCCCAACTACTCCAGGTGGGAAAGGATCCCAGCCACCAGCCAGCCAGACAGACAGGGTGCCAGCCCCAAGTGCGTCAAGGATGGGCAAGGAGTCAGCCCCAAGTGCGTCAAGGAAGGGAAAGGGGGCAGCCCCAGCTGCAGGAAGGAGGGGCAAGGGGCCTGCAACAGAAGGCAGTAGGAACAAGGGGTCTGGTGCAGGGACTCAGTTGGAGCCCACACCACCAACCATGGTGGTGCAGCCGTCCGAGGCGTCAAGGGATGGGCTGGAGCCTCCCCCCACAACTGCCAGCACCGCCACCAGCACTGCCACCAGAAGCAGAAGCCCCAGTGGGCAGCCGTCCCAGGCTGCAGGGAATGGGCTGGAGCCTCCCCCCACCATTGCCAGCAACAGCAGCAGCAGACCCAGTGAGCAGCCGTCTGAGGCTGTAGGGGATGTGCTGGAGCCTCCCCCCACCACTGCCACCTCCACCATTAGCAGCACCACTGCCACCACTGAGAAGCCGTCACTGCCGGCGGACAGTGTGTAGTCCTGCATCCATGGGCTGTTGTGCGGCCTGGCCCCTGCAAATCCTGTGGGTCTGACACCCAGGTGAGAGACTGTGACTTTACACTCCCCAAGATCTGCATCACGGGGCACAAAGCCCCCTCCACAACCAGTGGAGAAGCCATCCACTCACCCCATCCTCCCCAGGATGAAGCTCACAGGGCACAATGCCCCCTCCAGAACCAGTGGAAAAGCCATCCACTCACCCCATCCTCCCCAGGATGAAGCTCACTGGGCACAATGCTCCCTCCAGAACCAGTGGAGAAGCCATCAACTCACCCCATCCTCCAAAGGATGAAGCTCACAGGGTACAATGCCCCCTCCAGAACCAGTTGAGAAGCCATCCACTCACCTTCCTCCCCAGGATGAAGGCTCACAGGGCACAGTGCCCCCTCCAGAACCAGTGGAGATGTCATCCACTCACCCCATCCTCCCCAGGATGAAGCTCACTGGTCATGATGCCCCCTCCAGAGCATGTGGGCAAGTCACCCACTTCAGAGACTGTGGCCTTGCACTCCCCAGGACCAAGAACAGGCAATGTTGCCCCCTCCAGATCATGTAGGGTATTCACCCACTTGAGAGACTGAGGCCTTGCACTACCCAGGACAGAGTAATGGACATGTTGCCCCCTCCAGAGCATGTGGGGTATTCACCCACTTGAGAGACTGTGGCCTTGCACTCCCCAGGACCAAGCACAGGGCATGTTGCCCCCTCCAGAGCATGTGGGCAAGCCACCCACCTGAGAGACCCTGGTCTTGCACTCCCCAGGACCAAGCACAAGGCATATTGGCCCCTCCAGGACCAGTGGTGTTTTACCATCTTCCTGCTGAGGTGCCCCCCATTCCCCATCCCCCTGAGGTGCCTGGCTATTTTCTACCTGATGCCCCTGCAGTGTTCTCTCCGTGTTGTTGCAGGAGTGAGGTGGGGCCTTCGACTATGTGATGTGGCCGTGTGGCTCATGGAGATTGAGGACTGGGCAGTGTCTCTACATTAGTAAATATGTATATACTTGTTGATTTGGCACATATTCTTACTATTTTATCTTATCACACTCACTTTAATCAATTCATTTGGTCCTTGCATTATTCCTGAGGGGTACGGGGTGAATATTTAATGTTACTGCATCTGGTTTTTTGTATGGTGTTGGGGTGGGGGTGGGGGTGTTGCGTGTTGCGTGTGTGTGTCACTCTCCCCCGTGTGCTAGGTGGCAGTACTCACTGCGGTCTTCTTCGCCGGCGTTGGTGTTCATAGTGGAGCAGAACATAGAAGAGCATTGGAAACACATGCAACTCAGGCTCCATGGTGGTGTGGTTCTTCCTTGAGTGTCCAGAAGTAAGTTGTTTCCCTTCTGTGCTGTGTTTCTGCCAGGCTTTTGATGTTGTTGTTACCGCCCCAGAAAAGGTGGCAGATTGGTGTGTCATTATACAGTGGGCAGAACATTGTCTTCCGCCTGGCTGTAGGTGGTTACCGCTGTGGTGCCTGTTCATTTCACCCTAGTGGTCGGTGTGTTAAAGTGGCTTTCTGTCTGAGCGGTTTCCGCCATGGTCATAATTTCATATTTATTACCGCCGGCCTGTTGACGGTATTATCACCACTATATTACCGACCGACAAGGTTGTAATGAGGGCCTTTGTGTGATTTCCCACTGTTTCTCCTGCCGAAAAGGGATGCCATCTGCTGCTAGCAGCAGGCTTGGGGGTTGAGTTTCAATGGCGGTAAGCCCTTTGAAGCTCGCTAGCAGGACAGTGCACATTCCTGAGGGAGAGGGTGTTTTTACCTCCTTCCAGGAAGGGCTTTGTTCTGGGACCCAGAGGGCAGGATCTCTCATTCTAGGGTTCCGGAATCTTGTCTGTTGGTGGCAGGCTGGTTGTGATCTGCCAGCAACAATGCTAGGGTAGTAAGCTTTTGCAGGGGGCACCTCTAAGGTGACCTCCAGGTACACTTTGTAATAAACAGAGTACTGGGACCAGTTTGGATTTTTCATTCTGAGTTGTTTGATGCCAAACAACCCAGGGTTCAGAGTAGCCATCATGTAACTATGAAACTCATACTGACCGGTGTCCAGCACATGTATTAAAATGGCTGCCCTGTTCACTTACTATGTCCCAGGTTTGGCAAGGAAACAGTAGAGGTATATTGCTCATGCATCTATGCCCACATATACAGCATAGTACACCACGCCTTAGGACTGGAAGGCCTGCCAGAGGTGTCACTTACCTATAGTGCATGAGTGTGTAGTGGACAGAGCACACAGTCTGTGTGCCATGTCGATTTTATCTTTTAGGATTGCATCAGAAAGCTTAGCCAGCAGTGGCAGTTCTGGGTGCTTCTCGATGCATGACCCTAGAGGGTGGCACAATCAGTACGCTGCCTTTAGGAGCCTACCCTTAGTAACCCATGCCCTGGGTCCTTAAGTACCATTTACTAGGGACTTATAGTGGCAGCTAAAGGTGTTGTCAATTGTGCCAATGCATCACACCAGTTTTAGGGAAAGAGATCTGGCCCAGGGATTCTGGTTAGCAGGGGCCCTGGGCACTAGCAACCTTGAGACTACATCAAATACCAGGTAAAAAGGGGGGGCTAACCATTACAAAAGAGACCTTTTCTTACAACAAAGAAGTAGATTGTTGCTTTGTTGGAGCACAAAGTCTTCTGTAGTCACTGTCGCTAGTGAGATCTTTCCTCCAGTCCTCTCCTGCCAAGAGTAGACTCCAACGTTCATCCTTTTAATTACTACTAAGGATGCAAATGCACAAAATGACTTTGAAGCTCCATCTGTTTGGCCCCACCCCTATACAGAAGCGGTATCCATAACTCTTCCCGCTTTTTTCCAACTTGATGGATAGGTCACCTATATGTCCCCCCATGCATTCATGATGCAGAGAAATATGAGCACATCTCCGCCAAACAAAGAAGCACTTACTTCACATAATTAAGATAAGGTACCCTTGTTTGTTGGAGATAGCAAATCTTTGTAGTTCTGCTATCTTCTCTATAAAAGGTTTCATGCTGGCATAGATTTCAATATGAAGACACTTGAGGTGCACTCATATTGGCAAAATTACACCACACACGGTCACTGGAGACATTTCCTTGTGGTTCTTTATGCAGCCATAGTGTAGAATGTGCACTATGCATGTTCCCAATGAGTTAACACTTCCTAATTAGCCAGTAGAAAGTACTCCAATTGGATAGACTTTTTTTTTTTTAAACTGTGGACTTTTCTAAATAAATAAGCAGGTGAGGATTCATTTTGTCATTGATGCTCATTTCACAGAAATTAAACTTCAATGGGAAGCACCTACAAATACATACAAAGCGGATGCCTCAGTTGAAGCTCTGCTTCTGTAAAGGACAAACCCTCCCAACTTCTTGAACTCATCCAAGGCAAAGCAAGGGTGTTTGTTCTGCAACTCCACCTTAAAAAATGATCTAAAATCTTTGGTGGTAGTGAATACACCCATGCTCTGTTGGAGTTCAAACTATTCTGTAGTGACTATGATGAGTAGGACCTTCCTTCCGGTCTTTTTCTGGTGAGAGTAGAGTCAACAGTTCATCCTCCTAATTACTACTAGTAAAATGCAAATGTGCAAAATGACCTTGAAGCTCTGTCTGTTTGGCCCCGCCCTGTATATGTTAGTGGTAAGCAACGGTCTTCCTGTCCCTTGATGGGCAGGTTATCAAAACGTCCCCGAGCATTCCTGATGCAGAGTAATATGGTGTGGGGTTGGATGCCTGGGAAGAGTTGGCCACAGGCTTCAGCAGGTGCAAGGAAAGAATGTAAACGGAACATGAGCTGCTGTTGTTTTTGGCCCTTGTGTTTTTTTCAGCTTCTTAGCGTCAAATGAGTCCTTAAGTTCAAAATGTATAAAAATACACATTTTGTGCTAAAATATACCACTAAATGTCAGATTTGCATTTAACCTAAATTTTCAAATTTTTCCATAATTTTGCATAATTATGCAAAAGGAAATTGTGCAAATTGTGAACAGTTCTATATACGAGTCCAAGTGTATTCAAATGCTTTTAGGTAAGCACAGGCTAAAATACTTTGGGGGTCGTTCTAAGTCTGGCGGGCGGCGGAGGCCGCCCGCCAGACTTCCCCCCTCCAAAATACCGCTCCGCGGTCGCAAGACCGCTGAGGGTATTTTGGCTTTTGCACTGGGCTGGTGGGCGACCGCCAAAAGGCCGCCCGCCAGCCCAGTGCAAAAACCCTTCCCACGAGGACGCCGGCTCAGAATTGAGCCGGCGGAGTGGGAAGGTGCGACGGGTGCAGTTGCACCCGTCGCGAATTTCAATGTCTGCAATGCAGACAGTGAAATTCAAAGTGGGGCCCGCTTACGGGGGCCCCTGCAGTGCCCATGCCATTGGCATGGGCACTGCAGGGGCCCCCAGGGGCCCCACGTACCCCATACCGCCATCCTGTTCCTGGCGGGCGAACCGCCAGGAACAGGATGGCGGTATGGGGTGTCTGAATCCCCATGGCGGCGCAGCGAGCTGCGCCGCCATGGAGGATTCAGAAGGGCAGCGGAAAACCGGCGGGAGACCGCCGGTTTTCCTCTTCTGACCGCGGCTGGACCGCCGCGGTCAGAATGCCCTGCGGGGCACCGCCAGCCTGTTGGCGGTGCTCCCGCCGACCCTGGCCCCGGCGGTCTAGTACCGCCGGGGTCAGAATCACCCCCTTTGTCTGTAATTAGGCTCCTCATTGTCCTCTGATGGGATAATCAGGAAGGCTCAATACCTTGGAAGTCAGCTGTGCTTCCCATAGTCAATGTGAATGAAAGTGAATCAAAGGACCAGACTGCCATTGCAACTGATGCGTCAGGATGTGTCTGAATTTTCCCCAGGTTCCCATCACAAGTGTAGCCCATTAAAAGATACCTCGGTTGCCAACACTATATGGCCTGCTGCAAGTATCCACTTCAATGAATGACCATAGAACAAAATGCCAAAGTTGGGTTCATTTGTTTGGTAATGCCCAGAAATGTAGCCATTAAATATGGGTACCTGGTGTCCCTGTAGGTTTCTAGCTCCTATCATAGATCAAGGGAACTATGTCAGTGACACAGTCATGTTTTCCAGTGTGAAATACCACAGGGAACTGGTCTCACACAGTAGGCACCCAATGATTCCAGTCATTATCGGGGTCCAGCTCAGTTTCTATCCCTTTGTAGGAGGCCAGCCCTCTATGTAGGGTGCATAGCTAGGCACACTGTGAAGGGGGTCCTGGCATCCACACTTGGTTTACAGGGGTAAAAACTAGATGACTCAATGCTCAAATTTTTAAGGTAGCTTGGTTGAGCAGTTGGGCCAGTCTTGGAGATGTTCAAAGCATTTGTTGTACTCACAGTATCAATCCTGCAACTCACACACTCAAAGGAAGAACTCAAGACCAATTTATCAAAATACTTCAAATTTGTATGTAATTATAGAGACTAAGATTATCAAAACTGGTTAAGTACTTTTCAAGATATGAATTTGTGAAGTTTTAATAAAAATAGTATTTTTGTGCGTCATTACGAACCATAGGAATCAATAGAGAATCACCTTTAAAAATACATATGAAATCGTACAGTTGGTTTACCAAGTTTTTTTTTGCAGGTTGGTAGAGTTCGTTGGTGGGCACACCTTGCCAGCAGGAGAAGTTTTGGTGGCTCCCAGTTCCGGAGGGAGCAGCGGTGAAAGGTCTCTGGAGCTGGTGCAGGGCCACTGCGGGGGACCACTTAGAAAAGTGCTGCACATGTAGGTTTAAAGATGGTTCCTTTGGGTCTCCTTGGAGAGTAGACATTGCAAGGGGTGGGTGACCCTTAGGGCACAGCAGGCTCATTGGTACAGGGCACAGGTTGGCCGGGTGCAAAACGGATCGGTGAGCCAAGAGCTGTGTGCAAGGATGCCCTCAAGAGCAGGCGGTAAGTTGGTTCAACGGTCGTTTGCAGAACAGCGAGGGCACTGTGGTGGGAGATCCAGGTGTTCCTGAAGTCCTTAGACTGGGGCTTCCTCCTGGCCCTTTTTCAGCCCTAGGCAGGCTTATTCTCTTGGTGTTTGACTTTAGCTGACCAATATACAGGGTATTAGCATGATTTAACCACTGAAGGGCACAGTGCCACCAAACTTGGCACACAAGCAGGGTTTGTTCTCGCAATCAACGGTGTGTTGTTTAGTACAGCTGTAGTGTCCAGGTCAGGAGTTAATAGCTGGTCAGTGAAGTGACCCTCACTGGCTTGCTGGTTTCTTGCTGTTGTAGAGTGGTACCTCCACTCTGGAGGGAAATCGAAGGTGATTTTCGAAGCGGGGAGATCCAATGGGGTTCTTTAGTGTTTTTTCAGTTGTCTAGCAGCTCCTTAGCGGTGATTGTCAGGTCCTGGGTGCAGCAGGCAGGGGTTGGCTCCTTTTCTTTGTTGCAGCAGGTTCACACTTCTTGTTTGTGCCTTTGATCTTCTTGGTGCTGGTCGTCTTTTGTCCATCAAATCTGTGTTCCTGGTCTAGGGAGGTCCACTAAATTATTTAGTAGGTTTTATAGGGGGAACCTGGTAGTGGCCAATGGGTCATCCAGCTTAGGGTGGCTACACCCACCAAGTGACCACTTCCTGAGGGGAGGGGTGACTTCCCAATACCTAGTTGGCTATTTTTCCTCCATCCCAGATGGAGCAAAGTGAAATGGAGTGCCCTCCTCATAGTCACCACCTTAGAGTTGGTGCATGTCAGGTGGGGCCACTCCTCCTACCCTTTGTGTATTTTCCTGCTGTTGCTCCCACCATAATTCAGGATTTGCAATGGGGGTGACCACCTGCTGCTAACAGCAGGCCTAGGGGTCGAGTTCCAAAGGTGGTAAGCCCTTTGAAACCTATATGACCGGTGTCCAGTACATGTATTAAAATGACTCCTCTGTTCACTCCCTCTGCCCCAGGTTTGGGAAGACACAGTGGCGGCATGTTGCTCAGGCAGCTATATCCTTACATATAATATGGTGCACCCTGCCTTAGGACTGTAAAGCCTGCCAGAGGGATGTCTTATCCATAGTGTATGGTGGATAGGGCACACAGGCAGTGTGTCATGTTGAGTTTGTGTTTTAGATTTGCCACAGAGTACTCAGCCTACAATGCTAGGACTGGGCGTATCTTGGGTCATGGCCCTAGAGGGTGGCACAATTAGTGCTGCTTCCCTCAAGGCCTATCCTTAGTACCCAATGCCCTGGGTACCTAAGTACCTTGTACTAGGGACGTATAGTGGTAGCTAAAGGTGTATCCAATTGTCCCAATGCATCACAACAGTTTCAGGGCAAGAGCTCTGGCCCAGGGAACCTGGTTAGCAGGGGCCCTGGGCACCTCAATGCATTAGGTAAAAAGTGGGGGCTAACCATATCAAAAAGAGGCTCTTCCTCAAACCATTGCAGACAAGATTTTCCAGAATTTGAGTCTCCTGAAGGAGAGCAGTTGGGGGTACTGCCTGGTATGTGACTTAGTCATTTATAGTGCAGCAAACACTCACCTAGGTCCAGGGTAAGAGCAAACATTTATCTGCAAGTAGCCCAAGGATAATGTGACATATCTCTACAAACTGAATGGCAACAGAGAGTCAGCAAGAATAGGAAAGAACTAGTGTTCCTAATGGGCTAGAATACTGCTGGTACAGCTGTTCAAGGAAGTCACCAGTGCTACATTTATGGTCAGAGAAGGGGTGACAGGCACACCTTGGTTCATGGAGCCAGTGATGCTGCTGGAAGAGATTTGAGAGTGGTGGAGAAGGCCAGTGACATCAAATCACTAAAGACATAGGGGGTTATTACAACTTTGGAGGAGGTGTTAATCCGTCCCAAAAGTGACGGTAAAGTGACGGATATACCACCAGCCGTATTACTAGTTCCATAAGATATAATGGACTCGTAATACGGCTGGTGGTATATCCGTCACTTTACCGTCACTTTTGGGACGGATTAACACCTCCTCCAAAGTTGTAATAACCCCCATAGTCCCATATTTATGTGTAATTGGTGTAGGGCAGTGCCACAAGTCTTTTTGTTGTGCTGCCCTACACCAATGTGCAAGGGCAGGAATGCAAATTATCTATGAAATACAGTGCATTCCTGCATTTCCCCCTGCGCTGGTGAACAACTGGCTGCCCAGCGCCAATGCAGGCACCCTTGCACAATGGTGCAAGGGTGTCTGCATTGCATGCAGGATTGTTTTGTGCAGGAGGGGGGACCTTCTTGCACAAAATCAATCCTGAGAGGCATTTTCCACTTTCACATGGAAAGAGGAAAAATGAGGAGAAATAAAAATATTTCTCCTTGTTATCCCTGCTCTGGGGAAACGTAAGGTTTTGGTGCTGCCACAAGCTTACATGATTAAATAAATCTAGGACAGCCTCAAAATCCATGAGTGTTGTGTGGGAAAACCCATTGCAATGCTCATGCCCTCCCTGCCTGGTGCAGTGTGAGGCAACATAGCAACTTTTGCTGCTTTATCTTACTCTATATTTATAAGGTCATTCAAAGTCACACAAAGTGGTTTTGCATGGCCTCATAGATATGGTAGAGAGGCTTGGGTTGTTGAAGCATCAAAAAAGTGATGATCCAGCGGCTCAAAGCTCTCATAAATATACCACACAGGGTATTGAAAAATCCAAAAGCTACTGAGAGAGAAAGCGTTGTTAATGCGGATTCCCTTTTAGTGCAAGGCAGCAGTAGTATGATGTCTAGTAGTGCACTTTGGAGCTATGGCTAAAATGTATATCATAGGGGCTGAAAGTAGGGGTGTGGGGGTGCCGCAACACCCCCAAAATAACCATGTTGGAGTTCAAAGGTGAATAAACATTAAAGATAACTTTAAATCTTGTTATCTTGTCACATTTGCTGTCCATTCAATGACAGAAGTCACGTCTAGTCTTCTGACAAATTGATGTTTATGTTTTTTAACATGGAGACTGGTGTTTACTCTTACTGCAAACTTAAAGGATTTTGTAAATTAAACTATACAACAATGTTGCTGGTGTGAGGAAAAGATGTAGGACATTGTTTCCTTTTACCCACACCGCAATTTAAACACAATTTAAATACCTATAAATGAACTAACACATTTTTCACAACAGTTAGACGATGTCAAAGAAACACTTTTTTTCCAAAAAGTGAAGTAAAATGGAAATTAAGATTTTAATTGGACCTCTTAGGCAAAGATCGCTCCTTTGGGCAGATCGACCTATTGTTATTAGGTCGATCTGCCTAGACGCCAGGGATACATTTCTTTTTGTTTTTTAGAGGTGGGGGGACCCCTTAGGCAAGGGTTGCTCCCCTGGGGGCCAAATTGTATTAGATCGGCTGATTTTTGTTAGGCCAATCTACCAGAAACCACTAGTCACCAGGGATCTTTATTTTTTTGCATCAATTTCACCCAAAGGGAGCGACACCTTAGGCAAGGATCGTTCCCCTGGGGGGGCAAATTTATTTTAGGCCATTTATGCCCCCACCTTGGGGGCAGATCGGCCTATTTTTATTAGGCCGATCTGCCCCCTTGGGGGCAAAAACCAGTAGGCATTGGGGATTTTTTTTAGGGCCAATTTCACGCAAGTGGAGCGACCTCTTAGACAAAGATCGCTCCTCTGGGCAGATCGACCTATTGTTATTAGGCCGATCTGCCTAGGCGCCAGAGATACATTTATTTTTGTTTTTTAGAGGTGGGGGGGGGGGTTCCCCTTAGGCAAGGGTTGCTCCCCTGGGGGCCGAATTGTATTTAGACCATTTCTGCCCCCCTTGGGGGCAGATCGGCTGATTTTTGTTAGGCCAATCTACCAGAAACAACTAGACACCAGGGATCTTTATTTTTTTGCGTCAATTTCACACAAAGGGAGTGACCCCTTAGGCAACGGTCGCTCCCCTGGGGGGTGGGTCAAATTTATTTTAGGCCATTTCTGCTCCTCTTGGGGCCAGATCAGCGTATTTCTATTAGGCTGATCTGCCCCCATGGAGGCAGAAACCACTTAGGCACCAGGGATTGGTGTGTGTGTATGTGTTTTCTTAAGGGGGGCAGCCCCTTGGGTAAGGGTTGCTCCCCATGGGGGCACATTACTGTTGGCCATATCTGCCCCCCTTGGGGGCCGATTGGCCTATTTTGGAAGGCCCATCTGCCCCCAAAGGGGGGGGGGGGCAGAAAGCTCACCAGAGACCAGGGAAGTACCCCCACCCCACATAAATGGGGCCAAAGTTGTTCTGCCCACCAGTGGGCAGATGGCGCAATTACCCCTGACTGATCCACAGCCCGGGGGGGCAGAAAGTCTACTAAATGCCAGGGAATAAAAAATAAAAAAAATAGTGGGGTGGTAGCTACCAACCAGTATGGGCCTGGTTATGCCCCCACCCCAACTGAAGGTGGTAACAGTCTTTCAGCTCCCCCCCCACACTAAAACATCTTATCCCACAGCAAGCAATAGGACATTTGATTATTTTGGGTTCTGGTTTCACATTTGGGCCATGAGAGCTTGGCTAACTCTCAAAATCCTTCCACTTGGAATTATGAGGGCTGCACTTTTTGGACTTTGGGACGCTGCCATGTAGAAAAATCCACAAGACCTAGACACATCTGAAAACTAAACATCTGGGTGATTCCAGGGAGGTGTGTTTCACATGCACCGCACCATTTTCTTACCCACAATGCCCTGCAAACCTCCAACTTTGCTAGAAATCACACATTTTTCCCACATTTTTGTGATGGAACCTTCCGGAATCTGCAGGAATCCACAAAATTCCTACCACCCAGCATTGTCTCATCTATACCGATAAAAATTCTGCTGCACTTGTCAGCCTAAAAATGTTTTTTTTCAAACTGCCCTTTTGGACCTGCTTTGGTTCCCCTTCAATTTCAACAGGTTTTTGTCGCTTCCCTGTCACAAGCACTTGGCCCACCTACACAAATGAGGTATCATTTTTACCAGGAGACTGAGGGGAACATTGGGTGGTATGAAATTTGCCCCGGTGCGGTGATCCCACACAGAAATGTGGGAAATTTGATTTTTTAGCTAAATTTGGGGTTTGCTGAGGATTCTGGGTAAGAAAACACTGGGGGATCCACGCAAGTCACACCTCCCTGGACTCCCTCGGGTGTCTAGTTTTCAGAAATGTCTGAGTTTGGTAGGTTTCCCTAGATGGCTGCTGAGTCCAAGACCAAAAACGCAGGTGCCCCCCCCACAAAAACAGGTTGTTTTGTATTTGATAATTTTGATATGTCCAGATAGTGTTTTGGGTCAATTCCTTTTGTGGGCAGTAGGCCTACACACAAAAGTGAGGTACCATTTTTATTGGGAGACTTTGGGGAATGCTAGGAGCCCCTTAAGTCACCCCATCTTGGATTCCCCTAGGTGTTTAGTTTTCAAAAATGTGAAGGTTTGCTAGGTCTCCCTAGGTGCCGGCTGAGCTAGCGGCCAAAATCCATAGCTAGGCACTTTGCAAAAAACTGTTCTGTTTTTCTTTGGAAAATGTGATGTGTCCACGTTGTGTTTTGGGGCATTTCCTGTCGCGGGTGCTAGGCCTACCCACACAAGTGAGGTACCATTTTTATTGGTAGACTTGGGGGAATGCTGGGTGGAAGGAAATTTGTGGCTCCTCTCACATTTCAGAACTTTCTTTCCCCGGAGGCCCACACAACGTGCCAAAGCAGACATGGATAGAGAGCTGCAGATCATGCCAGCCCTGCTCCTTGCCATATACCACTACGACTGAGACCGCCGACGAAGACGACGACGGTAAGTAACGCACCCTACTGAATAAGGGAAGAAAGGGCACAGTTACATACCCACCCACTCCACCCGCCCTGCAACGCCCCCCAACCCTTCACAGCAGCACAAGTCATAAACCCCACAGCAAGAAGTACTTACCCGACACAAGGCAAATCCAACCTGACCATAGTACATACAAATGCCCCACACCAATAAACAATGAAACAAAAGACCAAGGTTCAACAGTGTGCCGCCAAAACACAGGCCACACAGAAATCTTTAATGAAAGCTCACAGAGCCAAATTGTCCAAACAAGGCCAATGGCCAGTCCTTATGGCTACAATTGCCATGGGCCACAACGGACCCATCCTGACTCCCACAAGTGCACGGTACTCCACCTAATGGGGCAACAGAGGGGCATCCAGGCACCTCACAGAATGGGGGCATGGGGTGGTAGGGGTGGGGATTTGCAACGTGGGTGGGCCTTGGACTTTCGTTTGGAACGTGGAGGGGGGGGGGATTTTCCTTTGAAGGGGGGGTGTTTTGAGCAGGTGGAGCCAGATGGACTAGGCTCAGCCCGGGCCTTTTTTTTCTCTGGGGAAGGGGCACGGGAATGTGAAGGGCAGACAGGGGAGGGCTGTGAAGTGGAAGGAGTGGAAAAGGCAAGGAGGTGAGCATGCTTGGGGACAAGATGGGGTGGGCCAGTGGGTTGGAAGAGGTCAGCACTGGAGAGGAAATGTTTCTTCGGAGCAATTGGGGAGGTCCTGGATGAGGGCGTGGAAGTGGAGGCAGAGGCAGTGGATGTATGTGGTGTAGGGGTGGGTGTAGTGGGTACAGGTGACAGGACAGTATGCTGTGGTGTGGTGGATGTGTGATGGGTGGGTGTCTTGGTGCGTTTGTGTGCTTTTGGAGGAGGGGGTGGACACAGTGGGAGAAGAAGGCAGCTAGTGTGGATGTATGTTGTGTGGGTGTCTGCAAGTGTGGTGAGTGTGCTGCATGTGTCAACTACAGTAGTTGTGGTGAGTGCAGGTGTAGTGCATGGGGTGCATGTATGGATGTCTGCCATTGTGGTGAGTGCAGTAAGAGGAGCAGCAACAGTGACTGAAGGTGCAGTGCATGAGGGTGTGGATATAGAGGGGACAGACAGGGAGGCGGTGGGCACACTGGGGTAAGTGGATGTTGTTGTGTGTGCATATGTGTTGGCTGTGTGAATGCTTGTGGTTGGAGGTGTGGTGCTTGTGTTTAGAAGTGTGCTTCTTGTGTGTTGATGTGCTTGACTGCGTGCCTGAATGTGTGCCTTGGATGGGTGAAGGGAGTGGGGTGCTGGAAGGGGTAGAGGAGGTTGGAGGGGGGACAGAATGGCCAGGGACACTGGCTGCCATCCAAGAGGAGGCCAGAGCCTCAAAAGATCTCTGTAGGGCAGACACAGCACCGTGAATGCCACCCAGATAGGCCTTTGTCTGCTGCGCCTCTGATGCTAGCCCCTGGATGGCATTGGCAATGGTTGTCTGCTCTACAGAGATGGTTCTGAGGAGGTCAATAGCCTCCTCTGTATGGGCAGCAGGGCTGACTGGGGCAGGGGAGGAGGTGCCTGGGGTGAAGGAGATGCCCACCTTTCTGGGTGAGCGGGCACGGGCAACTTGGTGGGGAGCAGAAGGGAGGGCGGTGATGGAATGGGGGGTGATGGAAGATGTCACTGTAGTGGTGTGGCCACTAGGGTCCGCCACCGCCGGGGAGCCCCCATCGGAGGAGGTCTCGGAGTCACTACCTCCTGTGGTAGTTGCCTCCCCCGTGGAACTCCCCACGCCCTCCCACCCACTGGTCCCCTGGGCGTCGGATGTCTCTGCCTCCGAGGATGCTTGGGCCGCTGCTTCCCCACTTGCCGGTGCCTCAGCTCCCTCACCAGATGTTGCTACTGTACCAAACCAACACAAGAGAACAGGGAGGGGGAGACAAAACAGGAGAGACACTTGTAAATAGCTGAATGGAGGTACATAATGGCCACACATACACCCACCCAGAAGACACCCCCAACAGGCAGCACTGTTCACTGTGCCCATGGCCATGACCCTGACTACTGACCAGAATACTGCTCTACACCCAACCCATGGACTACCTAAGGATGCGACATGTGGGAGACCTGACAAAGACACCCCTACACCCTTTGGGGACCATAAAGTAGATGGACACCAGTCGGAGTCCCTGCCTCTAAGCAGCATGAACCCTAATGCACACACAGACATCCTTCCAGACTGAAGTTTGTGAAATTAGTACTCACCCCTTTGTGACTGCTGTGCAGCCTTCAAGCACCCAAACAGGTCTGGGTACGTCACCGCCAGGATACGTTGCATGAGGGGGTCAGTGCCCGACGGGAACCCCTTCCATGTTGGGAGGACTTCCCTAGCTGGGCTTCACAGATCCTACGTGCCCAGCGCCGCAGGCCCTCCCACCTCTTTCTGCAGTGGGTGCTCCTCACGTTGTAGACCCCCAGGATCTGCACCTCCTTGGCGATGGCATGCCAAAGTGCCCTCTTCTGGTGGGCGCTGACCTAAAACGGTGACACAGATATGGAACACAGAGGTCAGGCACTTGCAAGATAGGTACAGCTGGCTAATTGTCCACTATGGGACAGACAGTACTCTCAGACTTATAGGCCATACGCACGCAGCATGCCATGCACCACGGCTCATGCAGGCTCAGAGGTGCACACATAGGTCCATTCAACACCATCCATTATACCCAAACAGTGCCCCCAAACCCTGACTCACCTGTACCTCTGGCCGTCCATACAGTTTTGCGTACAGGGGCAGGACCCCGTCCACTAGCCTCTACAGCTCCTCCTGGTTGAAGGCCGGGGACCTTTCCCCTGCAACATGAGTCACATCCATTGCCAGAGGCAGGCAACAGTAGTACACACAGTGGAGTACCTGTCCGCACGAGATCAGGGAGTCAAGTGAATAAGCGACGACGACATTGCGTACGTTCCGCGGCGGTGTGCACCGTCACCGCCGGCGGCAATCATGATTCTCTAGGATTCCCCATTGGCATCCACGTTAACCAATGACGGTGCGAACGGTGGTAAACACCGCCTTACACTGTGACATCAACCGCTAGCGGTATGAGGTCACTTCCCTAATGAAAGGGCTGGATTACAGTGGGCAGACATTTTGGCAGTAACTGCGCATCAATAAATAGAACTTTGCACAATGCAGGCCTACTAGCCACATGAAACACCTAAGCATATGTCCATTCCGTAATATACCACACATGAAATACTCTGTTCCCTCATTGTGTTGTAGATGTAGATCTGTCAGGAAGCAGTTAATATTGAGTCACTACAATGAACTATGCAGTGCACAAATTATGAAATGTGTGCCTATGTATGTGTGTTCATCACACCTTTTTGAAACCCCTCGTAGGTACCGACCCTTGTGGCGAGGAAGGGCACCATCTGTGTACAGACCACTTGTGGATATGAGGACCATGGTGGAGCGTCAGATCATAATCAATTACAGACTCACACGTGCAACAATTCAGGAAGAACTTTGTGCTTTACTTTATCCTGCACTAACTCTGGGAAATCGTAATCAGCATGCCATCCCTACTGAAGTGAAGGTGCTCTCCTCACTACATTTCCTGGCCTCGGGCTCATTTCAAGTGACAGTGGGCATGGATGCTGGATTTTCACAGCCAATGTTTAGCATGGTACTGACAAGATTTCCGAATGCATTTGTACGACACCTGCAGTCCTATGTGAGGTTTTCCCAAAATACTGACCTCCCTGCCATCAAGTCTGAATTCTATGCCTTTGCCAACATACCCTATGTTATAGGTGCCATTGATGGTACCCACATACCGATCATCCCCCCAAGTGTGAGTGAACAGGTGTACAGAAACAGAAAGAACTTTCACTCCATGAACATCCAATTGGTACGTACTGCAGACCAGGACATCTCACATGTGAATGCCATGTTCCCAGGTTCAGTCCATGATTCCTTTGGGCTGAGGAACAGTGGTGTGTCATAGAGGATGGAACAACTCCAAGTGGACAGACGGTGGATCATAGGTAAGTGTGCCTGTCACTAACTGACACATAGCAGACAGCCAGGCAGTATGACTAAGGGACATAACAATGACGACTCTGTATTGCACCTTTTTCTAGGTGATTCTGGCTATCCAAACTTGTGTTGGCTCCTGACACAAGTGAGAAATCCCAGGACGGATGCAGAGAGGAATTACAATGAGGCCCATGGGTGTAATAGGAGGGTGAAAGAGCGAACTATAGGTCTCCTGAAGGCTAGATTATGTTGCCTAATGATGTCTGGGGGTTCCCTGGCCTATGGGCCTGAAAAGGTGTGTAGAACAGTGGTGGCATGCTGCACAACGTGGCAGTGAGACATTCTATCCCCCTCTTGGAGGTGGAGGGTGCTGTATGTCCTGACCAGCTACCTCAGAGAGGTGAGGAGAGAGATGGTGATGATGAGGAAGGGGAAGATGTCAATTCCAGGACCCAACTGATACAACTCTACTTCCAGTAACTGTGTGGGGCTTGTGCCTGACACTGGGGTTTGTGACACATACTGGCAGTGTGCTCATTCATATGGGGGGTTGATAATGATAGGTGAAACATGGTCCACTTCTGCATGGTACGGATTGAAATTTTCTGCATTTACTTATTGCCAACATTTAGGCACACAGGACTTCCTTCATGCACAGATTTGACAATAAAGTAGTTATCAGCCAGTTGTATCCATACTTCACTTTGTTCACATTTAACACAGGGGACAGTGTTACAGGTGTGATATGTGTTTTATTGGTTGAAGTGAGTGAATAGTGCTATTTACAGTGATGGCAAGTCGTAAGGGGTGGGTGTCCTCAAGAACCACATGGTGGCAGCCTTGTTGATACTAATGATGGGTCCATCTTTTCATACATTAGTTCATATTGCCTCTTAGCAATGTGTGGTGGCTGATAGAGTGGGATGGTTGCTGTGCAGATTGTTGCTGACTTACTTCTTGAAGGGGGCCTTGTTCTTTGCTGGGGTTCCAGTGCCATATCTTTGCCTAAGGGTCAGTTTGGGCGCCTGCTGTTGATCTTCAGGGGATGGCATGATAGGCCCTTGGGTTTCCTGTGAGGGTAGTTCCTGGGATGTTTCTGCTGATGGTGGATTCTCATGGTGGGTGTCTGGTGCTGTAGTGGGGGCCTCTTGTCCTGTGTGGGTGTCAGACTGGTTTTGGACCAGCTGCAGCAGTGCTCCTGCTATGGTGTCCATTGTGGAGTTGTGCTGTCTCCACTGCTCCATGGCCTGTTGGTGGAGTTCCTGCTGCATCCTTTGACTGTGCTCCAGGGTGGACACAATCTGTGCCAAACTGTCATGGGTATGCTGGTAGGCCCCCAATACCTCTGATATCACGTCGTGGGCTGCTGCATCCATCCTGTGGCCTCCCCTGGCCTACTGCCACCCTTGTACTTACCCTAGCCCCTTGTGCCTGTGTCCGCTGCACAGGTCTGGCAGTACCACTTGTACTGGGGCCCTCACCTTTCTTCATGTTGGGAGTTGGAGACAGTGGCCTCTGTACCTGTGTTCCACCAGTCTGTGGCCTGGGTACACTGGTGTGGGGCTGCTTGCCCTCGGCTGCTGGTCTTGACTGGGTGGTAGGGGTGACAGTAATTTCCTGGGTGGGGCTGCTGCATGGTGAGAGTCCAGGACTGTGTGAGGGGCCTGCATGCTCATCAGTGTCCAGGGATCCATCACCAGTGTCCTGTGAGGTGCCTCTGTCTCCCTGGGGGCACTGGCACTCCTTGTCCCGTTCATTAGGGTTGCATGGGTGGTGGTGCCTGTTGGGGGACATAGACATGCCTGTTACAGCTGCATGAATGTTTGAGGTGAACAGGACTGGGCTATTGTGTGCTGGGGTTACTTTCAGTGGCCTTAAAGGGTGCCTTTGTGAGGTTGACACTGAATTTAGCGTCGACTCTGGGTTTGCATTGTGGTGGGGTGGTGTTGTTCCATTGTGGGTACTTGCAGGGGTAGGTGACTGTGCACAGAGGGAGGGATGTGGGCCTGTTAGTGGATTTGTGGTCATGCAGGGGTGGTGGATTTAGTGGCTGAAGCCTGGGTGGGGTGTTGGTCCTGGTGGGTTTGGGTGGGGTGGGGTGGTGCATGCATTACAGGTATGGTGTATATGGGGTATATGTTGATGACTTACCTGAGTCCATTCCTCCAGTGAGTCCAGTGAGTCCCTCAGGGTGCAGGATGGCCAGTACCATTTCCTCCCAGTCTGTGTATTCTGGTGGTGTTGGTGGCGGTCCTCCCCCAGTCTTCTGTACTGCGATGTGGTGCCTTGATTCCATGCCCCTGACCTTCCCCCGCAGGTCGTTCCATCTCTTCCAGATGTCGCCCCTGGTGCGTGGATGGTGTCCCACTGCATTGACCCTGTTCACAATGGTCTGCCATTAGCTCCATCTTCCTTGCGATGGGTGTGTGCTGCACCTCGGCCCCGAATATTTGTGGCTCACCATGGTCCTTAACTCCCTTTCGGTGAAGCGTGGATGTTTGTGGGGGTGACATGGTGAGTGTGGTGAATGGTGTCGGTGCTGGTAACGCGGGTGAGGGTGCTCTTCTGTGCGTCGGTGTGCGTCTCCTGTATGCTGGTGTTCAATGTCTGCCTCTGGTGCTCTCCGTCTTCTTGGCGTAGTTTTGTTGCAAAGGATTGTGGGTTATGTCTGGGGGTGTTTTATGGGGTTATGGATGTGTGTCAGGTGTGCGGGTCACACGCTTATTCAATGTGTGCACTTCTTGCTGTCTAGTCCACTGGCCGCCCGTGGCGGTCGGAGCCACCAATGGTAGTTCGCCCTCCACTGTCCATCAAGGTGATTTGTGCATCATTATTTGGAGGGCGGGATGTGGGTGTGATTGGCGGTGGCGGGTGGGGAGGTCCGGGATTCCCGCCGACAGGGTCATGGTGGGGAGTGGTGGTCTGGTGATTTTTGGCGGGGTTGGGATTTTCGTTCATTATATGGTGGGTTTCCATTCACCGCCAACGGCGGGATTCTGTTCACCACTGCCACGGCGGTCGGCGGTGTTTCCCGCCGTGTTCATAATGACCACCTAAATAATGGATAATTGGTTTGTAGCTCTGGCGTTAGCCAAGACCTCCTGATTTACTAAAATTACAATTAACATACACTTAATTATACCTCCTCTTCTTATTTCATGGCTCAGCAGCTTCGCTAGTTATTCAGGTCGTGTCAGCCAGCTATCTCAATCCATTGGAGCTGCCAGATAGCCCTTTTCATCAATTGGTGGGTAGGACTCTCTCCCCCTATCTGGATGCTAAGGCCTGGAATCAACTTCTGCTTGAACTCTGCCCTCTTGGTTCTGAGTCTATTATCAGGAAGAAACTTAAAACCTGGCTACTTGCTCTGGGTTAACTGTCCTCTTGCTGTTATTTGTTAGTGTGGAAGCAGAGATTTTAGTCATAAAAATGTAGGTTTGATAATGTACTCACTTTATAGATTAATGTGTGGTTTAACTTTGATTAATCAACAAAGTAATGAAAACAAGTGTTTTATGAAATGGCCACCACACTGACATCTACAGGACTAAAGCATATACAAGGTTGTTATTTGATGTAATTAATTAAATGTTTCAGTTGTTGTTCAAAGCTTAATATTCTCATTGTTAGAGAAATGTTACTAATGTACTTACGTGTGTGTTTCCCTGGAGGGTGGAAATGAATGAAACAATGTTAAATCACATATCCTGGGCACGAGTTCTTGATGAGGGAGAAACAAAGGATCCACAGACAAGATGGAAGAGAAGGAAGTCTAGGATACAAATGTATTAGTTTAGGGATTCAACAACCAATGGAAAACGTGAATGGTGTTCAAATGTGTAATTCCTAGATCCCTATTTTAATTCTAATTGGTCATACTTTTCTCACCTTATGTTTTGTCCTATCACTTTTATTCATCAATTTAATTTAGTGTTTGATCACCACTTCTTTTAGCCAGTCATCTTTGGGAGGTTAGAGTTTTACCGAGAGAGCTTTAACAGTTCGTCTTTTGAGAGTCTATTTTCCTAATGCTTTAATGGTTTAGTGTAGTTTATGATCCAAAATCTAAACCACTAACCTTTCCTATGCTGTATCCTGTATTCTGATTACTGAGGGTGTCCCTCTAATGAAGCAGATGAACTTGCTGATTTTGTAGTGCATTGGTGATGTCTGAATTATACTTATTATGTGCTTTTGTTTTCCAGGTACCAGCTACAACTCACTAAATCAACTGCTGCTAATGATTTTGACATAACCCAAGTTAGATATTTTTCTAAATTTGTGGTACTAAAACCTTTACATGACGCCCAACATATTGGTGCTAATTAGTGGTTAGTGAGGGACATGTTTTCTTCACATGCTCTTGAATTGTTATTGATGTTTATCATTTGTTCTGATGTAGTTGATTTCTTTAGTACAGATTTTGGTGTTATGTTCTTGTGTTATAATCAATGAATTGATTTGCTTATTTGCTTTGGTTAAACTCAAATACATGAGGTGTTCTAGTCAGTCTTTGTTGACTCTCTATATGTATCATATGTGCTTGAGAATTATTTTTGTGACTTTAGTGTTGTTGATCTAGGGAAGTAAAATTGTTAACCTTTTTACTAAAACTGGTGTGGTTATTGAAGCACTATGAGATTTCAGATTGTTTTGATTTTATATTGTTGTAATGATTATGACATCATGCAATTGACATCTCCTCTATACAATGTCGGATCGGTCTAATCGGCCTGATGCGTGAGACCTACTATCTAATTTGAGGTAATTGCTTAGGTTTCTCCACGCGTTCACAGTTTTGGTAGCATAGTTCAGTTACATCATTTTTAGATGATGTCATTAATGATGTTGTTAGAAATGGGGTCTTTGGTTGACAGTCAGGCTACTCCCTGTTCAAGCAAGGACCCTCACTCTAGTCAGGGTAAAAGAGAATCACCTTCAGCTAGCCCCTGCTTACCCCCTTGGTAGCTTGGCAAAGCAGTAGGCTTAACTTCAGAGTGCTAGGGGTAAAGTATTTGTACAACACACACAGTTACTTAATGAAAACGCTACAAAATGACACATTACCAGTTTAGAAAAATAGGAAATATTTATCTAAACAAAACAAGACACGAATGACAAAAATCTGACATACACATGTCAAGTTATGAATTGTTAAAGATTGAACTCAAAAATAGCACTTAGAAACACAAAATGCTTCGATGAGGTGTTAACACGGCATCATGACGGAGTTCTTCCCAACAAGCCAACACAAGCGGCGCCGGACACGGAGTCGTGTAGATCCCCAAGTACAGTACCTTTGGTGAAGAGTGAAAACAAGTCTATGCGCGAAGTCGGGGATTGCAGCGTCTGTGCGAAACGTTGAATCCGCGCACTTCGAGCGGCGTCGGTCATGATGTGGTGCGGCAGCTTCCACGGAGTCACAGACTTCAGAGGGGCTGCAGCGGCATTGGGCCTGCGAAGGTCATTGCGTTCCTGCGAAGATCACGGAGTCAGTTGCAGGCGGCGTCACCGGATTCAGCAGCGGCGTCGGTCCGAAGTTGTTCAAAGTAGATTTCCTTGGATTTCCACCAGCTTTCCTTTCAAAGGCCACGGGACTGGATAGGGCACCACTTGTCAGAGCAGGAGTCTCTCCAGAGACTCCAGGTGCTGCCAGAGAGAAGTCTTTGCTGTCCCTGAGACTTCAAACAACAGGAGGCAAGCTCTAAATCAAGCCTTTGGAGATTTCTTCACCAGATGGAAGGCACACAAAGTCCAGACTTTGCCCTCTTACTCTGGGAGAAGCAGCAACTGCAGGATAGCTCCACTAAGCAGAGTCACAGGCAGGGCAGCACTTCTCCTCAGCTCTTCAGCTCTTCTCCAGGCAGAGGTTCCTCTTGATGTCCAGAAGTGATCTAAAGTCTGTTGTTTTGGATACCCTTCTTATACCCAATTTCTCCTTTGAAGTAGGCCTACTTCAAAGTAAAGGCTCTTTTGAATGTGAAATCCTGCCTTGCCCAGGCAGGCCCCAGACACTCACCAGGGGGTCAGAAACTGCATTGTGTAAGGACAGGCACAGCCCTTTCGGGTGTAAGTGACCACTCCTCCCCTCCCTCCTAGCACAGATGGCTCAACAGGAAATACAGACTACACCCCAGCTCCCTTTGTGTCACTGTCTAGTGTGAGGTGCAACCAGCCCAACTGTCAAACTGACCCAGACAGGGAATCCACAAACAGACAGAGTCACAGAAATGGTATAAGCAAGAAAATGCTTACTTTCTAAAAATGGCATTTTCAAACACACAATCTTAAAATCAACTTTACTAAAAGATGTATTTTTAAATTGTGAGCTCAGACACCCCAAACTCCATGTGTCCATCCGCTCCCAAAGGGAATCTACACTTTAATCAGATTTAAAGGTCTCCCCCATGTTAACCTATGAGAGGGACAGGCCTTGCAACAGTGAAAAACTAATTTAGCAATATTTCACTGTCAGGACATATAAAACACGTTACTATATGTCCTACCTTAACCACACACTGCACCCTGCCCTTGGGGCTACCTAGGGCCTACTTTATGGGTGCCTTACATGTAAGAAAAGGGAAGGTTTAGGCCTGGCAAGTGGGTACACTTGGCAAGTCGAATTTAGAGTTAAAACTGCACACACAGACACTGCAGTGGCAGGTCTGAGATATGATTACAGAGCTACTTATGTGGGTGGCACAACCAGTGCTGCAGACCCACTAGTAGCATTTCGTTTACAGGCCCTGGCACCTCTAGTTCACCTTACTAGGGACTTACTAATGAATCAAATATGCCAATCATGGATAAACCAATCAACCATACAAATTACACAGAGAACATATGCACTTTAGCACTGGTTAGCAGTGGTAAAGTGCTCAGAGTTCAAAAGCCAACAGCAACAGGTCAGAAAAAATAGGAGGCAGGAGGCAAAAAGATTGGGGATGACCCTGTATAAGCAAAAAAGTCCAACAGATGTCATAATTGGTGAAAATTGTATTGAGTTTTGATTACAATTTGTTTAAAAAATGTTTTACTGATTTGACAAAATGAGTTGCTAGATGCCTTAAGTGACTTTCCCCAGTCCTTGAAGATGCTCTAGGTTGGTAGGGGGTGTTCACAGTGTACTGTTGTTAGATTGAGTGTCGTTAGGGAAAATACGCTTATTATTATTTGTGAGTTTATTGGGAGTTGGTGTACTCCAATAGAGGCATTAGTGTTCATAGGGAGTGGGCGTACTCCATAGAGGTATGAGAGTAGGGAAGTCGGCGAACTTCATATCAGTGGGGTGCTTACTGCACGGAAAAATTATCCAAGTGGTTGTTGATAATACGAATCTAATAAGAGAGGTCTAAGACTCCAGAGTATATTGACAAGTGTAGTGAGACACTTGGTATATGTTGTAATTTGTCTATTTAGTAGACCAATCGGTGTGATTGGTAAGTCAAGTTTGTGAGATAATTGGAATGTTTGAGATTTTTCAACTGAGATTTAGCGAGTTCTATGTGCACCAGGAAAGTATCCTTTGATCAGTTGAGAGAAAAGTTTGTGGGCCAAATTTCGCTTGCGAATGTGAAAAAGAATACCTGTACATGCGGAAACTGAAGGTGAAATTTGGAAGCTTCCTAAAGCGGTTGTGTTACCCTACCAATAGTAAATAGACAAGTTTGTATTCTTTTTTCTTTTTTTTTTTTAGTATTGCTCGTGGATTAATATTGCATTATGGGGTGTGTTGTGAAAGATAGGCCGAAAGACTTTGTCAGCATCTCAGCTGCTGCACTGAGGGGTCTGTGGGTTAGTGTGATGTAGGTTTGTGCCGCGCTGTGATAGGTTGGTTAACAAGAGGGTTTGCGCCCTGATTCGTCCACCAGTCCGACAGTGGTGTGTTGTGATTGGATCAGAGGAAGGTTGAAGAGGATTTTGGGTCTGTAGTCACTTCCTGATTAATTGTGTTTGAACAGATATAGTGAAAATGACATTTTTTTAAAGCTTTAAAAAGTGTTCTTAGAGGTGATAAGTATATTCTGGCAAAAAAGGGAGAAATGTGTCCTCCAGAAGGTACCCCATCTTATATTGTAATTGAGGAGAAAGGTACCGGAGCATGTCTTTGTATTAAAATCTCAAAGAAAGAGGGTTGTTTGGCTTTATCAGAAAATGGTACATTTAATTTGAGGATTTTAGAGAATTTGAGACAGAAAATGTACAGTCTGAAACCTCCTCCAAGGCCAGCTCATGGGTATGCTGGTAGGCCCCCAATACCTCTGATATCACGCCGTGGGCTGCTGCATCCATCCTGTGGCCTCCCCTGGCCTACTGCCACCCTTGTACTTACCCTAGCCCCTTGTGCCTGTGTCCCCTGCACAGGTCTGGCAGTACCACTTGTACTGGGGCCCTCACCTTTCTTCATGTTGGGAGTTGGAGACAGTGGCCTCTGTACCTGTGTTCCACCAGTCTGTGGCCTGGGTACACTGGTGTGGGGCTGCTTGCCCTCGGCTGCTGGTCTTGACTGGGTGGTAGGGGTGACAGTAATTTCCTGGGTGGGGCTGCTGCATGGTGAGAGTCCAGGACTGTGTGAGGGGCCTGCATGCTCATCAGTGTCCAGGGATCCATCACCAGTGTCCTGTGAGGTGCCTCTGTCTCCCTGGGGGCACTGGCACTCCTTGTCCCGTTCATTAGGGTTGCATGGGTGGTGGTGCCTGTTGGGGGACATAGACATGCCTGTTACAGCTGCATGAATGTTTGAGGTGAACAGGACTGGGCTATTGTGTGCTGGGGTTACTTTCAGTGGCCTTAAAGGGTGCCTTTGTGAGGTTGACACTGAATTTAGCGTCGACTCTGGGTTTGCATTGTGGTGGGGTGGTGTTGTTCCATTGTGGGTACTTGCAGGGGTAGGTGACTGTGCACAGAGGGAGGGATGTGGGCCTGTTAGTGGATTTGTGGTCATGCAGGGGTGGTGGATTTAGTGGCTGAAGCCTGGGTGGGGTGTTGGTCCTGGTGGGTTTGGGTGGGGTGGGGTGGTGCATGCATTACAGGTATGGTGTATATGGGGTATATGTTGATGACTTACCTGAGTCCATTCCTCCAGTGAGTCCAGTGAGTCCCTCAGGGTGCAGGATGGCCAGTACCATTTCCTCCCAGTCTGTGTATTCTGGTGGTGTTGGTGGCGGTCCTCCCCCAGTCTTCTGTACTGCGATGTGGTGCCTTGATTCCATGCCCCTGACCTTCCCCCGCAGGTCGTTCCATCTCTTCCAGATGTCGCCCCTGGTGCGTGGATGGTGTCCCACTGCATTGACCCTGTTCACAATGGTCTGCCATTAGCTCCATCTTCCTTGCGATGGGTGTGTGCTGCACCTCGGCCCCGAATATTTGTGGCTCACCATGGTCCTTAACTCCCTTTCAGTGAAGCGTGGATGTTTGTGGGGGTGACATGGTGAGTGTGGTGAATGGTGTCGGTGCTGGTAACGCGGGTGAGGGTGCTCTTCTGTGCGTCGGTGTGCGTCTCCTGTATGCTGGTGTTCAATGTCTGCCTCTGGTGCTCTCCGTCTTCTTGGCGTAGTTTTGTTGCAAAGGATTGTGGGTTATGTCTGGGGGTGTTTTATGGGGTTATGGATGTGTGTCAGGTGTGCGGGTCACACGCTTATTCAATGTGTGCACTTCTTGCTGTCTAGTCCACTGGCCGCCCGTGGCGGTCGGAGCCACCAATGGTAGTTCGCCCTCCACTGTCCATCAAGGTGATTTGTGCATCATTATTTGGAGGGCGGGATGTGGGTGTGATTGGCGGTGGCGGGTGGGGAGGTCCGGGATTCCCGCCGACAGGGTCATGGTGGGGAGTGGTGGTCTGGTGATTTTTGGCGGGGTTGGGATTTTCGTTCATTATATGGTGGGTTTCCATTCACCGCCAACGGCGGGATTCTGTTCACCACTGCCACGGCGGTCGGCGGTGTTTCCCGCCGTGTTCATAATGACCACTTAAATAATGGATAATTGGTTTGTAGCTCTGGCGTTAGCCAAGACCTCCTGATTTACTAAAATTACAATTAACATACACTTAATTATACCTCCTCTTCTTATTTCATGGCTCAGCAGCTTCGCTAGTTATTCAGGTCGTGTCAGCCAGCTATCTCAATCCATTGGAGCTGCCAGATAGCCCTTTTCATCAATTGGTGGGTAGGACTCTCTCCCCCTATCTGGATGCTAAGGCCTGGAATCAACTTCTGCTTGAACTCTGCCCTCTTGGTTCTGAGTCTATTATCAGGAAGAAACTTAAAACCTGGCTACTTGCTCTGGGTTAACTGTCCTCTTGCTGTTATTTGTTAGTGTGGAAGCAGAGATTTTAGTCATAAAAATGTAGGTTTGATAATGTACTCACTTTATAGATTAATGTGTGGTTTAACTTTGATTAATCAACAAAGTAATGAAAACAAGTGTTTTATGAAATGGCCACCACACTGACATCTACAGGACTAAAGCATATACAAGGTTGTTATTTGATGTAATTAATTAAATGTTTCAGTTGTTGTTCAAAGCTTAATATTCTCATTGTTAGAGAAATGTTACTAATGTACTTACGTGTGTGTTTCCCTGGAGGGTGGAAATGAATGAAACAATGTTAAATCACATATCCTGGGCACGAGTTCTTGATGAGGGAGAAACAAAGGATCCACAGACAAGATGGAAGAGAAGGAAGTCTAGGATACAAATGTATTAGTTTAGGGATTCAACAACCAATGGAAAACGTGAATGGTGTTCAAATGTGTAATTCCTAGATCCCTATTTTAATTCTAATTGGTCATACTTTTCTCACCTTATGTTTTGTCCTATCACTTTTATTCATCAATTTAATTTAGTGTTTGATCACCACTTCTTTTAGCCAGTCATCTTTGGGAGGTTAGAGTTTTACCGAGAGAGCTTTAACAGTTCGTCTTTTGAGAGTCTATTTTCCTAATGCTTTAATGGTTTAGTGTAGTTTATGATCCAAAATCTAAACCACTAACCTTTCCTATGCTGTATCCTGTATTCTGATTACTGAGGGTGTCCCTCTAATGAAGCAGATGAACTTGCTGATTTTGTAGTGCATTGGTGATGTCTGAATTATACTTATTATGTGCTTTTGTTTTCCAGGTACCAGCTACAACTCACTAAATCAACTGCTGCTAATGATTTTGACATAACCCAAGTTAGATATTTTTCTAAATTTGTGGTACTAAAACCTTTACATGACGCCCAACATATTGGTGCTAATTAGTGGTTAGTGAGGGACATGTTTTCTTCACATGCTCTTGAATTGTTATTGATGTTTATCATTTGTTCTGATGTAGTTGATTTCTTTAGTACAGATTTTGGTGTTATGTTCTTGTGTTATAATCAATGAATTGATTTGCTTATTTGCTTTGGTTAAACTCAAATACATGAGGTGTTCTAGTCAGTCTTTGTTGACTCTCTATATGTATCATATGTGCTTGAGAATTATTTTTGTGACTTTAGTGTTGTTGATCTAGGGAAGTAAAATTGTTAACCTTTTTACTAAAACTGGTGTGGTTATTGAAGCACTATGAGATTTCAGATTGTTTTGATTTTATATTGTTGTAATGATTATGACATCATGCAATTGACATCTCCTCTATACAATGTCGGATCGGTCTAATCGGCCTGATGCGTGAGACCTACTATCTAATTTGAGGTAATTGCTTAGGTTTCTCCACGCGTTCACAGTTTTGGTAGCATAGTTCAGTTACATCATTTTTAGATGATGTCATTAATGATGTTGTTAGAAATGGGGTCTTTGGTTGACAGTCAGGCTACTCCCTGTTCAAGCAAGGACCCTCACTCTAGTCAGGGTAAAAGAGAATCACCTTCAGCTAGCCCCTGCTTACCCCCTTGGTAGCTTGGCAAAGCAGTAGGCTTAACTTCAGAGTGCTAGGGGTAAAGTATTTGTACAACACACACAGTTACTTAATGAAAACGCTACAAAATGACACATTACCAGTTTAGAAAAATAGGAAATATTTATCTAAACAAAACAAGACACGAATGACAAAAATCTGACATACACATGTCAAGTTATGAATTGTTAAAGATTGAACTCAAAAATAGCACTTAGAAACACAAAATGCTTCGATGAGGTGTTAACACGGCATCATGACGGAGTTCTTCCCAACAAGCCAACACAAGCGGCGCCGGACACGGAGTCGTGTAGATCCCCAAGTACAGTACCTTTGGTGAAGAGTGAAAACAAGTCTATGCGCGAAGTCGGGGATTGCAGCGTCTGTGCGAAACGTTGAATCCGCGCACTTCGAGCGGCGTCGGTCATGATGTGGTGCGGCAGCTTCCACGGAGTCACAGACTTCAGAGGGGCTGCAGCGGCATTGGGCCTGCGAAGGTCATTGCGTTCCTGCGAAGATCACGGAGTCAGTTGCAGGCGGCGTCACCGGATTCAGCAGCGGCGTCGGTCCGAAGTTGTTCAAAGTAGATTTCCTTGGATTTCCACCAGCTTTCCTTTCAAAGGCCACGGGACTGGATAGGGCACCACTTGTCAGAGCAGGAGTCTCTCCAGAGACTCCAGGTGCTGCCAGAGAGAAGTCTTTGCTGTCCCTGAGACTTCAAACAACAGGAGGCAAGCTCTAAATCAAGCCTTTGGAGATTTCTTCACCAGATGGAAGGCACACAAAGTCCAGACTTTGCCCTCTTACTCTGGGAGAAGCAGCAACTGCAGGATAGCTCCACTAAGCAGAGTCACAGGCAGGGCAGCACTTCTCCTCAGCTCTTCAGCTCTTCTCCAGGCAGAGGTTCCTCTTGATGTCCAGAAGTGATCTAAAGTCTGTTGTTTTGGATACCCTTCTTATACCCAATTTCTCCTTTGAAGTAGGCCTACTTCAAAGTAAAGGCTCTTTTGAATGTGAAATCCTGCCTTGCCCAGGCAGGCCCCAGACACTCACCAGGGGGTCAGAAACTGCATTGTGTAAGGACAGGCACAGCCCTTTCGGGTGTAAGTGACCACTCCTCCCCTCCCTCCTAGCACAGATGGCTCAACAGGAAATACAGACTACACCCCAGCTCCCTTTGTGTCACTGTCTAGTGTGAGGTGCAACCAGCCCAACTGTCAAACTGACCCAGACAGGGAATCCACAAACAGACAGAGTCACAGAAATGGTATAAGCAAGAAAATGCTTACTTTCTAAAAATGGCATTTTCAAACACACAATCTTAAAATCAACTTTACTAAAAGATGTATTTTTAAATTGTGAGCTCAGACACCCCAAACTCCATGTGTCCATCCGCTCCCAAAGGGAATCTACACTTTAATCAGATTTAAAGGTCTCCCCCATGTTAACCTATGAGAGGGACAGGCCTTGCAACAGTGAAAAACTAATTTAGCAATATTTCACTGTCAGGACATATAAAACACGTTACTATATGTCCTACCTTAACCACACACTGCACCCTGCCCTTGGGGCTACCTAGGGCCTACTTTATGGGTGCCTTACATGTAAGAAAAGGGAAGGTTTAGGCCTGGCAAGTGGGTACACTTGGCAAGTCGAATTTAGATTTAAAACTGCACACACAGACACTGCAGTGGCAGGTCTGAGATATGATTACAGAGCTACTTATGTGGGTGGCACAACCAGTGCTGCAGACCCACTAGTAGCATTTCGTTTACAGGCCCTGGCACCTCTAGTTCACCTTACTAGGGACTTACTAATGAATCAAATATGCCAATCATGGATAAACCAATCAACCATACAAATTACACAGAGAACATATGCACTTTAGCACTGGTTAGCAGTGGTAAAGTGCTCAGAGTTCAAAAGCCAACAGCAACAGGTCAGAAAAAATAGGAGGCAGGAGGCAAAAAGATTGGGGATGACCCTGTATAAGCAAAAAAGTCCAACAGATGTCATAATTGGTGAAAATTGTATTGAGTTTTGATTACAATTTGTTTAAAAAATGTTTTACTGATTTGACAAAATGAGTTGCTAGATGCCTTAAGTGACTTTCCCCAGTCCTTGAAGATGCTCTAGGTTGGTAGGGGGTGTTCACAGTGTACTGTTGTTAGATTGAGTGTCGTTAGGGAAAATACGCTTATTATTATTTGTGAGTTTATTGGGAGTTGGTGTACTCCAATAGAGGCATTAGTGTTCATAGGGAGTGGGCGTACTCCATAGAGGTATGAGAGTAGGGAAGTCGGCGAACTTCATATCAGTGGGGTGCTTACTGCACGGAAAAATTATCCAAGTGGTTGTTGATAATACGAATCTAATAAGAGAGGTCTAAGACTCCAGAGTATATTGACAAGTGTAGTGAGACACTTGGTATATGTTGTAATTTGTCTATTTAGTAGACCAATCGGTGTGATTGGTAAGTCAAGTTTGTGAGATAATTGGAATGTTTGAGATTTTTCAACTGAGATTTAGCGAGTTCTATGTGCACCAGGAAAGTATCCTTTGATCAGTTGAGAGAAAAGTTTGTGGGCCAAATTTCGCTTGCGAATGTGAAAAAGAATACCTGTACATGCGGAAACTGAAGGTGAAATTTGGAAGCTTCCTAAAGCGGTTGTGTTACCCTACCAATAGTAAATAGACAAGTTTGTATTCTTTTTTCTTTTTTTTTTTTAGTATTGCTCGTGGATTAATATTGCATTATGGGGTGTGTTGTGAAAGATAGGCCGAAAGACTTTGTCAGCATCTCAGCTGCTGCACTGAGGGGTCTGTGGGTTAGTGTGATGTAGGTTTGTGCCGCGCTGTGATAGGTTGGTTAACAAGAGGGTTTGCGCCCTGATTCGTCCACCAGTCCGACAGTGGTGTGTTGTGATTGGATCAGAGGAAGGTTGAAGAGGATTTTGGGTCTGTAGTCACTTCCTGATTAATTGTGTTTGAACAGATATAGTGAAAATGACATTTTTTTAAAGCTTTAAAAAGTGTTCTTAGAGGTGATAAGTATATTCTGGCAAAAAAGGGAGAAATGTGTCCTCCAGAAGGTACCCCATCTTATATTGTAATTGAGGAGAAAGGTACCGGAGCATGTCTTTGTATTAAAATCTCAAAGAAAGAGGGTTGTTTGGCTTTATCAGAAAATGGTACATTTAATTTGAGGATTTTAGAGAATTTGAGACAGAAAATGTACAGTCTGAAACCTCCTCCAAGGCCAGCTCAGTTTGAGGCTTTAGCTATTTGGGAACTAGTGGCGAGGCAACAACAGTCTTTGAAGTTTGAAAAGAGGATGAGACGAGTACAAAAGACACTAGCAGAATCTAGATGGCATAATGAGCAGAGACAGTGGAGAATCAATACCTTACAGGTTGATCGATTGTTTCCAGCATTGGCAAAAAGTGACGAAAGTGAGTTAAATATGACAAAGAAGAATAAAGGGAGTTCTTCAGTAGTCAAAGGACAGAAATCAAAAGAGCTTAAAAGAGTGATGTTCAGTTATGAGGATTTGGACGATGAGGAGTACTTGTCTGAGATGTTGCAAAACCGGCCACCACCATATATGGCTCAAGAAGATACAGGGACTAGTGGAAGTGGGATTAATAGTGCTAGTCCTACTGCACCACTATCAGCTGTGGCATCACAAAGCTTAGTTCACAGTGATTGTCTCATCACAGAGAATCCGGTACAGGTCAGCTCTAACATGAATCAGAATTTTCAAGGTCGAGATTCACAAAGGGCAGGTCAGATTAATTTGCGTTCAAGGGAACAAGTACAGATGCAGAGTAGTTTCAATGATTTGTTAAACAATGGACAGCAACCAGAGATAAATGTTCCAGAGGTTTATCCAGCGGTTCCGATTTTAAGGACAAATACTAATTTGGTGATGTCTTCAGGTAAAAATGTACAAGAATTGAGGTTAATTCAAAAAGAGCCTATTCAAGTGCTGACACCACAGCTACAGAATATGGGGTCAGGAAGGTCCAGGTGCAATTTCAGTACCAATTACATTTGGTCGACCCATGCCATTATATGATCAGGATAACAATGGTGTAGTGAATTCTTTGGCCCCGAGTCAGAATAGAGGTATGTCTTCTTCTGCGCAAGGACAAAATGTGAGTGAGTCAAATTCTTTAATAGATTTGTCTCCTATTAGGCATACTGAAATAGGATCATGCAGTGCTCAAGAGAAGGGATTATTAACTCCACAATGTGAGTACAATTCAGCAGCAATCATTGAGTGCTCAGCCTGACAGGGTTTCATTAAAGGGTTTGTCCGCACAAGAGATAACCTGAAGGTTAGAAGATTTGAATGTTTCAAGAACTCCAGAGCGTCAGAATAGGGAAGAAGAATTATAGACAGGATGAGATTGTCAATGGAAGGGAATGAGCTTCTGGAACGAACAACGGGTATGAAAAGACTTGAGTCATATACGGAAGCTCAACTGAGATATTTGGTTAAGATCATTACAAAGGGAGCGAGAGAAGTACACCAACATTACAAGAAGTAGCAGATGAGTATGGAATAGATCTAACAAAAATAAAAACCTGAAGAGAAGTTATAGACTAAATTTTGAGGAAGAAGATTTTGCACACATGAGGTCTGCAGGAATGAAAACACACCTTAGGGAATTACTCGAGACAGTACAGATTTGGAGAGCATTGGATAAATGTGAAGGCAGATGGGTTACGAAAAGAGAAAGACGAAGAAAGATTTAGGTACTCCTATTGCAGATCTATCACAGACAAGAGAATCAGTGAAGATGTTGCCAATGAGAGAAACTCCAGGAGGGAATTTTGTGCATGTCCCTTGGAGCAGAAGTGACATTCTATCATTTACAAATGATTAACCAAGGTTGAGAGAAAAACCAGTGGAATGGTATCAGCAGACAGATAGGTTTGTGAACCTTGCAAAATGTCTGTGAGAGCACTTGAATACTCTCCTTGACATTTTTGTTCCAGCAGATTTGTGGACGGAGTGTGAGCAGAGTGTTGATTGGCATACAAATGAACCACAAAGGGATTTGAAAACAGGTGCACCATCTCCAAAAGTAAAGAAATATTACTATAAAGTCATTGAGTTCCTGAAAACAAGAGTTTTGCCGAAAAATATTGATTGGCAGTGCATAAATAGAACAGCACAGGAAGGGAAAGAGTCGATCCATGCGTATTATGAAAGATTGTTAAAAGTTTTCAAATGTCACAGTGGTACAGAAACAATTGAGCCATAGGACATGAGTAATTTTGTGTACATATTTGTTGAAGGATTGAGACCAGAGATTAGTCAGATGATTAAGAGTCATTTGATCTGTTGGCAGAACAAACCGATTGATGAGGTATTGCAGTATGCAAAATACTGTAGTGATGAGATTGAAATGAAGCAGAGAAAGTTGAAAGAGAAGGCAATGGTGATGCAGATTAGGGCTGCACAGTCAGGAATGCAAGGGAATTTTCAGCAGCAGTCGCAAGGAAATGGCATGTTTTAGAATCAAGGCAGAGGTAAAGGTCGGGTGGAATGATGTTTCCAGCTGTTAATGGGAATGTAGATTTGAATTCAGTGGTGGTGCAAGAAGGACAACAAGGAAAAAAGATGTTACTGTGTCACAATTGTGGAGCAATTGGACATTGGAAACGGCAGTGTCCAATGCTGAATCAAGGTGGTGTTGGTGTTTTTCAGCAGACAAATGTTATCAATACTTATCAGAGCATGAGACGACTTAGAATAAGATGTCAAAAATCAGAATTTTCAGAATGGTGTAAATAATATGCAAGGGTTTCAGCCTTTACAACCGATGCAGCAGATGCAAAATGTGTAACCACTGGCACAGCAATACAGATGCCCCAAACGTAACAATTGCAGCCACAGGTGCAAATGCAGATGGTGCCTGCACAGCAGATTCATGTACTGAGACAGATTCAAATGCCACAGAGTCCTACGAATCAGAAACAGGTTATGCTTTCTCAGGTGGTCACGAATCAGAGACTAAACAAAAGTGACAACACAATGAATAAATTACCAACACATTGTGAGAATGGAATAAACGATGTATGGATGACCAGTACTTCAGATGAGAAGGAGTGCGTGATGCAGCATCATTGGAAGTGGATCAGAGAGGTCCTTATGTAAAGGGAAATGTACATGGACATGAAGTTTCTTTTCTGGTTGATATTGGAGCTACGTGCTCAACAGTGAGATCAGTAGAGGTTCTGGACTTAAATTTGTCAGGTAAAACAGTTCAGATTGTGGGAGTTGCAAATCAACATTTGACAAATCCTATTACAGAACCAGTTATTGTTAAAATTGGTAATTTTGTAAGTTTGCATAAGTTTGTGGTTTGTGATTCCAGTCCTGTGCCACTCTTGGGAAGAGATTTGTTGTGCAAACCAAATTGTTTGATTACTTTTTTGGATGAAGGAATTGTGATTCAAACAAACAGTGATGAAGATGACTTGACAATTACTAATAACAATGAACAAGTGTCTGAACATTTTCCTTTGATTAGTTTCAATGAGCCAGAAGTTGAAGAAAATACTTTAACTGATCTGATTAGTTTCTTTCCAGTTTTTGAGATACAAGTTTTTCCAGGTGATGTGCAGAAGGCTGGTAAGTCTAGAGTTTGGGATCTTTCAGGAAAAGAAATTGGGTTGATTAAAGGAGTAGAACCAGTGAAAGTTGCAGTGAAGCCAAATGTAGTGTTTCCTCAGACTCCACAATACCCGATGACAAATTAGGCTATTGAGGGGATAAGACCTTTGATGGAACAGTTTTTGGAGCAAGGAGTCCAGAAAGAGTTGCGTGTAATTCTCCAATAATGGGTTTGAGAAAACCATGTGGGAAAATTCGACTTGTGCAGGATTTGAGGAAAATCAGTAATATTGTGATTAAGGGCCAGATGTAGGTACAAAAAATTAGCGACTCGCAATTTGAGAGCATGTGCGACTCGGAATTTGCGTGTCGCTAACTAGAATGCAGGTAGAAAGTGCACGGACAAATTGCGACTCGCACCGGAGTCGCACCGCAGATAGCGAGTCCGCTGTTTGCGAGGTCGCTTTTTGCGACCGAGCAAAAAACGGACTCGCAATTTGCGAGTGGGTGTCGCAAATAGCGACTGTGCTGAAAATTGAAAGCAGGTGCTGCAGAACACTCCAGAAACCACTCCAGAACACTCAGGAAAACACTTCCTGGCACATGATGATGACATCACAGCCAGGAAGTTTACAAATACAACTGGGAGGAGGGAGGACCACACCCTTTTTTAACTGCAGCACAGCTTTTAACTGAGCACCAGCAACCATGGCTGACACTCCCAGGAAGAGAAAGCTCAAGTTTGCAGAGAAGGAGCTGGAGGTGCTCACGGATGAGTGCTGTCAGCACCATGATGAGCTTTTTGGGAAGGCAGCCCTCAATGTGCCAGACTCTGACAAAAAACAAATTTGGCAGGAAATCCAGGAGAAGGTAAACTCCCTGGGGGTCAGCCACAGGAGTGTGGATGAACTAAAGAAGAGGTGGTACGACCTCCGCTCCCGGACCAAGGAGAGGGTGGCAGAAAGGCTCCGGGAGATGAGAGGCACAGGAGGGGGACCATCTTCCATACCACCACCCACACCCCTGGAGGAAAGGGTTGAGGAGACCCTGGAGCCGGAGGCTGTTACTGGAATTGGAGAACTGGACACCTCTGAGCCTGGACCATCAACCGGTGAGTACCATGTGATATGCCTGTACCCCCATCAATGCCATACCCCCACCCACCATGTACACAGGGGCATGCACAACCAAGATAGCTCCATTTCAGAGTAGCAAACACCAGAATGATGCATTATGGGCAATGTAGTCAAGTAGGCACTTCATAGGCAAATGTTTATTAGGAAGTGTTTCACAGACAGTAGACACTGACAGTGTTTTCCCCATGTCCCACAGGTCTCCCACGAGACACCCCCACCAGCCAAAGCAGCCAGGAGCCAATTGTCAGCCAGCCCCAAGAGGAGACAACAGGACCAGCCACCACTCCCACCTGCACCACAAACACCATCCCCTCTCTGGCAACACCTGTTGCAACAGTGGTCTTGGAGCCTGCACCAGGTACAATCCGGAGTGCCACATCAGACATCACAGGGCCTCCACCGCTGCGCAGGCGACGCAGGATGAGGAGAGCAGGACAGCAGGCAGAGTCAGGGCTTCCATCCACAACACCAACGGAGGCCCAACTGCTACGGGGTCAGCGCCTGCAAAATCAACAGTTAGGGCGGATTAGTGGGGTTCTGCAGCGCTTCGAGAGAAACCATGCCAACAGCATGCAGCAGGTGCATGCACAACTGGAGGTCATTGGGAACAACACTGGTGACCTAGCCCTGTCAATGCGCAAACTGGTGGCTGGACTGCTAACGCAGAGTGAGGTTGCGCAGCGCAGGGACCGCCAGCTGCTCCAAAGGCTGGACAGGATGGCCTTCTCTATCGTCAGACTGGCAGTGAACACAACTGAGCTGTCAAGGAGAACAGTCAGCCTCCAGGTTGACATGGGCCACTTTGCGGGTGATGTGGCAAGGGGACTGGGCCGGATCACCCATGCAATAGACCTTATGGAGGCACGGCAGGTGTCCAGGGGTACAGGTGACACCCCACAAGACAGTGAGGAGGGCTCCACTGTCAGCAGTGTCTCTGCTGGTGACACCAGGGTGCTACGGAGTGGGAGTACAAGGCAGAGCACTGCTGAGCAACCTGGTACCAGCCAGGCTGTCCAAGCCCGCCGTAGGCTGTGAGCTAAACACTGTCCCTGATGTTGGGGCACATGATGGCAATGTGTCCCATGCCAGGTGGTCATTTGAAGTTCCTGAACAGTTTTCCTTGTATATAGTTTGTTTTTTGCACATATTAAATCATTTGTTCGTTACACTTAACACATGGGGTGTTTGTTCTATTGGTGAGTATGGTAGAAGTTGGCACGTACCTTCCAAAGTATTTGTTTGCAATGTGTTCCCGTCTCAGTCTGCCTTGATTTGCCATGCTCCTATCCCCATGATGGCGATGTGGTTGCTCTTGCTCTTCATCCTCCGAATCTGGGTCTGCAGGGGTGAGAGGTAGGCCATGTCGGGTGGCAATGTTGTGCAGGATGGTGCATGCGACAACTATTTTGAAAGCCGTTATGGGGGTATACTGGAGGGCACCTCCACTTCGGTGGAGGCATCTGAACCGTGCTTTCAGCAGTCCGAAGGTTCTTTCAATCAAGTTCCTGGTCCTCTTATGTGCACTGTTGTATCGCCTCTCACATTCATTGCTGGGTGTTAAATACGGAGTCAATATCCATGGCCGTAGTGCATATGCACTGTCACCTGTTGGGCACAAAACGTACACTGTTAGCAAGTCGTGGTTGGTTAGCACATTGATCTGTGTGCATGTCTACAAGGTGCATGTAGCTCTACCTAGGAGGTATCTGTCTCCAAACTCCCCATGTTCCAGGCGTTGGTGTATCCCACTGTGCCTAAAAATTTAGGAGTCATGAGTAATGCCTGGAAATTTAGCAACCATGTCAGTGATGACATAATGGGCGTCACATACCACCTGAATATTGAGTGAGTGGGTACACTTTCTATTGCGGAACAGATATTCCAGGTTTGCAGGAGGGCATATCTGAATATGTGTCCCATCTACACACCCTATGACATGGGGAAAGTTGGCAATTCGGTAAAAGTCTAACTTGGTGCTGTTAATTTCTGCCTCATTCCTGGGTAGGTATATGTATCGGGACATGTGTGTGAGTAAGGCATCTAGGAATGCCCTGAGGAACCTTGATAGTGCACTTTGGGATACCCCACCTGCCACAGCAATGAACCCCTGATAGCTCCCCGAGGCCAAGAGGTGCAGTGAGCATAGCACTTGCACATGCGTAGGGATGGTGCAGCCGCGCACAGTATGGCGTTCTAGCTGTGGTTTGAGTAATTCTATTAAATCTAGTATGGCTGCACTGCTAAGTCTGTATTTGTCATCTATTTCCTCCTCAGTTTGCTGGAAAAGAGTCTGCCTTGTTCTGTAAATCTTCTCCTGTCTCTGGCTCCTCCTCCTCCTCTGCTGGGCTGCGTGGGCTTTCCTCCTCACTGCTATCAGGTATATCTCCGCCATCTTGTGTAACGCAGATGCCTTCTGGGTCCCCTTTTATACTTTGGTAATGATTACCACCTGCTCTGAGTTAGTGGTAAATTGGACATGCAAACTGGGCTTTTTGCGACTAGTCGCAATTTGCGAGTTGCTATTGCATATGGTTTGCGACTCGCAAATTGCGACTTCCTATTAGCGGGTCGCAAAATGGGGTCGCAAATTTCGTGAGTCGTAACAGCTCGCATAGCATTTTGCGAGTCGGAAATTGGATTTTTGCATCACATTTCCGATTTTGCGGAGTCGCAAATAGCGATTCGGGCCATTTGCGACTCGCAAAAGTTTGCTACATCTGGCCCTAAGTGTTGTCCATTTCTGCTAAATCCAGCTGTGATCACGTTCCAGATTCCGTGTGATGCTGAGTGGTTTACTGTGTTAGATCTGTGCCAAGCATTTTTCTCTGTGCCTCTTCATGAGGACAGTAGAGATCTCTTTTGTTTTAAATTCTTGACCATAGTCTATTGTTGGTGTAGAATTCCACAAGGTTTTTCAGAATCGCCATCGCTTTTCAATCAAATTTTGAAAAATAACCTGGAGTCATTAGTGTTGCCTTACCAATCATCGGTGCAATATATAGATGATTTATTGGTTGCATTCATGACAAAAGAGGGATGTCAAAATGATACAATTGCTTTGTTGAATTTCCTGGGTGACAATGGTCATAAAGTGTCCCCTACTAAATTACAATATTGTCAGAAGAAAGTGAGATATTTGGGTCACCTGATTGAGAAAGGAACTAGGAGAATCTCAAGAGAGAGAGTAGCGATAATTTTACAGTTGAAAGTACCAGATAAAAAGAAAGAGTTAAGGATGTTCCTTAGAATGGTTGGGTATTGTCGGCAATGGATTCCAAATTTCTCAGCTATCTCAAAGCCTCTTCAAAAATTAACTCATAAGGATGTTCCCGATCCTATAATGATGGATGCAGAGTGTATGAAAGCATTTAATGAGCTGAAAGAGAGTTTGTGTCAAGCTCCAGCCTTAGGTATGCCTGATGACACAAAGAGTTTCTTGTTGTTTTGTCATGGACATGATGGATGTTCTTTCTCTGTTTTGATACAGACACATGGAGGTGTCAATCGTCCAGTAGCATATTTTTCACCTACTTTAGATCCAGTTGCAGCAGCCCTACCAGGATGTTTGCGTTCTGTTGCAGAGTGGAGAAGAGCAAAGTGAGGCTCTTGTAATGGGCTACCCTCTTACTGTGATGGTACCTCATTCAATAGAAATTCTGTTGACTCGTTCAGAGACACAGTACCTGACCAATGCGAGATTGTCATGATATGAAACAGTGATTCTGGGAGCACCAAATGTAATGATCAAAAGGTGTACAGTGCTTAACCCAGCAACTTTACTTCCGGTTGAAAGAATTGGTTCAGATAAATTAGATGATACTGAGCATGATTGTTTGGAAATTACAGAGCTATGTACAAAGCAAAGGGCAGATATTAGAGACGCCTATCTAGAAGACAATGATCAAATTATTGTTGTTGATGGTTCCTGCTTAAGAGATAATGTGGGCACATTGAGAGCAGGATATGCAGTATGTACTATCACGGGCTTACTGGAAGCTTCGTGGCTTCGAGGAGTGTTTTCTGCACAAATAGTAGAATTGGTGGCTCTTACTAGCGCATGCCAGATTTCAGACCAGATGAAAATAACAATCTATACAGATAGTCAATATGGATTTGGCATAGTGCATGATTTTGGCCAAATTTGGTCACAGAGAGGTTTCCTAACTTCTTCTGGTTCACGTGTAAGAAATGATGAGAGGATTCATGAATTGTTACAAGCTGTTTAGAAACCGGGAAAAAAACGCAGTGGTGAAATGCAATGTACACCAAAAGGGACAGGATTATGTAACTTTTGGAAATGCATATGTAGATGAAGTTGCAAAATTCTGTGCCTTAAATGGTATTTCCTTCAAAGGCAGTTGGGAATTGATGCCTGAACCTGATGAAGTCTATGAAAATTACACTATGCAAATTGCCGATACTATGGAAGAGCTGATGGCTCTACAAGACAATGTTCTAAAAGAAGGGTGCAAAGATTGAGTGAAGCTTAAATGTTTCCAGAGGGATGATGATGTTTGGGTAACAGCAGAAGGAAAGTAGTTTGCTTACTCTAATGGCTAGGTTTTACCATGGTCAAGCACACATAGGGAGAGATGCAATGATTCGAACTTTCAAGCAGTATTGGTTTAATCCAAAATTTAGACAACTTGAAGAAGTAGTTTGCCATAGATGCATTGTCTGTCAGCAAATGAATGTTGGCAAAGGAACAGTAGTCAAAATGGGACACATTGGATTGGCGGGAGGTCTATTCAGCAGAATGCAAATGGATTTCATTTAGATGCCTGCGTGTGCTGTTTGAAATATGTATTGGTGACTGTGTGTATTTTTAGTCATTGGATTGTGGCTTACTCTACTAGGAGAAATGACAGTTTGACAATAGCTAAGTTACTACTTAGAGAACTGATTCCACGTTTTGGTTTCCCAGTGTCTTTAGAATCAGCTAGAGGAAGCCACTTCAATAGTGAAGTGATAAGATTACTATGTTCAGCTTTAAACATTCAGCGGAAACGCCATTGTAGCTACGATCCAGAAGTTTCAGGACTTTTAGAGCAGATGAACGGAAATTTAAAATCCAGACTTGCAAAGATGTGCACATCAACACATTTGAAATGGCCAAACGCTTTACTGTTAGTTTTAATGTCAACGAGAAGCACCCCTGACAAGAAGACAGGATTGTCACCTCACGAAATCCTAATGGGGAGAGCAATGAGACTAACAGCAATTCCTGCAAATGCTCTTGTAAATATTACAGATGACATGGTGTTAGACGTCTGCAAAGGTTTGTCTGATGTAGTTCAATCTTTTTTCTCATCAGGTGGAGACAACTACAATTCAATAATCTCAAGGCCAAGGTCACAACTTGAAAGCTGGTGACTGGGTTGTCATCTGTAAGCATGTGAGAAAGTTGTGTTTGGAACCACGGTGGAGAGGACCTTATCAAGTAGTTCTAAGAACAACAACAGTTGTGAAGTGTGCAGGGTTACTGAACTGGGTATATGCAAGCCATACTTGGAAGGTGAACAACCCAACAGAACAAGAAGAAGAACTGTTGAGGTTTCCTGCAGCTAACAATATTTCAGAGCCTGAACAAGGAGAGAAACAATTGGAACCAGTACCTGGAAATGTTCAAACTGATTTGCATATTCCTCTAACAGATTAAAGAGATAGAATACTGGGGGAAGGTGAACCCTCTACAAATGGAGAAATAAGACAACCGGTGCAAGGAGAACAAGAAAGAATGCCGGTCGAGAGAAGACATGATCAGAGGAGGGTGTCTTTAGAAACAGATATTCTGACACACCTGATGGAGAGAAGTTCTGCTCAGAGGAGGGTGTCCTCAGAAGCAGGTGGTCTGACATACCAGACTGAACAAGTGACTGACCCCAATGGAAAGGGAGTTAGGACAGGTCCTGACCAAGTGGATTTGACTCCTCCGGAGCCTATTGTTGGAACGTCAGGAGAGTTTGAGTTTGAGTCCAAACATAAGGGAAGTATTGACAAGAAAACACTTGAGAGGTGACTGCTGGCCAGAGAAAAGTTCAAAAAGAGAGAAGATAAATGTAGTTCCATCAGTACAAGAGGAAAAACAGGTGAATGAGAGATAAAACATCAGTGAAGAAGAAGTTGAAAGTAATACAGGAGCAAAGAGAAAGAGAGTTGCAAACAGGAGATATTATGGACCAGAATGGACATATTTGGCTACAAATGAATGTCAAGAAGAGTTTTTGAATTTCTGTTTTGAGAAAGACATTCCGAGTTTATATTTTGGCACGTGAAAAACACAAGTTCTTTTTTGGTGATAAGTTGAATTTGGAAAGAGAAAATAATTTTGAATGAAGTTGTGACTAGAGACATTTGCTTAAAAGAGACTTTGATAACATATTTTTGACAAGCTACTAAATTGGTATTGACAGATTTTTTACCAGATTGTGATGAGGAGGATCTTGTTGTGTGAATGAACTATTGAATTTTTTTTTAGGAGGGATTGATGCAGAACTTTTGAAATGTTGAAATTGTTTGTCTTTTGTTTTTTCTGTTTTTTTTGTTTTGCTGCATAATTATATTTTTGCTTACTTCTAATTTCGGATTCCCAATAGATAATGGGACACTTTGGTAATCAACACACTAAAAATAGTCATTGTAGAATTGTAGGTATTGGTTTGGCGGTTGTTTGTGCTACAATATATTTAATACTATTTTTAGGTGTGATTGTGTTTGAGATGAATGAAGCCAACCATGATACAGAGTTACACACTTCTGATAATTCTTTAGAGACTACTACTACGTCCTCTGCAATAGATAGGTTCAAGATAGATATTAAATATTTACATGAAAAGAAAGAGCTTTCTTCTGATGTCTTCTAATGCTTATTGCTTGAGTATGTTGAAGTGATGGATGCAAAAGACTGTTATGCTTCCACACAGATTCCAGCCTCTGTGGAGCAAGGAGTTACATATCATACCTTTCCTCTAACCTATGCTAGAAGTTGCAGTCTTTTATTAATGCGTTTCTATGACCAAAAATATATTCAATTATTTTTCTCGACTTACGATGTAGTTCTTTCTTTTGTGCCTGTTATTAGTTATTTGAATAAAATAGCCAGAGTTCACAACATAATACTCATGAAAAATTTGTTTGAGCCTACATTAACCTTTAGGCCAGCATTAGCCCACCAAAATAATCTTACTTGCTTACTAACACCTATAGAGAAGAAATGTTTAGATAACACAGAAGACAAGAGAAGAGAGATTAAAATTAAGATAGATAAGGGAAAACGTAATCATAGACCTGGGATTGAATATACTTATACTGACATTACTAAACAAGGAAAACTAACATTAGATGCAGAACATGTGGGAAAGCTTTGTATATATAGGCCACAAAGTCATTTTGATAAAGTATATGTGGGTACGAGTGAATGTAGACATGGTTTATTGTTTCAGAGTAAGTGGAGTTCTCTTGTTGAATGGACAGGACCCTCCAATGTCTGGTGCAAACTATATTTGGGGAAAGAATGCTTAATATCCTCTTTCTAGAGGATGGTATGGCACATGTTTTTTGGGAATAGATTTTCAGAAAATATATCAGTTGGAAGACTTGAGTAAGTTTCCTAAATTTTCTAAGATTCAAACGAGACACAAGCGAGAATCAGTTTCTAGCATTGTGGGAGACATTTTTGGAACAATAATTCCTTCAGTGGGAGTTGTTCTCAATTCGATAAAGGTACAGAAGTTGTCTACAGTTGTGTATAACATGTTCATGAGTTACTCTGGAGCTATCATACTCTTAGATACTGAATTGACTGCTACAAGAGCTATGCCTCTTCAGAACCGCCTTGCATCAGACATTCTTTTAGCAAAAGAGGGCGGGGTTTTCAAAATACCTGGTCTGCGACACTGTTGTTCATACATACCGGACAATTCAAAATTAGTTAGAGGTTTGATTAATAATCTAACAGATGATAAAACTGAACTAAAAGAACTAACTGAAACTACTATCTGGGAAAAGGCTGGCAAGGGAATTGCTTCAGTGGGAGATTGGTTTGGCAACTTGGGAAAAGGAATAGTATTGAAAGTGATCAAATGAGTATCGATTATAGTGTTTTGTCTAATTGGAATATGGGGAATATACAACATTTATAAAATAATTAAGAGAAGAAACTTTGAAAAGAATCAGAAGAGACTGGATGTTCAAATAAAAAAATGGTATGGGGACAAAATGAGGAGAAAGAAGATTTATAAGAAAACAAAAGAGACAAGGTTCTACATTTTCTAAATAGAAATTAATACATTTATTTGAGACGTTTGTGTGATGACATATATAGTCTTCCGAGGAGGGATTGTGGAAGCAGAGATTTTAGTGATAAAAATCTAGATTTGATGATGTATTCACTTTATAGATTAATGTGTGGTTTAACTTTGATTAATCAACGTAGTAATAAAAATGAGTATTTTATGAAATGGCCACCATCTTATGTAGGCCTGTGATAACTTAGCATGAATAGAATTATTTTCATTTATTCTACACATATGTTCTCTAGCATGTTTCTTAACCAACAAATGTGTCAACAGTGACATCTACAGGACAAAAGCATAAGCATATGCAAAGTTGTTGTTGTACGATGTAATTAATGAAATGTTTTAATTGTTCAAAGTCTTAATATTCTCATTGTTAGAGAAATGTTACTAACTTTTGTGTTTCCCACAAGGGTGGAAATGAATGAAACAATGTTAAATCACACATCCTGAGCACGAGTTCTTGATGAGGGAGAAACAAAGGATCCACAGACGAGACGAAAGAGAAGGAAGTCTAGGATACAAATGTATTAGTTTAGGGATTCGACAACCAATGGAAAAAGTGAATTATGTTTAAATTAAATGTGTAATTCCTAGATATCTGTTTTAATTCTAATTGGTCATACTTTGCTCACCTTATGTTTTATCCAATCCTTTTCATTCGTCAGTTTAATTTAATGTTTAGTCACCACTTCTTCTAGTCAGTCATCTTTTGGAGGTTAGAGTTTTACCGACAGTTCATCTTTTGAGAGTTTGTTTTCCAAATGCTTTAATGGTTCAGTGTAGTTTATGATCCAAAATCTAAACCATTACCCTATTCTAACCTGTATCCTGTATTCAGATGCTGATTACTGAGGGCGTTCCTCTAATGAAGCAGACGAACTTGATGATTTTGTAGTGCATTGGTAATGTATGAATTGTACTAATTATGTGTTTTTGTTTTCCAGGTACCAGCTGCAACTCACTGAATCAACAGCTGCTAATGATTTTGACATAACCCGAGCTAGATATTGTTCTAAATTTGTGTTACTAAAACTTTTACATGACGCCCAACATGTTGATGCTAATTAGTGGTTAGTGAGGGAAATGTTTTCTTCACATGCTCTTGAATTGTTATTGATGTTTATAATTTGTTCTGATGTATTTGATTTCGTTAGCACAGGTTTTGGTGTTATGTTCTTGTGTTATAATCACTGGATTGATTTGCTTATTTGCTTTGGTTAAAGTCAGATACATGAGGCATTCTAATCAGTCTTTGTTGACTCTCTATGTGTATCACATGTGCTTGAGAATTATTTTAGTGACTTTAGCATTTTTAATATAGGGAAATAAAATTGTTAACCCTTTTATTAAAACTGGTGTGGTTTTGAAGTACTATGAGATTGTAGATTTATTGATTTTATACTGTTGTAATGATTATGATGCCATGCAGTTTACATCCCCTCCATACAATGTCGGTTCAGTCCAATCGGCCTGATACGTGAAACCTACTATCTGATTTGAGGTAATAGCTTTGGTTTCTCCATGCGTTCACATTAACCCTGGGACATTATAAGGAGCATCTGTGCACTTTATAAAACCTTTTTTCATTTTATTTTTCATTGTGTCATGCACATTTTCCTGGCTTCTTTTGTCTGAATTGTTCTTCCTGTGTGTGGACCTAAATTGTTAGTAGCTTTTCATGTCTTTGTGTTGAATAGCATTGGTTTGCGCATGCTATGAATTATGGAAGAGGCTTTCAGCACGGGTGTTGGGCTGATGAGTCCTGTGTAAGAGCTGTGTGCATAATAGGAGATTGATAAAAATGGTGAGGTAGTGTTACTGGTGAAGATACCTATCATGGAGCTAATAGGAGTAGCCTTGCAGGAGGTGCTGGCATTGGCACATTGCAGTTGAAGATCTTGACACTGTTAGGCAGAGCTGCTCTATAGATTGGAGCTTTAGCCATATAGTAGGCCTTTCAGGTCTGGCTTAGTGGACAGCTTTCAACTGACTTTCTGTGATCAACAGAAAAATAATTTTAAGAGAGAGACAGGCTTTGGCTCCACCCACGTGTTGATTCCCTTGAGAACAGCATTTGACTAGACAGAAGCTACATGCTTCATTTAAGAAAAGAGTGTTTGTTTTTCATTTTTTGTCTTGTGGAAAGCTTATGCTCAATACAACAAGACCGAATTTGTCATGATAACAAACCATTGATAAAGGCTAGAGGGCTGATTGATGTCTTATGAAAGATATGTCAGATGTCATATGTCTGATTTGTTTATTATAAAAGGTCATGACAAAGGTTGCAGGCCCTGACATTCTTACGTGAAAACTACACATTGAGGCCAATAGATCTTTAAGTGTGGATTCTTATTATACTGTGCTAAGGCCCACAGACAAATATTTTTTTCAATGAAAACCTAACATTCACTCTATTAGATTATTTAGTAGACTTCGCAATAGGGATATTTTGTGTGTATATATATATATATGTCAGATGTCCTAGGTTTGATTTTTTTATTATTAAGACTCCCAGTTTTATGGTATTTATTTTCGATTTGTATTATCCATATTAATTTTTTGCCTACTTTATTGGTATTTGTCCATATTTGTTTTATGTTTTGAGAATAAATTGAGTTGTGAAATGGCATAGTTCCACATTTATTTTAATTATGAACATGCATTCATACCTTTGATGCCTTTCGCGTTTTAGCAAATGAAGCAGCCAAATATAACACAACACTACTCTGACAAGTAACTATTAGCATTATATACAAATATATGTTACCATATGTCTGTATTTAAGGGAAACGCATCCTGTTTTTAATTCCCCATGGTGTCTATGTTCTTAGCAGTGGGCTGTAATTTATAACAAACACCAAGAATCTCACTCATAAGAAGCACACTTTTTCAGTATTTTTCCACTTTCAAAAATAACTACGGAGAGGAAATATATTGTTTTCAGCCTGTCTTTATCTTTGAAAATCAGTAAAAATTGAAAACTAGAAGCCATATTTATTATGAAACGTTATGACAAATGCAGTAGGCCTGGGCCGCCTATTATAAAAACCATATATTAGAACCAATAGGTCTTTAATAGTGGATTGCTATTACACTTTGTTAAAGCCCTTACACAGGTATTTATTTACATGGAATCTTAAAACCTACCTAGTGGACTAGGCCTTGGTGTTAATTACCCCTTTGACACACCTAGAGGGTATATTGCTGGCACTTTGGTAATCCTTTCAAGCCCTTATGTAATGCAATGTAATTTAATAATGATTTATAGAGCACAGTTAATGCCCCAAAATATGGACTTCTAAGCACTATAAGCTTGATTCCAGCAGGACACACAATAAATAGCCAAAGAAACTAAGGAGCTCTGTAAAGCCAGGTTTTGAGCATGTTCAAGAAGCCTCGGAAAGACTGTATGGTTCTTAAACTGGGCAGGACTCTGTTCCAGAACTTAGCTCCTAGAATTGCAAAAGAACAGGCGTTCCTCTGTTTCAAATATTAGGATGGATAAAGCAGTCAGAATGAGAAGAATCCAAAACTCTCATCAGAGAGTAAGGAGCAATCTGTTTTGAATATTACAGGAACCCATCTGTAGGTAAAAGAGAACATTTTAAATTTAATTCTGTTTTGTTTTCTATGGGGAGCCAGTGTAGCTCGGTTAGTTAGGGCAGGGTAGGGCTTTTTTGGAAGACTGAGCTGGAGTTATGCAGCTGCAATTTGCACAACCTGAAGTTTACAGATGATTTGAGGGACAGGTCTAGATAGAGCTTGTTAACATAGAATGGTCTTGAATTGATGATGGCATTAATCTTTATGGTGGATGGAAGATGTCCTTTTTAAAGATTGTGATGATACAAAAACAGGAAGCAGCTACAGATATTATCTGTTGTTTGAAGGAGAGATTTTTTCAAATCAAACTCCTACTGGAGTTGGATAAATCCTGAGTTCAGGTGGCTATCAATTCTGGGACCATAGTGGTTCATGCTTGCCTAAATTGAGAGGGCATGTAATCTTTAGTTTTCTACCAGATCTGTAATCAAAATAGTGATTAAAATACACACTGTTAAGGGTCTGTTTGATTTAAATTAAAATTCTGCTTCTTCTCATTGTAGCGACCAGCATGGGATAATATGTCCATCCACCACAGTCATTAGCTCAATTACACTGTGACTGCCGGCAATATGTTTGATCCCATGCAAGCCTGCCTGCAAATGGGTGTGTTTCAGTGCCAGGGATGGTGGCTTAGTCTTTCTATTTCCATTTTTTTATTTTCAAAGTCCCTTTTAATGTATTTCCTTCTTCTACTTTATTAATCCTGTAACTCCCAGGCAGTGCTTGCCGCTTCAACTGCCTTGCACCACACCCCATGTGGCAACTGCCTCTAATCCAAGTAAGCTTCTTGGAATGTATTGTCCACAGTGTATTACTGTTTATCCTTACACCATATTTAAAAGCATTATGTCAGACTATTTCAAAATGGACACCGAGTGTGATCTTTATTGAGTGATCACCCTGGATTTGTATTGTGCATAGTGTATAATTATTTTAAAGCTCCAACATTGCTATTGAATTCATCCTAAACTTGGCAGCCATTTTGGTGCTTTGAAGCAATAATACACTATGTACAATACTGTCCATTGCCCTTTTATTTTTTAGGTAACATGCTTTCTTTTTTCCACTTTGTTTAATATATCTTACATTTCCCTGTTTTTTTGTGTGTGTTTTATTGTGGATCGGTAACTGGGCAAAAGCAAGAATAAGTCAGTGGATGGATGAATGGATGTATGAGTGCAAGAAAGTTTGACAAAGGGCATTTATGATGGCAATTTATAAGCCAGACCTATTGGCATTGTCAATGCTTGTTATGAACGGTTCTATTTTGGAGTTTTTCTTTCAAGCTAATAGTGGTCCCAGCAAACATTTTCATTAGCAGAAATGCTATTCTTATTGTTAACAGAAACAGTTCAATTACCATTGAGGCCAAATTATAGGTTTTGTTTGTGGACCTGTGGTTTATAATTGTTTCTGAAAGATTTCAGAAATCATCCAGATACTTTACCTTCAGTCGACTAGTTGACAGTTATGCACACATGACTGAGAGCTTCTAGGTGACAGAAGCAATATGCCCTGCCTGGGAGAAGACAAAGTAAATTCAGAAGTACTTAATTTAATGGGTTATTTTAAGCTCTTTAATATGAGAACATTTGGTAATGGTTCATGAACCTAGAAAAGGAGAGTTAGTCACCAACAAATGGCATGCACCTCCATGACATCTACCTTCTTAGTACATATGTTGGTTTCCAATTATTCTGACCATAGATCAGCATTTGGCTTCAAAGGGAATTATGGGGAAGGTATTAACCATCACAATTAGTAATACTAACATTATTTATGTTACAGTCAGATGTGTTCAAGTTTATAGCTCTTCACAGGAGACCTGGAATTGTAGTGAATCATGGTAAACCAGTTTCCAGCAGAACTGGGAAACATGTAATTTAGTTTATAAATATTTATTTAGAAAACAACTATTTTAATGACGATCAGCCAAATAGTGCATAATCTCTGTCATGTACCCAACTGCTGGCTAAATATGTGAAACTTCACAATTTGTCTGTCCACAGGCTATATAGTGGGGATGATGTAGTGTTTGATGGCCATATAAATAGCATAAAGGAGGTCTTAAACTGAACATGAAATAAAAAGGGGCTTGCAAGAAATGGGGTCTTTGGTTGGCAGTCAGGTTACCTTCAAGCAAGAACCCTCACTTTAGTCAGGGTAAAAGAGAATCACCCTCAGCTAAACCTTGCTTACCCCCTTGGTAGCTTGGTACAAGCAGTAGGCTTAACTTCAAAGTGCTAGGTGTAAAGTATTTGTACGAACACACACAGTAACTTATTGAAAACAGTACAAAATGACACAACACAGGTTTAGAAAAATAGAAAATATTTTTCTAAACAAAACAAGACCAAAACGACAAAAATCCACAATACACAAGTCAAGTTATCAATTAAAAAGCAAAAAGAGTCTTCATGTAGTTTTAAACACACACTAACACAGTTAGCATGAAAATGTACCTTGGGTGCGTCAAAAATAACCCCGCACGGGCGATAGTGCATCAAAAAGGGCTTGCGATGCGTCGATTTCACTCATGAGCGAGACCTTGCATTGTTTCTCCTTTCGTCGGGTCGGGGTGCGTCATTTCTTCTCTCCGCTGAAGAGCGATGCGTCGATCCAGTCAGCACTCTCGGGTCCGGGCAGGCCTTGCGTTGTTTTTACATGCCCAGCAGTACTTGCATCGGAAATCCAGCTGCACGATGATCCGAAAACCACGCAGCGCAGGTTGCGATCTCACCAGCCTCCGTCAGCGATGCTGTGCATCGTTTCTCCAGCCCTGGGCATCAATCTCCGGGTCGAATGGAGTCGAATGGTGATTTATAGATGTGAAGCTGGTGGCACGTCGATTTTTCAGCCGCAGATCAGAGTTGCCTCGATCATTTCCCCGCCCGGCGTTCTGTGCGTGGATTCCTTCCTTTTGGGCTGCCAGCTTCTCCTTTCAGGTTCCCAGGAACTGGATGGGCACCACTTGGAAGACTAGGAATCTCTCCAGAGACTCCAGGTGCTGGCAGAGAGAAGTCTTTGCTGTCCCTGAGACTTCAAACAACGGGAGGCAATCTCTAAATTAAGCCCTTGGAGATCTTCACAAGATGGAAGGCACACAAAGTCCAGTCTTTGCCCTATTACTCTGGCAAAAGCAGCAAACGCAGGATAGCTCCACAAAGCACAGGCAGGGCAGCTCTTCTTCCTAATGCTCTTCAGCTCTTCTCCAGGCAGAGGTTCCTCTTGGTTTCCAGAAGTGTTCTAAAATCTTTGGTTTTGGGTGCCCTTCTTATACCCATTTTCTCCTCTGAAGTAGGCCTACTTCAAAGCAAAGTCTCTCTTGGTTGTGAAATCCTGCCTTGCCCAGGCCAGACCACAGACGCTCACCAGGAGGTTGGAGACTGCATTGTGTGAGAACACGCACAGCCTTTTCAGGTGTGAGTGACCACTCCTCCCCTCTCTCCTAGCACAGATGGTTCATCAGGAAATGCAGACTACACCCCAGCTTCCTTTGTGTCACTGTCTAGTGTGAGGTGCAACCAGCCCAACTATCAAACTGACCCAGACAGGGAATCCACAAACAGGCAGTGTCACAGAAATGGTTTAAGCAAGAAAATGCTCACTTTCTGAAACTGGCATTTTCAAACACACAATCTTAAAATCAACTTTACTAAAAGATGTATTTTTAAATTGTGAGCTCAGAGACCCCAAACTCCACATGTCCATCTGCTCCCAAAGGGAATCTACACTTTAATCAGATTTAAAGGTAGCCCCCATGTTAAACTGTGAGAGGGACAACCTTGCAACAGTAAAAAACAAATTTAGCAATATTTCACTGTCAGGACATGTAAAACACATTACTATGGGGGTCATTACAACCCTGGCGGTTGGTGTTAAAGCGGCGGTAAGACCACCAACAGGCCGGTGGAAAAAAAATGGAATTAAAACAGCGGCGGAAACCGCCAACAAAGACAGCCACTTTAACACTCCGACCACTTTAACACTCCACTCCGCTTGCGGTCACCGCAAACAGACAGGCGGAGGACAATGTACCGCCCACAGTATCACAACCTACCAATCCGCCACCTTTTCCGGGGCAGATTCACCGCGAATAAAAACATGTCGGAAACAGGACTTCGAAGGGAAAACGCTCACCTCTACACATCCCACAAGGAATCTGGACGTCACGGAACCCGAACTCCAAATCCTGCCAGCCCATATCTTCTTGCTCCTCTACCAGGAGCACGAACGCCGGCGGCGAACACCACGGTGAGTACTGTACCTACAACACAGGGGAGGGGAGGAAAAAACAGGGACACACACACGCAACACCCCCACCCCCACCCTCACTCATGACAACACACACACTAATACAACATGATACATAACAGTTACACCCCCCAACTCCCCCCCGGAAGAATGCAATGACAAATTGAGTGTAACCATTGTAATATATTAAAATCCAGTACGAAAAAATATATATATACACTATAAACAACATATACACCAAGATTAGTAGTCCAGGTAGTGCTCCATTGAAGTCCGTGGAACATTGGGCCCACACGGTATGGGCGAGGCCCACACTCAATCCCCAAAATGACGGAGAGAACACTGCAGGGGCATCAGATAGCAATAAAACAGCCACCTCAGGGGGAAGGGAAAGGGGGGGCACCTCAGCCGGTTGAGTGCACGACGCCAAATCCACAAGGGGGCCACATGCCCACTGTCCAATCCTGGGGAGTGCAAAGCCACAGTCTCTCAAGTCTCTACAGTGCGTGGTTTGCCCACTGTTCAATCCTGGAGAGTGCAAAGCCACAGTCTCTCAAGTATCTACAGTGGGTGGTTTGCCCACTGTTCAATCCTGGGGAGTGCAAAGCCACAGTCTCTCAAGTGGATAACAGTCTCCACTGGTTCTGGAGGGGGCCTTGTGCCCAGAGTGCTTCATCCTGCCAAGGACAGAGGTAGTGGATGTTTTTCTCCACTGGTTCTGCCAAGGACAGAGGTAGTGGATGTTTTTGTCCACTGGTTCTGGAGGAGGCATTGTGCCTAGAGTGCTTCATCCTGCCAAGGACAGAGGTAGTGGATGTTTTTCTCCACTGGTTCTGGAGGGGGCTTTGTGCCCAGAGTGCTTCATCCTGCTCATGACGGACTCAGTAGCGTCAGTGCCCTTGGCTCATGGGCCAGCGGTGCTTATTGTGGCGGTGTCACTGGCAGCGGTGCTTGTTGGGGCGGTGCCCTGTTCAGCGGTGCTAGTGGCGGCAGTGTCATTGGCAGAGGTGCTTGTTGCGGCTGTGCCCTGTTCAGCGGTGCTTGTGGTGGCGGTGCCCTGTTCAGCGGTACTTGTGGCGGCGGTGCCCTGTTCAGAGGTGCTTGTGGTGGTGGTGCCCTGTTCAGCAGTGCTTGTGGCGGCAGTGCCCTGTTCAGCGGTGCTTGTGGCCGAGGGGGCCTTTGCAGTGACTCAGCTGCTGGCGGTCCTTCATGGCCCAGCGGGGCTGGTGCTGGCGGTCCTTCATGACCCAGCGGGGCTGGTGCTGGCGGTCCTGTCTGTCCCAGCGGGGCTTGTGCTGGAAGTCCTGTCCTGGGCAGCTGGGCTGGTGGCGGTGGCCTCCTGGGCAGCAGGGCTGGTGCTGGCGGTGTCCTCCTGGGCAGCTGGGCTGGTTCTGGCGGTGGCCTTCTGGGCAGCTGGGCTGGTGCTGGCCTCCTGGGCAGCTGGGCTGGTGCTGGTGGTGGCCTCTTGGGCAGCAGGGATGATGGCGGTCTTCTCCGCCGTGCTGCTCTTCCCAGACTTGCTGACTTTCTTGTGGCCCTTCCCCACCTTGGAAGGTGTCGCAGCTGACTTCACACTCCCACCTGTACCCCTGGGAGCGGCTTTGGTGTCTGGAGCCTTCCCCCTCTCTCGCCGGGCACTGCCCAACTTTTGATGCTTGACTGGTGGGGGACTGTCCGTGCTGTGGCTTCGTGCCACACTGGCTGCCCTGCTGCCCGGTGCACTCCAGATTCCGGTGACTACAGGCACCACTGGTCCCGGAGATGTTGTGGCTGAGGTGCTAGGTTGGGACCAGGAGAGTCGGGCCCTAGGAGATGGACGGGGTGGGGGAAGTGAGGAAAAGAGGTCAAGGTTGGACAGGAAAAGTTTCTTGGTAATACTGGGACGGGTAGCTGGAGGGGGTTTGGGAGTGGAGGAAGAGGTTGTGGTTGTAGGAGGTGTTCGTTTGGTGACTTTGGGTGAAAGTGCATGCGCTGGAGGCTGTCGTGAGGTGGATGGCTGTTGGGTGGGTGTGTGCCTGCACTTGTGTATCTTGGGAGGTGGCATCACAGACACACTGGGAGAGGACACAGGGGAATTGTGGTGTGAATGGCAGTGGGGATGGTGACTGCACATGAGCGGGGTGTGGTGGTGTGTGTGCTGGTGATGGAAGTAGTGGCTGTAGATGTAGTGCATGCAGGTGTGAGTGTAGACAAACTGGGAGGGAGGAGGGAGACGAGGAGGAGGGGGACACAGTGGAGGCAGTGGATGTTGGTGTGTCTGCATGTGTGTGATGCTTGCGTGAGTGCCTGTGGGATGTGTGGTGCTTATGTTTGCCTGAGCTTCCCTTGTGTGTTGAGGTGTGTGCATGCTGGTCTGCAGGTGTGCTTGGGATAGGCTGATGTAGAGGGGATTGGGTCTGGGTGGAAGAAGTTGGAGGGGGAAGGCTAGAGACAGGGACAATGGCTGCCATCAGTGCTGAGGCCAGAGTCTGAAAAGCTCGCTGAAGGGCCGCCTGACCAGAATGAATGCCCTCCAGGAATGCATTTGTTTGTTGCAACTGCCTTTCTACACCCTGGATGGCATTCAAAATGATAGACTGCCCAACAGTGAGGGACCTGAGGAGGTCAATGGCCTCCTCACTGAGGGCAGCAGGGGTGACTGGGGCAGGGCCTGAGGTGCCTGGGGCGTAGGTGATGCCCACCCTCCTGGGTGAATGGGCACGGGGCAAAGGCTGAGGGGCGGCTGGGAGGGCGGTGCTGGTGTGGGGGGTGCTCCCATCAGAGGACGAGTCCGTGTCACTGGTGTAAGCTCCTGTACCCCCTGTGGAGATCCCCTCGCCCTCCGTCCCACTGGTGAACTCTGAGTCCATTGTCTCGTCCTCCAGGGCCATGTGGGATGCAGCTCCCTCCTGCTCCGGTGCCACTGCTCCTCCGCCTGATGATGCTAATGCACACAAGAACAGGGAGACCACAAAAAGGGGACGACGACAGAAGAAAGACATGTTGAGTGCATGCATTACCGCTACCGTTGGCGGACACGACAGACACAGAAGCTCCCTGCACTACACCGCGCACTTGGGCTCCACTGTTCAATCCCTGGGACATGGCCTACAAGGCTATGGCCGAAATCTGCACACATGGATGACACAGGAGCCTGACTAGGTGTAGTTGGCACTGTACACAGGTGGGGTGGGGTGCCACAGGGTCTGCCAGAACAAGGGGACCTAACTAGCACACTCGCCCTGGCTTAGGGAAACCCACAGCCCACCTCCCTCACCCAGAACACCTCCACTGCGTGCAAAATCAGCAGAATGAGAGTGTACTCACCCCCTTGTGGCTGCTGTGATGCACTCAAGCGCCCATCCAACTCTGGGTACGCCACCGCCAGGATCCTGAACATCAGGGGGGTCATGGTGCGATGGGCACCCCTCCCACGTTGGGAGGCCATCCCCAGCTGGGCCTCCGGCGTCTTCTTGCTCCAGCGGCGAATGTCCTCCCATCTCTTACGGCAGTGGGTGCTCCGTATGTGGTAAACCACCAGGATCTGGACATCCTTGGCGATTGCACGCCAAATATCCTTTTTCTGGTGGGCGCTGACCTACATGAATTGTACAGGGGGAAAAGAAAAGTTATTACCAACTGCACCATCACAGTCATTGGCCCCCATCCCTACCTTTGCCATGTGGCACATGCACTCACCGTCGTTTCATGCAAGCCTCATTCTCCCCCCCCATCTTTCATCCACCAACTCCACACAGGCATAGCCCATACAGCATGCTCCCAGTGTACTTACCTATTTGTCTGGAGGACCATAGAGTAGCGTGTACTGGGGGAGGACCCCATCCACAAGTTTCTCCAACTCCTCCGATGTGAAGGCAAGGGCCCTTTCCCCAGACGCACGAGCCATTGTCTCTTCCAGACCGAGGTCACAGCAGCACTTGCAGTGTAGGTCCTCTCCTGTCGAAGATCAGGTATCAAGTGATTGAACAGATAGAAAATGGCGGTCATGTCCGCGGCGGTGCGTACCGTCACCGCCGGCGTACATCGTCATTGGCTCCTGGGACCAATAGGGTCCAATGTTAACCAACGCAGAATTGCACCGTGGTCTTCGACTGCCTACCGCGACGGTGTACGACCCCAGCGCAGTTACCTCACATCCCATTGTCCCACTTTACAGGTCAGACAGCCGCCATTTCAGGGGCCCACATGGCTCTATTTTTAACTGCGTCACAAAAACCTAGGCCTTGCCTCAACACTCATACAGGCCAAATTTCGGATTAGGATTCATGTTCTGTGTAACCTGTGGGTACGTACCTCTGAGTTGGTTGACTCTGTGCTCGCTGTTGTCCTTCATAGGCACCATCCGCTGGGACATGTGAGGAGATGGCGGCATCCTCCGGTGTACAGACCGCTGGTGGACCTGTCAACAATGGAGGAAAGACATGTGATCATCACCTACAGGCCTGATCGTGCCACAATCCTGGAACTGTGTGCCCAGTTGGAGCCAGACCTGATGTCAGCTATCCGCCATCCCACAGGAATCCCCCCTCAAGTGCAGGTGCTGTCAGTACTCCATTTCCTTGCAAGTGGGTAATTTCAAACAACAGTGTCCATAGCATCAGTGATGTCCCAGCCTATGTTTTCCAACGTGTTGTCCAGAGTGTTGTCTGCCCTGCTGAAACACATGCGGAGCTACATCATTTTTCCTCAGGTGGAGGATTTGCCTACAGTAAAAGGTGATTTCTATGCCCTGGACCATATCCCCAACATCATAGCTGCCATTGATGGGACATATGTGGCTTTGGTACCCCCCCCCCGCAGGAGTGAACAGGTGTACAGAAACCGGAAGAGTTATCATTCCATGAATGTGCAGATGGTGTGTTTGGCAGACCAGTAAATCTCCCATGTGAATGCCAAATTCCCTGGCTCAGTGCATGACGCTTACATCCTGCGGAATAGCAGCATCCCTTATGTGATGGGTCAACTCCAGAGGCACTGTGTGTGGCTATCAGGTGAGCACCAGGAAGCAAGTCAGTGGGAATGGTTGTCTGGGTCTGGGGATATCCCTACAGGTTAGTGTGTGTCTAACAGTTGTCCCTTGCCATTTGCAGGTGACTCTGGTTACCCCAACCTGTCATGGCTACTGACCCCAGTGAGGAATCCCAGGACAAGGGCAGAGGAACGCTATAATGAGGCCCATGGGCAAACTCGGAGGATAATAGAGCGGACCTTCGGCCTCCTGAAGGTCAGGTTCAGGTGCCTACATATGACAGGTGGATCCCTATTCTACTCACCAAAGAAGGTGTGCCAGATCATCGTGGCCTGCTGTATGCTTCACAACTTATCTTTGCGACGACAGGTGCCTTTTCTGCAGCAGGATGGTCCAGATGGCGGTGTTGTTGCAGCTGTGGAGCCTGTGGACAGTGAAGACGAGGAAGCAGAAGAAGAGAACATCGATAACAGGAACTCGGTGATCCTGCAATACTTCCAGTGAGACACAGGTAAGAAAACAAACCTGCCTGCTACATGTACTTTAACACTACTACCTCCCTACTGTCTGTCATTTTCACCCAGTGTATGGTCACTGAGTTGTCACTTTCCCTTACGATTTGACAGATGTGGGTCCCACTGTGTGACATCTGCTTTGTTTCCTCATGGACTAGAGATGTATGACATAGGTATGTTGACATTACATTTGAAAGAACATTTTGACACTGTAATTGCTTATACACTATTTTGAAATCACAGACTGACTCCAGATTGTTTTGTGCTTCAAGGGTGTTTATTTAAGTGCTCAAAATTGGAGGGGGTTGTCAAATGGTGAGGGGTGATGGTGGAGGAATGTCCATGGCAGAGTCCAGTCTATTAGTCTCAAAGGTGCATTGCCCAAATGGGCATAGGAAGTGGAGCTGGGGCAGTTTGAGGATGGACAGGGTGACAAAGTGGGACAGAAAGATGACATTCAGGGTGGTCTCATTTCTTGGCGGGGGTCTTGGCATCGTTCTCTGTCTTTGTCCTGGATCTCAGGGACCGTTTGCGGGGTAGTTCTCCCTCTGCAGGGAGTGGGGTGCTGGTGTGGTGGTCCTGTGGCGGGGCGTCCTGCCCACTAGTGCCGGCGGAGGTGGTGGGCAGTTCATTGTCCAGGCTAGTGTCAGGGGCCCCTTGTTGTGCCACAGTGTCCCTCCTGGTGTTGAGTACTTCCTTCAGTACTCCTACGATGGTGCCCAGGGTGGAATTGATGGATCTGAGTTCCTCCCTGAAGCCCAAATACTGTTCCTCCTGGAGGCGCTGGGTCTCCTGAAACTTGTCCAGTACCGTTGCCATCGTCTCCTGGGAGTAGTGGTAGGCTCCCATGATGTTGCAGAGGGCCTCGTGGAGAGTGGGCTCCCTTGGCCTGTCCTCCCCCTGTCGCACAGCAGCCCTCCCAGTTCCCCTGTGTTCCTGGGCCTCTGTCCCCTGGACCGTGTGCCCACTACCACTGCCCCGAGGTCCCTGTTGTTGTTGGATTGGTGGGTTAGCCTGGGTTCCCTGTAGTGGTGGACACACTGCTGATTGACGTGTCCTGGGGACAGAGGTATGGGCCCGCTGGGTGGGTGCTGTGCTGGTGTTTCCAGAGGGGGAAGCTCTGTGGTGGCCTGTGACTGTGTGAGGGGAACCAACTGTCCCGAGGTCCCCGATGGGCCGGGCTGGTCATCTAGATCCAGTTGGACAAAGCTGCTGTCATCACTGTGGGCCTCTTCTGTTGGTGGTGTGGACATGTGTGGACCCTCCTGTCCGGTGACGTTGGGTAGGGGTCCTGCAGGGGTATAAAAGGATGTTTATTACATCTGTGTGTACTATGGTGTGCAATAGGTGGGTGACCCTGTACCCCAGTGCTTGTATTCCTGTGTGGGACATTGTGTGATGGTGGTTTAGGGGGGTGTATGGGTATGTGCAGTGGCCATGCTTTGGTGATGGGTGTCCATGCTTTGTTGTTGCATGCAGGGCTTGGTGTTGGGATGTGTGGTTTGTGATGTTGGGACATTTGTGAGGAGTTGGAGTGATCAGGGTGAGGGTGGAGGTATGTGGTAGCATGCAAGTAGGGTGGGGGATGTAATAGTTAAGATTTGACTTACCAGAGTCCATTCCTCCATCTACTCCTGCGAGGCCCTCAGGATGCAGAATCGCCAAGACCTGCTCCTCCCATGTTGTTAGTTGTGGGGAAGGAGGTGGGGGTCTGCCACCAGTCTGCTGATCCGCAAGGTGGTGTCTTGAGACCACGGAACGCACCTTCCCCCGTAGGTCGTCACACCTCTTCCTGATGTCATCCCTATTTCTTGGGTGCTGTCCCACTGCGTTGACCCTGTCCACTATTCTTTGCCATAGCTCCATCTTCCTAGCTATGGAGTTGTGCTGCACCTGTGATCCGAATAGCTGTGGCTCTACCCGGACGATTTCCTCCACCATGACCCTGAGCTCCTCCTCAGAGAACCTGGGGTGTCTTTGCCGTGCCATGGGGGGGTGTGGGTGATGTGTGGGGTGGTGTGTGTAATGATAAGTGGGGTGATATTTAGTGGTGTGTTCTGTGAGGTGTGTGGAAGTTCTGAGTGTGATGGTATTGTCTTCCTGTGGATGCTTGGTAGTTGTTTGTGGTGTCTCTCTCTCTGGCCTTCTCTTGGTAATTTTGGTTGTAGGGGTTTGTGGGTGATGTGGGTGTGTGTTTTATATTGTAATGGGTGTGTGGGAGTGGTGTGTGTATGTGTATCAGGTGTGTTTATTTTGAATTGTCCAATGTGGTAGTGTTTTGCATATGTGTGTGTATTTTGAGCGTGGCAGTGTGTACCGCCAATGGAATACCACGGTTGAAAGACCGCTGCGTGGATTCATGTGTCGTGATAGTGTGGGCGTATTTCTGTTGGCGTGACAGTGGAGGATTTGTTTTCGCCAGTTTATCACTGACCTTTGGTGTGGCGGACTTGTGTGGGTGTCTGAATTTTGGCAGATTCCGAGCTGTGGGTCATAATAGCTGTGGCGGATTTCCGCGGCCGCGGCGGTGTGTTGGCGGTCTTCTGCGCGGCTGTAAGTGGCTTTTACCACCAATGTTGTAATGACCGTCTATATGTCCTACCATAACCATACACTGCACCCTGCCCTTGGGGCTACCTAGGGCCTATCTTAGGGGTGCCTTACATGTAAGAAAAGGGTAGGTTTAGGCCTGGCAAGTGGGTACACTTGCCAAGTCGATTTTACAGTTTAAAACTGCACACACAGACACTGCAGTGGCAGGTCTGAGACATGATTACAGGGTTACTAATGTGGGTGGCACAACCAGTGCTGCAGGCCGACTAATAGCATTTGATTTACAGGCCCTAGGGACCTCTAGTTCACTGTACTAGGGACTTAGGGCCAGATGTAGGTAGGTTTCATTTTGCGAGTTGCAAATTGCGAGTACTAGCGACTCGCAATTTGCAACTCGCAAAATGAAATGCAGAAAGGTGTCTCAGACACCTTCTGCGACTCGCTATGGGGTCGCAAAGACCCACCTCATGAATATTTATGAGGTGGGTCGCAGTTTGCGACCCCATAGCGAGTCTAGGCACTCACGGGGATGGTGGCCTGCTGGAGACAGCAGACCACCATGTCCGTGACTGCTTTTAAATAAAGCAGTCTTTTTTTTTTTCTTTTTGCAGCCCGTTTTCCTTAAAGGAAAACGAGCTGCAAAAAGAAAAAATACCGAAACCTTTTTGTTTTGTTTTTTTCAGAGTAGGCAGTGGTCCATAGGGCCACTGCCTACTCTGAAAAATACTTTTTTGTGGCATTCACAAAGGGGAAGGGATCCCATGGGGACCTCTTCCCTTTTGCGAATGAGTTACCATCCACTTCAAGTGGATGGTAACTGCGAGTTGGTTTGCGACCACTTTCGCGGTCACAAAGCAACTCAACATCACGATGCGGTCGCAAATAGGAAGGGAACACCCCTTCCCATTTGCGAGTCAGAATCACATTGTGCGAGTCGGTACCGACTCGCAAAATGTGACTATGCATCGCGGAAGGCCTTTTGCGCCTCGCAAACTGCGTTTTTCACCATTTGCGAGGTGCAAAAGGCTTCCTACATCTAGCCCTTAGGCCCATATTTATACTTTTTTAGCGCCGCATTTGCGCCGCTTTTTGGCTCAAAAGCAGCACAAACTTACAAAATTCAAAAAGCTAACAGCAACAGGTCAGAAACAAATAGGAGGCAGGCAGCAAAAAGATTTGGGATGACCCTGCAAAAGGGCAAAAGTCCAACAGGGCTCCAATCCATACATGCCAATAGACCAAATTCAGTGGGAGACTCCTGATTTATTAAGCAAAAAATGGCTTTATTTTAGCTGCCTTCCATTTAGAATTGCCTTTTCTTCACTGTACATCAATGGGGATATTGAAGCTCCCCAATTGTCTGTTACGCAATCTCCCTCTTTCTAGTTTCAAAATGTTGGCACGTATGTCACGCAGTGGTAGAGTGGTGGGCAACTTGTAATGGGGGGTTCAGCTTGTGTGAAGCAAGTACGTTTATATAAAAAGGTACAACAGTATCTACAAAGATAGCTGCAATGTTTAAGCTAAGTTGTTTACAGATGAAAAAAACAGTAAAATCATCTACAGGATATGACATAGTATTTGACTATCTGCAAAGAATAATGAATTTGATTTCCAAACATGTCACATAAATGTGTTTTTCACATATGAGATTGTTTGTCATTTTAATGCTCATGGTCTTCCTTCTAATGATGTTTGAGGGCTGGGCTCATTTTGGGCTTCTTATATAAGGCACTGTACTGGTTTTGGTCTGGTCTTCTTTTTAAGGGGTGTTGTGCTGGAGTGAGACACAGTAACAGGGTTTCTGTGGAACAGGAAAAGTGAAAGCAAGTGGAAGGTAAGCAATGCATCAGAGTAATTCACTGGAGGAGTGTCTATTCACTCATCTGCCAGCTGAATAAACACACTTATTCATAATATTGGCCCAGCACAGAGGGTTTCAGACAAAGATGCGTATTGGTCCCTCTTTGTGAGTGGCCCCCTCAGCCGTACTCACATTTTAGTCACCTGCCCAATGTATCTTGAGAATTGTACTTTTTAACAGTTAAAGTAGTGTTTTAAGTAGGCAAGATACTGAATCTACTGGGCCATTTTTCTGTCTTTGGCAGTGTTGTATCAGGAAAAGAAATCTGTAAGCCCCCCAAAAAAACAATAAAAATCTGAGAGACAGTCCTGAAGCCTGTTCCAGAATAAAGACATTGTGGAAGGGCCCTGGCAAGGGAGTAGAAATTGTAGAAAGAGCATGATGATGAGTAGGAGGATAAAGGCCAGGAAGTGGGCCACCGGGGGCTAGGATGAGCAGAGCAACAATGTTCAGGACAAGAAGAACCACAATCAGGGAGACTCAATCTACATGGGCCACAGTTACTAAGGCTAGAGGCATCCAGGACCTAACAGAGGAGGATGAACAGAACAAGGAACAGAACTAGGGGAACCAGGGTGAGAAGGATCAAGCCGGCCAGGACGGGATGTATGATGGAACAACAAATGTGTTTACAACGTATGCCTTTACAGCGTGGTCTTTACAACGACTGCGTCTTTATCACACATGCCTTTACCACGCATGCCTTTACAACTAATTTAGTTGTAAAAGCATGTTTGGTAAAGTAACATGCATGGTAAATTCTCCCCCGTCCTGCCCCCTAAACCTGACACCATACCCCACCTGCCAAGCCCTTAAAACTTCCCCTTCCAGCCCCTTCCCTGAGCCCTAACCCCCTGGCCTACCCTATCCTGTCTTGAAACTTGCCTAAAAACTACCTAACTCCCCACCCTGCCCTATACTCTAAAACCTACAGTGGCAGAACAATGACCCCACCTGTCCTAAAAACTACCCCCACCCCCACCCTAAACCGTAAAACCTATCCTGGCCTAAAAAGCTACCCTACCCTGCCCTAACAACGACTCCCACCCTCGCTTGAAACCTTAAACCTAACCCGCCCAGTCCCAAAAACTACCCCGACCCCCTGCCCTAAACCCTAAACTCTTCCCTGTCTTAAAACCTAACCTGCCCTGTCCAAAAAAACTACCCGCCCCCTGCCCTAAACCCTAAAACCTAACCTTCCCTGTCTTAAAAACTACACCTCCCCCCAGAACCCTAAAAGCTTCCCTGTCCTAAAACCTACCCTGCCCTGTCCTAAAAACTACCTGGCCCCCGCCACCTCAGCCCTAAGCCTTAAAACCTACCCTGTCCTAAAAACTACCCCACCCTTTCCTAAAAACTACCCGAGCCCTCATCCTGAACCGTAAAACCTACCCTGCCCTGTCCTAAAAACTACCCCAACCCCCTGCCTTCACTCTAAACCCTAAAAGCTACCTTGCCCTGTCCTAAAATCTAACCCACCCTGTCCTAAAAACGACCCCGTCACCCTGCCCCACCCTGAATCCTAAAACCTACCCCACCCTGTCCTAAAAACTACCTGAACCCGCTCTAAACCCTAAAACCTACCCTGTCCTAAAACGTACCCCACCCTGTCCTAAAAACTACCCGACCCTGTGCCCTAAACCCTAAAACCTACACTGTCCTGTCCTAAAAACTACCTTGCCCCCGCCCCACCCTGAACCCTAAAACCTACCCTGCCCTGTCCTAAAACCTACCCCACTCTGTCCTAAAAACTACCCGACCCTGCTCTAAACCCTAAAACCTACCCTGTCCTAAAACCTGACCCACCCTGTCCTAAAAACTACCCCGTCACCCTGCCCCACCCTGAATCCTAAAACCTACCCCACCCTTTCCTAAAAACGACCCCGATACCCACCCCTCCCTAAACCCTGAAACCTACCCTGCCCTGTCCTAAAACCTACCCGCTCTGTCCTAAAAACTACCCGACCCTGCTCTAAACCCTAAATCCTACCCTGTCCTAAAACCTACACCACCCAGTCCTAAAGTAATAGCCTGACCGCCTTCACCCTAAAACCTACCCCGTGCTGTCCTAAAAACTACCCTGGCCCCCGCCCTAAACCCTAAAACCTACCCTGTCCTAAAATCTACCCCGCCCTGTCCTAAAAAATACCCGCCCCCTGCCCTAAACCCTATAACCTACACTTACCCCACTCTGTCCTAAAAACTACCCCGACCCCTGCCTTCACCCTAAACCCTAAAACCTACCCTGTCCTAAAACCTACCCCACCCTGTCCTGAGAACTACCCCATCCCCTGCCCCACACTGAATCTTAAAAACCTACCCCACCCTGTCCTAAAAACTGCCCGACTTCCCCCTAAACCCTAAAACCTACCCTTCTCCTGTTCTAAAACCTACCCCACCCTGTCCTAAAAACTACCCCATCCCACCGCCCCGCCCTAAACACTAAAACCTACCCTGCCCTGAAACCTACTCCGATCCTCCACCCTGTCCTAAAGACTACCACAACCCTCCCTCCCCAACCCAGGCCCAACTTACCTCTCTCCTCTGGTAGCTGCTCCTTACTGCTTGCTTCCTTCCTTCCGCCTGATTGCTCTCTCTACCCTTACCACGCATATGCGTGGTAAACGCATGCGTAGTAAATGCATATGCGTGGTCAATGCATATCGTTGCATTGACCGTGTTGTTAATGCTGTTTCCCCCAAGAGGATGTGGTAATGCAGGATCAGACCCCAATGAATAAGGACTGGAAGGAACAGAAGTCCAGAAGTCCAGAAGTGAAAGGAACAGAAGTACATTAAACAGCACAAAATTAGGAGGACTAGGAGGATCTGAGTACACCAACAGGATGAGCAGGGCTAGCAGTATCACACTCAGGTGGACAGACCAAAGAGGGCCAGAACCAGGACAACAATGGAAAAAGGAACCAGATCCACAGAATTCAGCTCAAGAAGGGACAAGTGGATAGAAGTAAATAGATCAGGACTGGGAATACCATGATCAAAAAGGTCCAACGTTAGCAGTACCAGGAGACTGTAGTTCAGCAGAACGAGGAGGAAGATAAAGATCCTGGAAGCCCAGGACTATATCAGAGTGGAGCAGGGTCAGATGGACAAGAACAAGCTGGAAAAGGCAAACCAAGAGACAGGGTGCTCTACTAATACTAGGAAGGGGCAAGAGAACCAGGGAACTAGGAGCACTAGGGAAACGATGGCCAGAGGAGCCAGCACCAGAAGACCTGTACAGACTGACCAGACAAAGATGTACCAGAACTAAAACCAGGAATACATGGAACAGAGTGACCAGGAGTAGAAGGATAAGGAACAGGGCAAACGAATGGGACTAGATAAACTAGGGGAGCGGGATCAGAAGGACCGATTGACCAAAATTTTGATGAGGAGGATGACAAGATCCAGGACTGGGAACTTGTGAAACAGGAGACCCAGGATCAAGAGTTTATGAGACAGGAGTACATGAGAATGATGACCAAACAGGCCAGGATTAGAAAATAAAGAGCAAGGAAGTTCTAAGGCTAGCATGCACCCGAGGTCAAGGGTCATCAGACCCTAGAAAAGGGTAGGATGATCTTTGGTGTGCCGGGACAAGTTGCTAAGACAAGGAGCAGGTGGTCTAGGACAGGAAGATCAGGGGCAAATTGAAGAGGACTATGAACATCAGTACAGGGAGGGCAATATCCAGTAGAAACAGGATAAGTAGTTCAGGAACTAGAAAGAATAGGGAACCACCATCAAGGGCACCCAGAGGACCAGAGCAAAGGAGGATTGGGTGGATTAAAAGGCTGAGCATGAGCAGGACCTGAAACAGGGCTCTGAGGGGCGTGAAGAATAGGACCTAGGGGACCAGGGCTACAATGCAAAAGACAGGCAGATCAATCATCTCAGGAAGCAGGACTAGGATGAGGAGGAATTGATGTAAGAAAACCAACCAGTGCCTGGAATACCAAGGAGATTAAACAGCGGTGGCTGGGAAGACCATGTCCTGGAGGACTCAACAAAGAGAAGCTGGATCAAGAAGAACAGGACCAGTGGCTACAATACCAATAGGATAAGGAGTAAGTCCAGGAGGACCAGGACCAAAGGCAACCAGAAGACCAGAGCAAGGAGGACTAGGTGGAACAAAAGGATCATGACCAATAGGACCAGTAATTGGGCTTTGAGGGCCATGAAGATCAGGGGCTTAGACATCAGTGGCCAGGAGGACAAGGACCAAAATGACCAGGCTCAGGAGAACTCAAACAAGGAGAACCTGGATTAAAAGGGATATGGTGAGTAGTTGCAGTTCCAATAGGGCCAAGAGAACAAAGAAGAGATCCAGGAGGAACAGGAAAGCCCAATCCAGGAGGACAAAGACTAATATAACCAGGACATGAAACACCAGATGGAGATGGACCAAGGGGACCAGTAGGACCTGCAGTACCATGGTTAGGGGGCGCAGGGTGAGGAGAACCAGGACAAGGTAACCAGGGACAAGAGAAGCAGTAAGGAACATAGCCAGGATGGGCTGTTATTGGGGAAATCAGGAATGGCCAGCATGGCTAAAATAAGGTTTATGATGACTGGCACAATAGGACAAGAAGGACCAGGATGACCAGGATCAAGGAGACCAAGACTAGAATGGCTGGTGGAACAAGCCCAGGATAACTAGGACCAGGAGAAACCAAACTATAAGGATCAGGACCAAGAGGATCAGGGCCAATAAGCAGAAAAAGAATGACTATGAAAAGCAAGAATAGGACAACTATGGCCTGGAGAACCGGGATGATGAGACCAGAGATACAGGCAACCAGAGCCAGAAGGGGAAGCTCTACGAGGACCAGGAAACAAAGGGCTTTTTCAGTGAATATGTATATTTATGTGTATATATATGAATATTTGTGTGTGTATACACATACATATACATATTCACTGAAAAAGCAAATATTAAAGTAATGTTACTGTTAGGGGTGCTAAAAAGACCTGTTTTTGCTTTAACAAAACCTTAGAAATTCACTGAAAAACAAAGTTTCAAGTGATGTTATAGGTAAGTGAATATCTCAGTAACAACATTAACATTTCAAACTCAAAATACCACAGCAATTCACCAGCTATAGTTAGCAGAGCTAACTTGTATAAAATCTGAACCTAACTATCACATCCCTGTAACCTTTGTTTTTTTCAATGAATTTGTAAGGTTTTCAATTTCCTAACTATAACATCCCAGTAACCTTTGTTTTTTTCAGTGAACTTACAGTTTTTTTTTAACGTTAAGTAGGATGCACATTGCAATAAATGGTGGGGGTGGAGGGGGATTGGACACAGGTCCCAGATTCCTAATTTCATTATGTACTCCAGTATCCTCAGTAGAAAATCCTTTGTTTGTCACTTCAATTCCATCAAGATGGCTTCAGAGGAGGAACAATTTTGGCATAAATTCAGAATGTTAGGACTCTAGTCAGTCACTAGAACAGTGTAAGCTGCTGATCACCAGGAAGTGAACTGGCAGCCTGCTGCTGGTGTTGAAAGTGCATGCTTCTGTCTGCATGCCAGAATGTTTTAATGAAATAGAAGAGAAAGATATTTGTGAACTCACTTAAAACATGCAATTTTTTCTGTCTACAGCACAAAGCATAATTTCTATGACAAAATGAACCCACTGATTTTATTCATTTCTGAATTAAATATTTAATGTTTTACCAGTTTGATTCAATCAATATGGCTTCATGTGTGCCACACTTTTGTCATAAGTTAGTGCTCTAATTGTTCTTTAGAAACATTTGGGAGACTGCAGTTGAGCACAAGGGAAGCAACTGACAGGCTACTCCAGTTGGACGTAGAACCGGAAGGTATTTTAGAACTCACTTAAAACGTGTCCTAATTTTTCTTCGTACAGCATTAATCATAATTTCTATGACAAGATGAAACCCCTCATTTTGTTCTGTTCTAAATGAAATGTTTTTAGATTTACCAGTTTGATTCAATCACGATAGCTTCAGGTGTGCCACACTTTTGTCATAAGAAAGACTGTTAGCGCTCTAGTTGTTCTTTAGAACACTCTGGCAGGCTGCAGTAGAACTCAAGAGAAGCAATTGACAGGCTGCTCCTGTTGGAAGTACAACAGGAAGATATTTTAAAATTCATTTAAAACGTCTCCTAATTTATCTTTCTACAGCACTAATCATAATTTTTATGGCAAAATGAACCCCTCATTTTGTTCCTTTCTAAATTAAATATTTTTATTTTTACCAGTTTGATTTAATCAAGATGGTTTGAGAGTGCCACACTTTTGTGAAAACTAAGACTATTAGCACTCTAGTTGCTCTTTAGAACACTCTGGCAGGCAGCAGTTGAACACAGGGGAATCAAGTGTCAGGCTGCTCCTGCTGGAAGTACATGTTTTACAGTGAATGGCTGACTTCATTTTCATATGACTGAGAAAGATAGTGTGAATTTACAGAAACTATGCTCTAGTTTTAGCTTCTGGTGCACCTTCCATAACCTCTATGGGAAAATCATGCGAAAACAGTTTTCTCTCAACCATGTATCATGAAAACTTAGCAGGGTAAAATCCCCTCAGAACCCACAACAATTCCTAAAATTAGTATAGTAGCATCCACAAATAATTTATATTGTAACTACATTTGTTATCACCCTTTATACGTTCTCCTTTTTGTGACCCTCGAAATCTACCATTCACTACAATGCATTTCAATAGGGTGCTATCATATATATTGGTCTCAAGATAACTGCCAGCACTTTCTGGTTGAAATGCTGGCAGACATCCAGATCTCCCCCTGAGATCTGTGCTTAGACTCCGCCCAGATTTACAAATGTGTTTTTCTCTAAATATCTCAAGAACTGCTAAAGGGATTTACACCACATAACAAAAAGGGCGCTTTCTGGACCAAGAGCTACCTTTCAGCAAAATTTGGTGTAATTCCGTCAAGCGGTTCGGGCTGTAGTCGTGTTCAAAATCATCATGAAAATTAACATGGGAAAAACACCTTTTGGGACCCCCACTTTTTCTCAGCCCCCGCTTGACAGATCACCCAGAAACTTACCAGAGAGCAGCTAAAGTGAGAGCTGATTTTTTTGAAAAAGTTTGTGAAGATTTATTAATGGGCGGCAAAAATGTATGCAGGTTAAAAAGCACTTTTTCTATAGAAACTAGTTCCTAACTGTAAATACGTAGTGGTGATTGCCACTAAGTGTTATATATGTAAATAAATATATATATATATATATTTATATATATATATATATATATATATTTTTTTTTTTTTGCGGAGTTAGAGTGGAAGGCAGATGAGAATAGAAAGACAACTACACAAGACAGTGAATCAGAAGATGAGTTTATAAATCAGCTTTTGATGAATCGTCCTCTGCCATATTATGTGGTTGAAAAGACAGTACAAAACGTAATCCCAAGTGTGTCTATAGGTCCAGTTTCACAAAGCCTGCTTCAGGTAGCTCCAAGTTTACCTTTTAGTTCAGTGACACAAGTGCCTGTGATTTATCCAGCAGTTCCAGTTGTCAGCACAACACAACATATTATAGCCCCAGTTGTGAACCAGGTAGTGCCAAATGCAGGGATGGTTTGAATGGAATTGACACCTAATGTAGCAGTGTCTGCACAGAGTCTTTACCAGAGACAGATGATGCCTATGTATTCTCCAGTTTCGACAACCCCAGATATGGTTCTGAATCAATCAGGACAAACTTCTGGTACTGTAGTGGAAGGACAAAGTGCAGGGATGATAACTCCCCAACATCAGACGAATGTGACAGGATCAGAAGCATTGACAGTTCCCGTAACAATCGGTCCAGTTGTCCCACTGTATGCTTCAGGGAATACTGGGAGTAGCCTCCAGACCCTGAATCCAGGGTCTGCAGTAGTCTCGACATACTCAACAAATCTGGAATTGGAAAGGTTAGCTATAATTGTTCCAGTAATGACACCCATGCAAATTACAGGTCTCAACCAGATGTAAGATCAATCAGGTCCAATAATGGATGTGAGATGTTCCCCAGGGACTCCAGTTACACCCATGCCCTCACCTGAACATGTAATGAAAGTACCATGTAATACCCCACAGGACTTGACTCACAGAAATAATATTAGTATGCAGGGATTTTCCGCACAACAACTGACTGAGTAGTTAGACAGTTTGAGTGGAGGAACATGCGTAACAAACAATAGTGACAGGACAGGAGAGACTCCAGAGAGATATGGGACAGTGAATGTTCCCATATTAAAATTAGAATTAAATGAATTAATTGAAGGGACACTTGAATTGGAAAGATGGGATACTTACACTGAGGATGAATTGCGCTTTGTGTGGAAGGACATCACACACAGTGCAGGACTGACTCATGAGTAATTAGCTGAGTTAGTAAAGAAATACGAGAATGAATTGGACAAGTCAAAACCTTTAAAGAGGAGGTACAAATGAGAATTTAGTTCAAGGCACATTGCAAACATGATATCACCTGACACGAGAATGCACGATAAAGAATTAATTATGAATATTCAAACATGGCGAGCATTGAATAAATGGTAAGGCAGATGGGTAAAGAAAAGAGAGCATAATAAAGCAAAGCAGAAATTGCCTCCAGTTGGAGCAAATCAAGCTGAGGAGAGTGTAAAAATGCTTCCAATGAGGGAGATACCATGCGGACCTTATGTTCATGTACCTTGGAGCAGAAGTGGCAAACTGTCATTCACAAATCATTACCCGAGTCTGAGGGAGAAGCCAGTAGAATAGTACAGGCAGCCAGAGAAGTTTGTGAAACTTTCAAAATAACTGTGGGAAAATTTGAACACCTTGTTTGATATTATGGTTCCAGTTGATTTGTGGGGGCAAGCGGAGTGTTGATTGGCCAACTAGTGAACGGCAGAGAGATCCATTATCAAGTGGGCCATCTGAAGAAGTGATGAAAAGGTATTATAAAGTGATTGAATTCCTGTAGAATAGAGTTTCCTTTAAAGATGCTGATTGGCAAAGGATTGACAGGACAGCACAAGAAACAAAAGAATCGATGCATGATTACTATGAGAGGTTGTTGCAAGCATTTAAACAGCACAGGGGCTCAGGGTAAGCCTGGCAAAAAAACTCTGTCACCCTACCCATAGTTCCGCAAGCGGGTGGAGTTTTTTGCTACGCCTGTTCACGTGATGTTTAACGTCACTGTCCACGTGAAGTGAGTCCTTGCGTTCAAAGTC